>NW_022146435.1:633394-1137747 GCF_002938485.1 Sitophilus oryzae | reverse complement strand
CCATGTACTTCGTTCAGTTACGTATTGCTATTTGTTTGTTAGTAAAAATTGTTCCTGTCATGGATACTCGCCTACTTCGCTAGTTTTTTAAATTTATTGTATTTAGTATATATTATCATGCCGTGTATAATTAAAAATCGCGATTTGCAAATATTTCTCAAGTGGTATTTGCTCTATTTTTGTCCGATAGTGTATACCTACCAGTTGTTTTTCAAAAGTCGCCCACCCTAATAACTTTCAATTTTGAAGTGAAACTTCTTTAGGCGCTATTGTAGTAAAAAAATCAAGGCCATGACACGACGCGGCCTTGACCCGTCACGGCTTTGACATACGAGTTGCCATACGGCCTTGACAAGCGAGAAAAAAGTGGTAAGTCAAGTAGGAACTTAAAGGAGGGTCCACATTTAGTAACACGTTATATAAAATTGCTATTTAACAAGCTACATATCACATGTTAAAAAACCGGGAGCCGTCCACATTATAGTTTTCGTTATCATGAATCGTTTTGGTGAGAAAGAGATACTCGCAGCAGCAGCGTGCGTAATTATTTTTGAAAGAAGAGAAAGAAAGATGAGAAAAAAACGGTTTTGAGTCCGCCATAGCCTACAAGCAAGATCTAGATATAGTTGAACTCAATTAGCTTACCTTTTCAATACCTGCCTCGGCTGTTCCTCGTGGTGTGTTTCTGTCTTTTAAAAATATTAATCACTTAAAAGCAAACCATTTTGAATTATCCACTTCATCTAAACCAGTACCTGATTTGCATTTCTTTTGTTCCCTCTGGAACTTGCCTATTAGATAACGCATTTTTTCCCAACTTTTTCTCTTTCCAAATACATAGTTTTTGCAATTTTTAACCATGCATCCTGCTTTTTTTATTTCACTTTAAATGAGGGACTACGGATATCCCATAACACTATATGATCTCTATACAACTTAATTAGTTGACAAGCCTGCTCTTGGCTCTACTCCATTAATAATATAAGAACCATGCGATCGAAAAAAAAAATAGCATCAGCGATGGCTATGAAATGAAGATCGCTGTCATTCTATATGGAAAATTATTTGGGGAATGGCATCGATCGTCATGTCCAAGCCAACTGGACGGGAGGCCGACTGGATGCAATTTTTTTCGATCATACGGTATTATTGACCAGCAAACAAACAAACCAATATCAGCTCACCACACTAAGATTCTGTCGCGTACGTCCCTGAAAACATGAGCAGCTAAACTAGAAATTTAGCAAGTCAGGACGCGTTGTTTCATGTTACAATAGCAGTGTTGCGCAACATCTTTTGATCTTTACCGACTACAAATGGATAATATCTAGCAAGTTAAATAGCAGAGAAATTTGCTAAATATGACTCAAAAATATGTAACTTATATAACTTTTCTATATAGTAGTGTTATATAGCAAGTGTGGACCGTCCTTAAGATAGGTCTTTGGGACGTCGTAACTCGGGTCCTATGTGAGCTAGGGGGCTGAAACTCGGAATGTAGATGGGACTCGAAGAGCTCCATCTTTTATTGATATTTTGACGACGATTTGTGCACTGCGACATCCCATCATCAATTAATCAAATCAAAAAATCGTCCGACCCCGTCCGAATCGTCCGTCTTTGGAGCGTCGTAACTCGGGCCCCATGTGAGCTAGGGGGCTGAAACTCGGAATGTAGATGGGGTTCGAAGAGAGAAGTAAGAAGCACTTAAAATATGCGCACATTGTGCACACCCAATTTTTTTTCAGATGAAAAACGAGATTTAATATGTTAGTATATGAGATAAAATGTGGATTGTTTGACGTATTCAATTTTTTTCGTTCACTTTGTTTCACTGGAAATGACTACAACTTTTGATTTTAAATGGTACCGTCGGTGTTATTTTACTTTAAATAAACATTCTATGTCAACTTTTGATGTTTGTACCGTCGGTATTATTTTACTTTAAATAAACATTCTTTGTTCATGTCAACTTTTATTATTTTCACTTAAAAAATAGTTTTTTAAATTTCAATCTAGAGTGTATACCACACAATATCTACCTACGAAACCCTTCAATTCTAAGAAACCATTTATGCACAGTCAGATAGACGACTGATGGCGCCCTCCCATGGCCTATTTTTCGTTTCTTAAATGTTTATAAGGACTCGTGCAAAACAATTTAATGTTGAAATTTTACCAGTATCGAAAAACGCAAATATCTCGGAAACGGTAAATAGCTAAACGACCAGTGAAACCTCTACGGATAGAGCTAGTGGAGCTCTATAATCGCCCCATTATAGAAAATTCCTTCGAAAATTTCCAAAAATTTTCCCAGCCAAAATCGAGCTTTTTCCCAGCAAAATCGATGCAGATCGATTAGTTAATTATTTTAGTATCCATCAGTTTATCAAAAAAGTACATACAGGGTAAGAAAAAGAAATAAAAACGATTAAATAATTTTCGGGAATTTTTAAAATTACAACTAAACTTAAAAATGGTGTGAAATTGTATTTAGAATTCTCACACGGTTAGAAGACGTTAATTCTAACCGTACCAGGTGAGAAAAGTGGAAGAGGTTAATAAATAAAATATAGGATTTTTTTTCATAGGGAGTAGGTATATCCAGAAAATCGACAATCGAAATCTTTCTAATTAAATATCTCGGAAACTGTACATTTTCGAACACACAGTTTAAATGGGGCAAATACGAGGGGTGTCTCACTGTTGGAATTACATGTACATTTTCTTGGCAGTCGCTGGCAGTCGTTGGCAGTCTTACAGCAGTCGCCTATAATTACATGGCAGTCATAGGCAGTCGCTCGGCAGTTGATCGGCAGTCGCTTGGCAGTCGCTAGGCAGTCGCGGCAGTCACTGGCAGTCTCTTGGAATTCAGAAGTCAATCGACAAATTTCGGGATGTTTTGTATAAAAATTTGTCAGTTTTGAAGCAAATATATATATATTTTTTTCAATTTAATGTAAAAAAACTTGCAGCATAATTCTTGGTTAACAAAATATATATAAAACGACTCATGTGATGATCGGGTAAAAGAAAATGTTCTCGAAAATTTCACATACATTCAGATAGATTTTTGTTTTATGGTTAATTAATTATCGTAATATATTAGCTATTATCTTACTATAATAGATAATGAAAAGCTATCGACTTCAAGGTATATCAAAAATATTTTGGTTTTGTTTTTTTTAACGCTTTTAGTTACATAATGTTAAACAGAAAAGCTATAGGGAAGGTTAAGAAGCACATTTTAAATTTACTGTAGAGTATACAGGGTACTTCAAAAAAATGTTTGGATTTGTGATTGTTTTTCGGATATAACATATATTTTTATTGAGAATACCCTATTTTTATTTTATAATTAGAGACGCGCGGCACCGGCATCAACCATAAATAAACTATACAGAGCGCCTGCGCCGGTGCTGCGACAAAAGCCTATAGTATAACATGTCTCATATAAATGCGTGTGTTGTGGCAATCACTGCGTTTCTATGACAGTCGCAAAAACGCACATTGTACCACCGGCCTAAAACAACTGCCACTGCCGACTACGATTTTTCGCTATCGCAGTTGAGGTATGCTTTCGGTGCCACATCGAGTCCGGTGCGTCTCGATCGAGAATCGAGACGCCCCAATTAAAGAAATAGAAACAGACAGTAAAATAGATTAATTATAGTTATTATGTTTCGTATATGATATAACATAGGCCTGAATAAGTACAAATAACTATTTTTCTGCAAAATAGAAATCCTGAATAATATTTAAATTTCCCATTTTTATAAAAAAAATAATTTTTGAAATTTCAACCGAAGAAATACAAATATACCCATCTATAATGATTCGAGGATAACAATTATAAAAATTTTGGCGTAGGATTAAATCTCGAAGTAAATGGGTCCAAGAAAGTTACCTAATCAGAAAAATATAAAATTCTTATAATTTTCATCTTCGTATTTGGAAGGCTATTGTTTATTTCTTCTATTAAAATTTCGTCGTTGGTAAAAAACGCGCCATAATTACGCAGCGACTGCGATTTAACTGGTCCTTCTAGCAGTCGAAACGCAGCCGATGCGACTCGACCACAGACAAGTTCAGTTCGGACGCACAAGCGATTTAGTATTAGCCTTGTATATGAATTTTTGGTTCGGTTTGATTTGGGTATTAGTATACAAACTGCATACCTGCACCCGAGCCTGTACAGATACGTTGAAGCAGTCGACAGTCGTAGCCGTCAGTAAGTAAGTAAAAATAAAAACATTACTTTTCATATTGTTGTATTATTCTGTATGTATTATGAAAACATTTCCAAACACCTTTTTACGTAGAATTTAATGGTTTAAGTATAATCTTTTTAAGATTAATAATAAGTTTCGAGTTATCACTAGAAAAATTGATTTTGTATTTGGGACACCCTGGGAATATTTTTAATTAAATGAAAAGAACTTAAAATTACCTTTCCAAAAATATATAGCACACTTAATATTTTGTTATAGTCCCCCTTGAAATACAGAATTTTTAAAAGTTCGTCACTTTGATCTAGTAGGCTGTGGACCTCTTATTGATGATCTGTTTCGTAGCTACAGGATGTTAAAGTCTTAATAATCTTTCGATTTATTATAATTTCCTTCCGAGTACTTCAAGTGATTTGAATGGAATTTTGGGGGCAAAAGTTACTATGTTACATATACATAAGATTAATAAATTATATATTTTACCTAATTTATTATTAAATATTATTACTGTTAGTTATCATTACTATTAGTCCAACATACAGCAATTTCAAATAAAAAAATAATGATATTTAAGATAATTATTACAATATTTTATTACAAATAATTTTTATAATAATTATAAAAAGTTTGAACACCCTGTAACTCTGAAACTATGCATTTCCATACCCATGTTTATAATAACTTTTTTCATATTTTTTGATAAGGAATCAAAAAGTACTTTTTAAAACTTTTGCAAGTTAATGATATTAATTTTTTTTAAAGGTTGCTGTTAGACTTGAATCAAATGAAAAGCGAAATAGACAAAATATGAAGAGACAACTTTTAATCGGCATTAAACGGCTTACACTCTTGCTATAACAAGAGAAAAAAAGTCAGTGGCGTACATGCTCTTTTTAGAAAAATATTCCAAAGAAAACCCATATGCACGTCCCTGGTGAATACACTTTTTCAGCGTTGACACTTTTTTAGCGTTAAAATATATCGCATTAATAGTAACTTTTACCCTCAAAATTTCATTCGAATCGCTAAAAGCACTTGGAAGAAAATTACAATAAATCGAAAAAATATTAAGACTTTAACACCCTGTTGCTACGAAACAAAGCAGAATCGGACCTATGTTGATATGAAAAATAAATATTATTTTTTCGTGCGGAATCTGCCCACGAAAGATGGTACATGTTTTTTAAAACACCCTGTATACAGGGTGTCCCAGGCTGAGCGTGCATTAGAAGTTTCTAGAGAACTACAACATCTAGCTCGGAGATTTTTTGCACATCATAGTTTCACAACGAGACCTATCGATTAAAAATATTTTCAATATGGCGGTACTTCCGGAAATACCGGAAGTTGACAGCAACTTTCTTATTTTAAGTGGGTGCCCCCCTTTTTCATTATGTACTTAAATTCCTTGTAAAATTTTATAAATTTTGATATTAAACACTCTATATAACATTAACCGTTTTTGAGAGAAAACAATATTTACATTTTTGAACGAAAAAAACTGCCTGTCAAAAATATGTGTATAGCCTAAAGGTCAAATTTAGGGATTACAACAGTCACTGTGCCATAAAGAAAAAACATGTGGCTATCTATTTCAAAAATTAAATTGATCGAATGTCATATAATAATGGTCGCAGCTGTCATAGAATTGAGCGATTAAAAAAGTATCATAAATTAATTTTTTCAAATGGAAACCCATTTTTTTATTTCACTAGTAAAAAGGCTTTTCAATTCGTTACTTTTTAACTATACGTGTTCCTATATCGAAAATAAATCGTTTTTGAGTTATTTAAGATTTAGTTTTAAAGCGTATATTTTTCTTGATTTTAACCAGTAGCCTATGACTTTAAACGTCAAGTGAGGTAAAACAATAGATCTGGCCATATCATATTGTGACGCTTTGTTCAAAAAGCAGCATCATTTTCGGGCCAACTTTGAGCTGTTTTTTTTTCGATCATACGGAATATTATTAATATCAACTATTAGATATCACTATAAAAAGCGAAAATACCAGATATATTTTTATAAATACACTTTTTGAACTCTTAAGCAGGCAGTATTTATACTATAGGAAATTCAAATAATTCGTTTTCTGACAGATTGAAATAAATTGTCTGACCGTTTGACACTTAATGTCAAAGGAAGCTAGATAAAATCAAGAAAAATATAGGTTTTCAAACTCAATCTTAAATAACTTAAAAACGATTTATTTTAGATATAGGAACATGTATAGTTAAAAAGTAACGAATTGTTTTATTAGTGAAATAAAAAAAGTGGGTTTCCATTTGAAAAAAATGATTTATGATAATTTTTTAATCACTCAATTCCATGACAGCTACCGCCATTATTATATGACATTTGAACAATTTAATTTTTGAAATAGATAGCCACACGTCTTCTCTTTATGTTTTAGGCTATACAAATTTTTTTGACAGATAGTTTTTTTCGTCCAAAAATTTTAAATAATTTTTTTCTCAAAAACGGTTAATGCTAGATATAGAGTGTTTAACATCAATATTCATAGAATTTTACAGAGAATTTAAGTATGTAATAAAAAATGGGGGCACCCATTTAAAATAAGAAAGTTATTGTCAACTTCCGGTATTTCCGGAAGTGCCTCCATATTGAAAATATTTTTAATCGATAGATCTCGTTGTAAAACAATGATGTAAAAAAAATCTCCGATCTAGATATTGTGGTTCTCTAGAAACTTCTAATGCACGCTCAGCCTGGGACACCCTGTATACAGGGTGTCCCAGAAATAAGTGCAAGTATTTTAACTGGTAGTATAGTTCAACCCCATAAATACGCCTTTAAGGTTTTTTTCGCGAAATTTTTTTTGAAAATTCGAAATTTTTTGGATTTTTTTTTAGTTTTTAATTAAAAAACATAATTTCTTGATAATATGGCAACATAGGTATTAGATTAAATTTACTAGAAAGAAAATCCAGAAAAGATCCAGCGATTCTCAAAATTTTAGCAAAAAATCATGTTTTTTCGAAATTTTCAAAGTAAAATAACTCCGTTATTTTGGACTTATTTGAAAAACGAAAAAGAGAAAATATGTTTCTTTTATCGAGATTTACCACCCCTTAAAATACTTGCACTTATTTCTGGATTTTTCCAGCAAGATAAGGCACCGCCTCAGAATGCTGAAGTTATCAGCAAATTTTTGCAGCCAATTTCGGGAATAATTGAATAGCTAACCAAGATCTCAGGCTTTGTGTATCGAGGCCGACGGACTTGGTTCCTGTGGATTTTTATTTTTGCGGAAGAATAAAGGTTCTTATTTTTAAATTGCCCATATATAATCTAGGCAAGAATTAGAATTACTTATGCGAGGGTATCTTTCATCCCCACTGAGTTAATTAATTCCGCGAGAAGTGTTCAAAAACGGCCCCGTCTGTCCATAACAGAAGACGGTCGACATATCGAACAACCAAAATCTCAAGTCTTGGTTTGATATTAGTTTTTATTGTTATTAGATATATTTTAAATGTGTTGATGTTGTTAAATGTAATTTAAATTGTTATAAAATTCTGCATCTCTCATTGCAAATATTATTCCGCCGTTCAAAGCCTACTTATTCAAAGTGGGTGAATTTTTACAAACTGTATATCTCGAGAGAAGAGGAATCGAGCAAAATATCAAGTTAATTTTAAATTCGTTTCAATGAATTAAAAATATACTGGGTGTCCCATATAAAAAATCAAATTTTCTATTCATAATTCCTAAATTGTTGATTAAAAAAAATATTCTTAAACCATTAAATTCTACATAAAAAGGTGCTTTGGAAATGTTTTCATAAAAATACAACATTTTCTAGCAAAAAAGTTACAGTGATTTGTTAAAAATGCACTTTTTTGAAAAATATCCCGTTAACTCCGAAACGGTAACAGATATCTATGTGCGGTTTTAACCGTCATATTAGCTTTCGTCTATCTCCTACAGAAAAGGGTGTTTCCCTTTAAAAGCGTCCAATTTGGCCCACCCTGTACATGTGTTGATAAATAATATATGTAAGTGTATATAAGAGTCGACAAAGGCCCGGAACTTAAGATACCGCTGAGCCGGCAATCGTTGGCAGTCGTTGGCAGTCGCTGGCAGTCGTTGGGAGTCGCTGGCAGTCTTTGGCAGTCACTGGCAGTCGTCGGCAGTCAGTGGCAGTCGTCGGCAGTCACTGGCAGTCTTGTATAAAATGACATTTTGGCAATACGTGTACATTTTTTACCCTAGTGAGACACCCCTCGGGCAAATATAAAGCTCCACAGCTCTATCCGTAGAGGCCTCACTGGTCGTTTAACTGCTTTAACTACTGCTCTAAAAACACACGAATTTTAGTAGCTCAACCGAACTACTGGATGCGTCTTAAAAGTGGCTAGTGGCCCTATAACTTTTTTGTTTTTTTTTAGATAGAAAAACTAGACTTGGTATGGTAGTATATGACCTACATTAGGATTGATTGACAGTATTCAATTGTTTTTGGTCACTTCCTGTTTCACCAAAAATGACTACAACTTTTGATTTTTAAATGGCACCCACTGTGTTTTTTACTTTATTCGATAGAAAATTACTTTCTGAGTAGAATGACATAATATGATATGTCAACTTTTGACATTATTGCTTAAGAAAAAATTGTATTTTAAATTTCAATCTAAAGTGACATGGCTATGTTAAAAACATTAATTTTTAATCAAGGTGCCTGGGAAAAATAGATTTGATCGTCTAATATTTTTAAGTGTCCTATTCTGGCCGCTTCAAAGATGCCCAAATCGTGTTTTTAATCATATCTCAATTTTTTCAAATGGAACGAGGGTGGCTCATTAGTATATTTGTAAAAAGCATTTTTTTCGAATAATTTGATACTGCACACTTGGTATTTCGAGTAAAATTTTCGTTATGAACCGCATGTTATAATGTCAAATAAACCGTATGCGAAAATGTTAAAAGTTGACATAGGTATGATATGTTATTCTATTCAGAGTGACATTTTCTATCTAATAGAGTAAAAAAATACCGAGGGTGCCATTAAAAAATCAAAAGTTGTAGTCATTTCCGGTGAAATAGGAAGTGACCAAAAACAATAATTGAATACGTCAATCAATCTTAATTTATGTTATATACTAACATACCAAATCTCGTTTTTCTATCTGAAAGAATAAAAAAAGTTATAGGGGTGAGCCAATTTTGAGACGCACCCGGTATATACTAACAAACCAAATTTCGTTTATTATCTAAAAAATAATAAAGTTATAGAAGTGAGCTACTTTTGGAAACACCCGGTATGCATGAGATGGAATAAAAAAATATTAAGTTGCGGTGCGGTACAGTTAATAATTTTATAAATATTAATTTTCTCAATGATTTCCTTATTACAGAAAATATTAATATACAGAGTTTAAAAATACGTACAACAGAAATTAGTAATTCTAATTTTAATGTTCCTTTGTGAATTTAAATAACATTTCTAGAAATTAGTTAACCATAAAGTAAAAAAAGTAAATGTAACATTAAATTCAATTACAAGATATCTAATAAGACTATTTCAAACATAAAAGTTTTTGATCCTATATTAGGAAATCTTTTCAGAGGATTTGTATTTCTATATTAGTAGTTCAACATAGCTAATATTGATTTTCTCGTATATTATCCGGTTAATATTTTTAAGAAATACAAACTGAAAAAAAATCAAGATGTTTTGTAACTTTTTATCCATAGCGATTAACGTTAGCGCCAAGCTGTTTCGAAAAGCGGTGTAAAATTTGTTAAAGGGACTTTTATCCTCGTAGATAATAAATTTCCCGCCTAAGTGTTACTTCGGATCGGAGTTTTAAGGTACCCTCTTTAGCCTAAATGGCTTTTTAAAATGTGTGGAGGAGATAATTTTTGGTTTATAATAGATGATTGCTTGGGAACTTTCCATAGAGAAAGACTAAAATAAAAGAAAAAATATTCGACGTCAGTATATTTTTTCACCAAGAGGGATTTAAATATACAGATTTTTACAATCTCAAGTTTTATTCTTAAAGACAAAATATGTTTTTCCATAGCAACTGTTAAAATTGCCTTATATCTATCAAAAATAGTAGATAAAATAGTACTTTAACCGCAAGGGTAGATTAAATGATACTTTAACAGCAAGGATAGGTTAAAAACTTTATTTCTTCTCCGTATGTTTTTTAATTGCTGCCATTTTTGAAAATTCTTGTATTCCTTTTCATAAGTTATTCGGGATTTAAATGGAAGTAGTTTGGATATGATATGACGTTTGTCGCGTCAGCCTGAATATCTGTTGGTATTATATTATTGGATTTACTTATCAGCAATCGACACGAAAGAGAATTAAAAAAAACTCAAAACTGACAACTAAAGAGACAGCTTTATTGATTTGTCAAATTACATAGAATCGAATGCCAACCCAGCACAATATTTTTTCTACTCGTAATATTCCTTGAAATAATAATTTCTGAATATTTTTTAAAACGTAACTCGCTATGGAAAGAAATATTGTTTTATACACGATGATAAAATTGAATTATCGTCTCCCGAAATTAATTCAGTCGCGATTTTATCGCTCGTGAATTAATCTTTTCGGTCGACCATAACATACCATTTTATCGTCGACCAAAGACAAGATATAAAATGGTATTTTATCGTCTTGTATAAAAAATAACTATTATTATTTAAAGGTGCCCGGTGGCGTAGAGGTACAGGCTCTCGTCTACTAATCTCAAGGTAGTGGGTTCGAATCCCACACCCGGCATTTCATCAGCCGATTATTTTTATTAAAATAAAAATAGTTTGGGTACCTAGGTCGACTCAGCCTTAAATGAATACTTGGGATTCACAATCCTGAGGTAATAATAGGCGGTTGAAGCGTAGTGCTAGCCACATTACCTTCCTTGTATACCGAACGGCTCTAGTATAGCAAGCTGTACCTTGCTACTCCCAAGGCGTCAAACGCTATATACGGGAGCTATTATTATATTATTTAAAGTGGTATTTAGATTTTGTTACAGATACAAATGTATTTTACTATCTTTGTGGAGGAGTCATTTATAGAAAAAATCTGGACTTTCGTCAATGAAGCGCTGAAATTTAAAAAAGAATAAAACAAATATTTTGTAAAATTTACTACACTATATATGCAGTGTTGGAAAAAATCATGATTTAAAAAATAAATAAAAAAATAAGATTTTTTATTTAAATCAGATTTTTTGATTTTAATTCAAAACAATATTTAAATCGGATTTCCAAATGACTAGGAGTTATTTCCAATTAAAGTCCTATCCTAAATGGCTAAATCTTTATAACTCTACCTGATACCGATAACATTAACAATTCTACGGCGCGTGTCATTTTTCCATCGGTCACCAATATATTCCGCAAAAAAAAGTCGCTCGCTTCAGTTCAAGACGATTTTTTCAAACATCTCAAAGATATTAACTTTTGTCATTTTAACGTCTAGGCATAAAAGTAAAGCACTCTTACGCCTAGGCACAAAAGTACAAAAATATATTATTAAACTAATATTATGTGACAAATTCAACGAGTGTATAAATTGTTGCTCGATTACTGTTCATATTATTTGCAATGGTTTGAAATTGATTAGAAAATTATTTGTAATATTTTAAAAGAAATAGTATGTTCTATTCGGAGTAAAAATGTACTTTTTGTGCCTCCCTGTAACGTCGGAATAGCTTTACGATAGTCCTTCAAAGGTACAGCATCGTAAAAAAAGTATAATTTTTACTTCTAATAAAACAATACACTATTGTTCGGAAATAGTCTTAAGCCGGAATGAAATTAGTAGATATGTATTATCTAATATCAAAGTGTACTTACTGCAGATCAAAATGTCGGTAGGAATTTGGAAACATACAACCGTTTCAAAAAAAATATAAAACATTTCGTCTTCTGACAACGATTATAGGTTCTCGGGAATGAAGATATAGTCTCTATATCAGAAGAACCTAGTTCTAGCACTAGACTTTGCTAATAATATGTATTCGAACAGCGAATTTTTGTCACTTATACATAAATTTTAAAATAAATATATGCGTTTAGCGGTCTAATGGATTCACACGAAATTACCAACCAAATCCAACATTTAAATTGATAAATAGATATTTTTATATAGTTTTATAACATTTACAATTATTTTTCGATTTATTATCTGTTATAGAATTATTTTTTCTAGTTTTCTAGGACACAGTTTTATAACTTTTACAGTCATTTTTTGATTTATTATAAAGTTTCAATAACTTTTTTTTTATTTAAATCACATTATTAAAATTAAAAAAATTACTTGATTTAAATCACGATTTAAATCATTTGATTTAAATCATGCCAACCCTGGGAGATTGGGACTCAAACGGAAAGCTTTACCTCAGTGTTTTTTTACTTGTTTGCAAATTTGCCTAATCAGCAAAATAACTTTAAAAACTTTTCAGTCGTTATATCTCCTTATTTCCTCCCATCATCAGAAGTAAAATCAAAAAGGATAAAGAAAAAATAATTTATAACCTTCTAACTATTTCGAGAAAAGTTTAGTTATTTAGCCGTCGCGCGTCGCGTCGTTTAAAACGTCTATTAAAACCATTCGCATTATGAATGACATTACATAGAACCATACATGAAAGTAAGATAAAAGTCAGATGAAAACTTAAAATCTCTGTATATTATTTTTGTTTCACGAAGATTTGTGTTGTGTGATATGATATTTTTTGAAACAGCATAGAAGCGATGCATGAGCAATAGATACCTCTTTTTATATTAGATTGAATTAGAAAAAGTCTTTTTTTATTCTTTGTTTACCATTTAGCGGTTTTTATTATATTTTTTGCATTATTAAAGTCTACTTTATGGTCTGCATCCCATAATTGTTGACAAATTTAGATTTGGAAAATAAAAAAGTATGCAAGAAAAAGGTATCTTATCAAAAAACAGTTACCTTACCAACTTAGAGACTATGGATGTAGAGAGTCCTCTACTCCGGTCCTCTATTAAATTTGTCCTCCGAAACACAGTCTGAAAGAATAAATAATACTTGTGATATGTTGATATAGAGAGATCATGGAATAATTATGTTTACATAAAAAAATCGCCAAAAATTAAAATGCAAATAATTATAATAAAAACTACATATAACATAGTTAGTATAATATACTTACCCTTAAATTATAAAAGCACTAATCATCCACGCTCTGAGACTTTGTTCTGAACTGTTCTTTGTCTTTCCTCCTATAACTACGTTTTCAATCGAAGTCATTTTTTACTAAATATATTATAGTAAATTTACACAAGGGTTTTATGAATATGTAAATAATATTAATATAATATATGCAATTATACTAAAAGATTGTATTTCTGATTTAAATTTAATTTTTAAACTCACTAAACTCATTGTGAAAATAATATCGTTTTGTAATAATCATTTAATATTAATAAACTGTTTTGCAAAAGTATCTTTTTTTGAAACTATGTAAAAATATTTTATTTTTACAAGTTTCTTATTAAAAATACTGTAGCGTTTTTTAAACAACCACCACTGCGAACGGCAGCTTTTCATCGGAGAGCAGTCGTGGATAAGGTATTTCACTGGAAAGAAAACTAATTAATAACAATAAACAAAAAAATAGATATTGGGCGCCAGGCATGTACAGAGAAAGAAAACACAGTTGTATATTACTTAAAACTAATGACTATATTCATTCATGATGTTCGTTGCTGATACATGACATTGTAGAGTTCTAGTGAATATGTAGTGGTTATATGTCAAAGAAAGTGGTGGTAAGAGTTGTACTAAATATCTATGAAAACAACTATGATAAAATACAAGACATGTAAAGTTTAAGAGAATATATGAAATGTAGCATTACTTTAATTAATTTGATATATTTTATATGATGTTAGAGTGCAATAATAATATCTATAAAAAAGTAATACTATTACAAGACATAATGCAATGAAACCTAAAATCTAAATTATATTTTAACTACTAAATCGACATGAATGTTCTTAACAATCTAACCACTCAACATAGTCTATACGATATTATTTAAGACTAGCATGTACCCGCGACTTCGTTCGCGTCGAATTAATCATTTGTAATGGTGATGATAAAGCAAAGCAAGAATTTCCATTAACATACAAACTGGAGCAGAATCGTGGTTAATCAATTGCCCAACTTTTTGGAACACCCTGTATGATTTTTTAAAAAATTTCAAAATATGTAAAAAACAAAATAAATTATACGTGTCCAAGCGTTTTCCCGAAAGACTAACCGTTTTTTAAATAACAAATATTGTAATATTTGAGAGGCGTTTTCACCCTCTTGTTATTTGAGATTCGAGAAACCCTTCCTTATCGAACCTCTACACTCCACATCAATCCGTTTGCCAAAATCAGCATTAAACGTCAAGCAGCTTAAGCAGAATCGTGATTACTCAATGGTCATATTTTATGAAACACCCTGTATAAATTTTTAAAAATTCTTAAAATATGTAAAGCAACAAAATAAAATATACGTGTTTAAGGATTTTTCCGAAAAACTCACCCGATTTTAAATAAAAAATATTCTAATATTTGAGGGGTGGTTTCACCCCCTTAGAATTCAAGTTTCAAAAAATATCTTCTTATCGAACCTCTACACCCTAAAGTCAATCCGTTTTCCAAAAATTAGCTTTTTACGTCAAGCGCTTTAAGCAGGATCGTGATTAATCAATGACCAGATTTTTCGAAACACTGTATACATTTTTAAAAAGTCTTAAAATATGTAAAAAACAAAATAAAATATACGTGTTCAAGCGTTTTTTCGGAAACTTGATCGTTTTTTAAATAAAAAATATGGTAATACTTGAGAGGTGGTTTCACCCTCTTGGAACTGGGATTTCGAAAAATCCCTTCTTATCGAACCACTACACCCTAGAATCAACCTGTATGCCAAAATTGAGCTTCTTACGTTGAGTGGTTTAAGCAGGATCGTGATTAATCAGTGAGTCACTTAAGAATTTTATATTAGTATAGATTATTTGAGGGACGTTTTTACCCTCTTGGAATTTGAGATTCGAGAAACCCTTCCTTATCGAACCTCTACACCACACAGTCAATCCGTTTGCCAAAAATCAGCTTTAAATGTCAAGCAGTTTAAGCAGAATCGTGATTACTCAATGACCATATTTTATGAAACACCCTGTATAAATTTTTAAAAAATCTTAAAATATGTAAAACAACAAAATAAAATATACGTGTTTAAGAGTTTTTCCGAAAAACTCACCGGTTTTTAAATAAAAAATATTCTAATATTTAAGGGGTTGTTTCACCCCCTTAGAATTCGAGTTTAGAAAAATCCCTTCTTATCGAACCTCTACACCCTAAAGTCAATCCGTTTTCCAAAAATCAGCTTTTTATGTCAAGCGCTTTAAGCAGAATCGTGATTAATCAATGATCAGATTTTTCGAAACACCCTGTGTACATTTTTAAAAAATCTTAAAATATGTAAAAAAAGAAAATAAAATATACGTGTTTAAGCGTTTTTTTCGGAAACTTGGCCGTTTTTTAAATAAAAATATTATAATATTTGAGGGATGGTTACACCCTCTTGGAACTGGAATTTCGAAAAATCCTTTCTCATCAAACCTCTACACTTTAGAATCAACCTATATGCCAAAATTGAGCTTCTTACGTTGAGTGGTTTGAACAGGATCGTGATTAATCAGTGAGTCACTTAAGAATTTTATATATTAGTATAGATTATTTGAGGGGCGTTTTCACCCTCTTGGAATTTGAGATTCGAGAAACCCCTCCTTATCGAACCTCTACACCCCACTGAACTGGAATTTCTGAAAATCTCTTTCATCAAACCTCTACACTTTAGAATCAACCTATATGCCAAAATTGAGTTTACGTTGAGTGGTTTGAACAGGATGTGATTAATCAGTGAGTCATTTAAGAATGTTATATATTAGTATAGATTATTTGAGGGACGTTTTCACCCTCTTGGAATTTGAGGTTCGAGAAACCCCTCCTTATCGAACCTCTACACCCCACAATCAATCCACTTGCCAAAAATCAGCTTTAAACGTCAAGCAGTTTAAGCAGAATCGTGATTACTCAATGGGCATATTTTATGAAACACCCTGTATAAATTTTATAAAAATCTTAAAATATGTAAAACAACAAAATAAAATATACGTGTTTAAGAGTTTTTCCAAAAAACTCACCGGTTTTTAAATAAAAAATATTCTATTTGAAGGGTGGTTTCACCCCCTTAGAATTCGAGTTTCGAAAAATCCCTTCTTATCGAACCTCTACACCCTAAAGTAAATCCGTTTTCCAAAAAATCAACTTTTTACGTCAAGCGCTTCAAGCAGGATCGTGGTTAATCAATGATCAGATTTTTTGAAACACCCTGTATACATTTTTAAAAAATCTCAAAATATGTAAAAAAAGAAAATAAAATATACGTGTTTAAGCGTTTTTTCGAAAACTTGACCGTTTTTTAAATAAAAAATATTGTAATATTCCACCCCCTTTTGCACCCCTCTTAGGGATGAATTTCGGAAAATCCCTTCTTTATCGAACCTCCTACACCCTAAAGTCAATCCGTTTTCCAAGAATCATCTTTTTACGTCAAGCATTTTAAGCAGGATCGTGATTAATCAATGACCAGATTTTTCGAAACACCCCTGTATATATTAAAAAATCTTAAAATATGTAAAAAAAGAAAATAAAATATACGTGTTTAAGCGTTTTTTCGGAAACTTGACCGTTTTTTAAATAAAAAATATTGTAATATTTCACCCCACTTTTTACCCCCTTAGGGGATGAATTTAAAAAAATCCTTTCTTATCTTACGTAAACATCATAAAAGGAACCCCTGTGCAAAATTTCAGCTTTCTAGGGTCAAGGGTTTGGTCTGGGCGTTGATGAGTCAGTATCAGTCAGACAGTCAGATTTATATATATGATGTACATTATTGTTTAAGACTGTAAATGTTTTAAATGTTAAATGCAAAACTATAACTTAAATCTACACTTATGCTGTTCTTTATGCAATCCTGCTTAAAACAGTAACATCGTGAGGTGGTCTCGCATTTCTCTGTACTCAGCCATCCAACACAACCAAAGGGGCCAGAATGAGGACACCATGACTTGATACACCCGTAACTAACTAGCTTATAGCTGGGAACGAAGCAGCATGGGACTCAAGCTACATCCACGCTGTGGCACTTATATGTAGGAAAAAAATCATTCTTACTGGGGACACTCGTCCACAGGACATCTGTACATAAGATAATGTCTGTACATAAGACACTATCCGTACCTTGGACACAGTCCGTACCGTGGACACAGTCCGTATCTTGGACACAGTCCGTACCTTGGACACAGTCCGTATCTTGGACCCTAAAAATATGAAACTCTTGTTTAAAACCAAACAAGGTCTAATAAACAAAATAAACCTACCTCGAAATACTTCCGAGAGCTCAATAAATAATAAACAACATGTCCTTTCTTCCATGTGACATTCTGGAGGACAAAAGAAAAGGGACGCCAACGTGCCAGCAAAACACAAATACAAGTTGGGACATCCGTAACTCCACCCTAAAAATATTCAATAATAATATCGAATCTATAAAAGGTAATAACTCATCTTTACCTGTAGCTTCGAAATAGCAGCTGATTCAAATTTTACAGCAAGACTTAAATAATCACCATTTCCAAAAGCTGGGATACAACAGAGCATCAACAGAGCGTCAAAACAAAGTGAGGTTAAGCACGGAGAGTTGACAGAAGCGATGTTGACAGCGCGCGCCTCCACAGAATAGTAACAGGGTTGTGTCGAACGATAACAGGGTTGGCGACTAGGCAACGTAAAAATTACGCGTCAAATAAACTATCCGGCCTGAACGAGAGGGAATCCGGTGATGATAGGCCAGACATCATATATTATATATAAAAAAGACATGTAACGAACTAAAAACGTTACAATACTATAATGTGTCAATATTTTTTTTGTAAAATTACATTTTTTAAGTATAGTTTTTTAAATTTTTACAGTTAAATAACTTGATTATTATCAATTGATTTTAAAAATGATAAAGAGAACATTTTTTTGCCTAGATCGCTAGAACGCCTTGCCTATATAGAATTGTTAGTTGTATATTTGTGTAGTTTCTATTTTTTTTTTTCGGGGGGGAGGGCTACTTGGACCTAATATACTCGTACATATTGCTTTTATACCTACCTATATCTTTGGTAAGACTAAACTGGGAGGAAATGGGCATTAATGTTAACGGGGAAATGCTCAATAACCTGCGTTTTGCTGATGACTAGGTGCTGATTACAGACAAAATACACGAAGCACAAAATATGCTAGAAACACTTAAACAGGTGTCAGATCAAATTGGACTACGCATAAATTATTCAAAAACAAAACTAATGAACAATCTTGTTATTAGTGGAAATGTCTCGGTGGACAGAGCAAATATAGAAAAAGTATATTCATATTGTTACGGATTCCGTGGGTCCACTATTTAAACTCACGATAAAATACTTAACGAATTTATTTTCTCACTTTATACACAATTACTAACTTATAACACACAACAAACTAACTATTTATAAGATTCCTTCACCAAATTGTCCGATTTTCAATTTCCACGCGGTATATTCAAATTTCAAAACTGTCTCAGTTGTCGATGGCTCCGGCTTATATACTCTATTGACTGCTTCTCGAAATTTCTCCAATTCTCGGAAGCGTATTTCTTCATACCAGACAATTCCATTGTCTGATTCCCTTACTTCTCGACTTGACTAAAAGATGGCGCCTGAAAAGTCTTTTTAATTTCTGGCGGATACGTTGCGGTTGTGCAGGCAACCAGTAATACATTTTAGCCCTTGACCTTGACATACATTGCCCCCTTTTCTCAAATTTGATCGTCCTGATCAAGGTTTCCTGTCTGGTATCTCTCAATCGATCCAGATGAACTACTTTCATCTTACTTCTAGGGCTGCGTTGAATCCGGTACACAACATCATTTATCCTCTTGATGACTGTATAAGGACCTTCCCATGCTGGAGTTAACTTTGGGGACCTCCCTTTCTTGCGCTGTGGGTTATATAACCATACCATATCGTCCTGTTGAAATCCCGTAGAATTAGCTCTGAGGTCGTAACGAGCTTTCATCCGGTCACTGGCTAGCGTAATCTTACTTCTCACGGCCTTATGAATTCCCAATAACCTTTCCTTCAGTTCATCCGCGTAGTCCTCTACGTTCGTGGTGCTGTCGTCTGGTGATCCGAACACCAAGTCACAAGGCAACCGTAATTCTCGACCAAATAAAATCTTCGATGGTGAAAGTCCGGTGGTGTTGTGAACTGCACTTCTATATGCCATTAGGAATAGTGGTATATGCTGATCCCAATCTCTTTGATGTTCATCCACCATTTTCGAGAGATGTTCTTCAATGGTCTTATTGAATCTCTCGACCATCCCATCAGACTGCGGATGTAAAGCTGTTGTCCTAGTCTTGTGAATACCAAGCAGATCACACATCTTCTGGAACAGTCTTGACTCGAAGTTCCTTCCTTGGTCAGTGTGAAGCTCTAAAGGAATTCCAAATCTACTGAAGACATTATTGACTATACTTCAGCTACAGTCGATGCTTCTTGGTTTGGAATGGCAAAAACTTCTGGCCATTTACTGAAATAATCCATCGCCACTAAAACGTACTTGTTGCCCTTGTGCGTTTCAGGGAATGGGCCTGCAATGTCAACAGCGATTCTTTCGAATGGCAGTCCAACGTTATATTGTTTCATTTTTCCCCTAGATCGAGTGCTTGGTCCTTGGCTGGCTGCACAAATTTTACATTGTCGACACCATTTCTTGACATCTTCGCAATAATCCACCCAGTAAAAGCGATCTCTCAGCTTGCTCAAGGTCTTGTTTACCCCAAGATGGGCTCCAGTTTTACCACCGTGAATTTCTTCCAATACCTGGGTAACTTTCTTCCTTGGTACCAGTAACTGAGTTGTTACTGTGCTGCCATCCGCACTTTCCCATGTGCGCTTTAACAATCCATTCTCAATAACCAGTGAATTCCACTGAGCCCAGAGAGCTTTGAAAACGAGCCCTCTGTCCGCAATATCCTGCCACGGTGGTCTCTCGCCGTTACCTTCCTTGAGCCGTAGTATTGCTCCGATGTCTGGATCTTCCATTTGATCTTTCCTCAATTGTGTCGTCGTCCACTGTTCATCGGTTCCAAGTTTAAAACTCCTTATCATGACAGTGCCTTCACGTTGTTCCGTTTTACAGCAGTGCTTACAATCGGTTTGACAGGGTCTTCTGGATAAACCGTCTGCGTTACCATGCATTTTTCCAGCACGATGTTGGATGGTAAAGTGATACTGTTGGAGCTTCTCGAGCCATCGTGCTATTTGACCTTCAGGTTGTTTCATCTCCATAAGCCACTTGAGAGCCGCATGATCTGTCCTAATTAAAAATTCTTGGCCGTACAGATATTTATGAAAATGATCAACTGCCTTCACAATTGCTAGCAGCTCCTTCCGGGTAACGCAGTAATTCCTTTCTGGTTTGGATAGAACTCGACTGTAATATTCTATCACTCGTTCTTCGCCATCTTGCACTTGTGATAGCACTGCACCTATGCCGATATTGCTGGCGTCGGTATCCAGGATATACCTCCCTTGTTGTTGCGGGTAGGCTAGAATAGGACTTGAACATAAAGCCGCCTTAAGTCTTCCAAAGGCTACATCACAATCGGTGTTCCATTCGTAGCCGACTTCATCACCTGTAAGTCTATGTAAGGGTGCAGCTATATTGGCAAATCCCTTGACAAATCTTCTGTAATAGGTGCATAAACCCAGAAAACTTCTAAGTTCATGTTTGTCGCTAGGTTTAGGCCAATCCTTAATTGCAGCGATTTTCTTCTGGTCGGTGTAAATTCCGTCTGCCGAAACTACATGACCCAAGAATTCCACTTTTGTCGCTGGAATAAGCTACACTTCTTCGGGTTCAAGTACAGGTGCGCATTCCTTATGCGGCCGAAGACTTCTAAATTTCGCAAATGCCCTCAAAAGTTCTTCCCATAACCAATACATCGTCGAGGTAAACCAAGCACGTTTTCCAAGTTAATCCTCTTAACACCACCTCCATGAGACGTTCGAAAGTGGCTGGAGCATTGCATAATCCAAACGGCATGACCTTGAATTGGTATAGTCCGTTTCCTGTAGAAAAAGCCGTCTTTTCTTTGTCTTCCTCGTCCAGACCAACTTGCCAGTATCCACTCTTTAAGTCGAGAGTGGAGAACCAGCACGAACCTGCCAGTGTGGTTAACGTGTCGTCTATACGTGGCAGTGGGTAGCTGTCCTTCTTAGTGACGTCATTGAGCTTCCGATAGTCCACGCAGAATCGTGTACTACCATCTTTCTTCGTCACCAAAACAACAGGAGATGACCATGGACTCGATGATTCTTCGATAACTCCATCTTCTAGCATCTTATCTACCATTGTCTCCATTTCTTGTTGTTTGGAAAGGGGCACCCTTCTAGGACGTTGTCGAATCGGCTGAGCATGACCAGTATTAATCCGGGCTTCACAAAATCCGTTCTTCCACTGTTATTTTTCTCAAAAATACCGCCATGCTTTCGCAGGAACTGCTTAGCCTTCTGTTTCTCCTCATATGTTAGGTGATCCCATGGCTGTTCTAGATGTTTTAGTGTTTCTTTGGATGCCATTTGTGTAACAGCTGACGACACTTCATCACATCGGGTGACACTTCTTACAGGTTCGCAGATGGCTATCTTGTCACCTTTTTGAATCTTGACACAATTCGGGAAAACATTCGCAATTCTGATCGGTATATTCTTGTCGGTGTTCACCAATGACTTTCCTACTAAGTACCTATCTTGTTTCTTGTCGCCACTTTTTACCAGTCCAACACAGCACCCAGCGATTTTCTCCACTTTACCGAATACGATCTTCTCGGTATTACCAGGTATCACCACAGTTTCCGCTGATCTTACATCCATTCTGCCTGGTCCCTCGTCTGGAGATAACATGAACTCTTCATATCCAATATTTAAGATATTTCTCTGGTGATCGAACGAAAATCCATGTTGACGAATCATATCCATGCCCAAGATGAAGTCATCTTCAATATCTGCCACTAAGACGCTATGCTGAAACTTCAAATTTCCTAACTTCAGTTCGACGATAGCCTTTCCCCGTGCAACGGCCATTTCCCCCGTAACTGTACGTAAACACACTCTTCTTCCCAGAGACATCAGCTTCAATCCTTGCACTGAGTTAGCCCGCACCAACGATACCATAGCGCCAGTATCCACAGTCATTCGAATTCCCTTTCCATTGACTTTCCCGTCGATCACCAAGCTGTCAGCGGTTGTTCCTAGACTCCTAATGGAAAAAATCCTGGGGGCTCTGTTCTCCCCAGTCAATACTCGCCCCTTAGTATTGACTGATTTTAGTTTTCCTGGTGCCTACGTTCTCTGGATGCTGAACGGGATCGCATGAACGCGGCAATCCCGTTTGATGTGGCCATTCCTGCCACATCTATAGCACCTTATGTCCTGGGATCTTCTCTGGTTCTCTGTCTGGTTATTGTTGATTCCCTTGTTTATTAGTAGCTCACATAGTTTGTCGACTTTCTTACACATCTCCTCCAAACCTCTGTGAGTGTTTTCGGGCTGTTCCTCGACCGCTACCGATCTTATCTTCGGTCTAGGGATGGCGCTAAAAGCAGCTTCGATTTCCAGCGCCCTGACCAGTGCTTCGCTGCTGGTAGAAAATCGGGATATTTGCAGCGCCCTCTCTAATTCGTTGTCCCTCAGTCCGCTGATAAAGCACTGAGCAGCGAGTTCCTCCCTAAATCCTTCCGGTGCTTCTGGATATGCCAGGTGTACCAGCCGACGTAAGTCTGCTTCAAATTCCTGCAGACTCTCTCCGACCTCTGCAGGCGTCTTGATCTGGGCCTGTAAAGTTGACGTCGATGTTGGTCGCCATATCTTCTGTCCGTGCAGCGACCAAAGTTTGGTATTCCTGCTGTTGGGCTGCAGGAATAGTTTGCAACAGTTCAGGGGCAGGCCACGCAGCGCGATGACAAGTGCCGCTGCTTTCTCCTGGTCGGTCCATCCGTTGGCAGCGGCGGCTGCTTCCTAAACTGGCGGTGGTACATAGTCCAGGTGGTTTGTCCATCGTAGGTTGGGGCCTTGAGGTTCGCAGTTCCATGAACGCCAGGTGTCCTTGTACTTGCACCTTGGTCTTCTGTAGGTCCATCTCCAATTTTTCCATTTTCTGCTGAAGGCGTTCCTCCAGATCTTCTACAACTTCTTGAAAATGGTTCTCCTGTCGTTTTTCCAGGTCTTCAAAATTCTTCTGTAGTCGAAATTCTGATTTTCCAAAGTTTTCTTAAGACGGTCCTGATCTTCTTGTCTTTCCCTGTGACGTCGCTCCTCCAATAACGAATTTCCAAATTTCCTAATATTTTCTCAAGCCGGTCCTGTTCTTCTTTTGTTTGTCTTGTTGTCGTTGTATTTTTAAATCTTCGAAAATTTTCTTAAGCCGGTCCTGTTCTTCTTGTTTGTCTTGTTGTCGTTGAATTTTTAAATCTTCGAAAATTTTCTCAAGCCGGTCCTGTTCTTCTTGTTTATCTTTCTGGCGACGCACTTCTAGATTTTCACAATTTTCTCCAACCGTTCTTGTCTAAATTTCTTGATTCTCCATAAGCATTTTCTGTAGTTGGTCTTTGTTCTTCTTGACGTCGTAGTTTTTCCTCTTCTTTTCTCTTTCCAATCGGGCTCGTTCCTCTTCTCGTTCTTTACGGAGTCTTTCTTGTTCTTCTCTGCCTTCTCTCTTCTCATATTCTCCATAAAATCGCCCAATAACTTGCTTACTTCCTCCATTTTTCTTCTGCTTGTTCTCTTGTACCAACCATAAAAATACTCTAATTGGGTCTAAAAATCTCCAATCCACTTAATTTCTTCTTAAAATCCTCTTGAATCCCACTTCTGACACCAATTGTTACGGATTCCGTGGGTCCACTAATTTAAACTCACGATAAAATACTTAACGAATTTATTTTTCTTACTTTATACACAATTACTAACTTATAACACACAACAACTAACTATTTATAAGATTCCTTCACCAAATTGTCCGATTTTCAATTTCCACGCGGTATATTCAAATTTCAAAAAACTGTCTCAGTGGTCGATGGCTCCGGCTTATATACTCTATTGACTGCTTCTCGAAATTTCTCCAATTTCTCGGAAAGCGTACTTCTTCATACCAGACAATTCCATTGTCTGATTCCCTTACTTCTCGACTTGACTAAAAGATGGCGCCTGAAAAAGTCTTTTAATTTCTGGCGGATACGTTGCGGTTGTGCAGGCAACCAGTAATACATTTTAGCCCTTGACCTTGACAATATAAATATCTGGGGCATGAAATAACAATTGGTCGCGATAACCAGACACACAAGATACAAAGAAGAATAGGACTAACATGGGCAGCATTCGGCAAACCAAGATATGTGTTAAAATCAGATCTACCAATGTGCTTAAAGAGGAAGGTGTTCCATAAGTGCGTTATGCCAGTACTTACATATGGCGCAGAGACACTTACACTGACGAAAAGTCATAGAAAAAAATCTGTCTAGCCCAACGAGCTATGGAAAAGCAATGCTTAGTGTATCTCTAAGAGACAAGATACACAAAAACAGTTATAAAACAGCGTATAATAGATGCTATATATCTGCTTAAAAAACTCAAATGGAACTGGGCTGGGCATATTGCTAGAAGAACGGACGATAGATGGACCAAGCTAATACTAGAATGGCGGCCAAGGCAGGATGCTCTCAGAAACAGAAGCAGACCTCCGACAAGATGGTCAGATGACTTAAAGAAATTTAGGGGAAACTGGATCCAAGTGGCACAGGACCGAGAAGAGTGGAAAGATTTAAGGGAGGTCTACGTCCAGCAGTGGACACTTCAGGCTGGTTGATAATGATGATGATGATGATATCTTTGATGTTGCAATACTTGTACAATTTTATCTAAATGAAAACACATTTGTAAAAAAATAAAAATAAAAAAAATGATATAAAGTTTTTTTCTGGTTTTACCTCTCATTGGGTGATCATGCAGTATAGGCAAGTGTTAACGTGAAAGTTGATTTCATTTAATGTCATTTTATCAGAACGTCAGCTGTTTTTATATCTGCTGGGAGAAAAACCTAAAAACATTACGCATTCTTTTCGGTTAGGCAAATTTGGTTTTAAAAATAAAAAGACACTGACAAGCTAGATTCCGTTTCGATTCTACGCAGTGGTATTTACAAAAATATCTTTTTCTATTTTTTACATTTCTTTCAGATTTCTTGCTTTTTCAAAGAGTAAAAGTTTTTTTTGTATATTATAATAAAATGTTAAATATAGAACTAAAGCGACTTTAATATGTTTTGTCATTTACTAATCTCGGTAATTAAGAAACCGTAATTAAGTTGCAGGCTTAAATAAAGCGAAATAGCCTCTTATAAATAATGGGAATTTAGAAAGCTTCAGTAGTTTCAAGAGGGGCGATGTATTGTGCTATGATCCGATGCGATTGTTGCCAAATCCTGTTTGAAATTCCGCCAAACACTTGTCTAAGTATGTTAAGTACTTTGTAGAAGTACACATTGGAAGTTACAAAATCGACAGTAAGATTTATGTCCTGAAGAGTTCATTTCATAAACAAAATTATTTATGAGTCAAAACCGGGATTGCCGAGATTGGATTCATATTTTTAAGAAGATAAACATTTAAATGTTCTTGTATGGTAGTTTTATATTTATTGATACCAAACATTGGAAACAATTTACCTCTATACAAAGGTGCTTCGTTTGTCCGTTTGAAGAGGGCTTCAGACTTTAAAAAAATAAACACATTTTTTAAGATACTTTAAAATCCATTATTCCGATTAGAATGAGATTTGGGTTGCCTATGTTTTGCTTAAGTACTTTAACATTTGACCTTACAAAAAAATAGTGTAAATATTGTGAATATTGTAGGAAGACAATTTTACTAAAAAATCGGTCTTCGATCGATTAAAATATTTATACTAAAATGTATGTAGGGATGGAGATATTTTTCATCCTTCCCGTACTTTTTTTGATTTTTGTGGAAGTGAAATGTTAAAGCGCTTATCAAAACATAATCATCCCAAATCTAATTGAAATAGGAATAATGGTTCGTAAAATATCTTAAAAAATGTGATTATTTTCTTAAAGTTTGAAGCCCTCTAACGGACAAACGAAGCACTTTTGTATACAGGTAAATTGTGTCCAATGAACTAATTTTGATTTCAAACATACGTAGTAGTTCTATGTCCAGGGAATATTGGGACACCCTGTATAAGGATGATTTTTTCTATTGGCTTATGAGAGTTGTGTAGAAGAGAGAGTGATGTAACTTATTACATCACTACACCGAATTAGAACACTGAAGTTAAGCGACGTAAGGCGATACTAGGGGATGGACGTGTGACCGATTCGAAACTCAGTATCGTGCTGTTGTCCAAAAAAGGCAAAAGTGAAAAATCTATTGACACACACTGCTCTTTCACGCCGGTTCGAGGCGGGATGACATCGGATATCTCGTGAGTAAGAGTCGATTTAGACACTTGCCAAGTCGGTAGGCCATTGACCATGATATGGCCGAGGACCGCGGTGCGGATTCCGCGTAAAACGAAATAGGCCCCGTCCAGATTAGCCCTGGCAGCAAAAAGGAGACGTTAACTGAAATCTTTACTTTACTTTTATAGTTTTTTCTGTTTTTTATGCATATTGAATTATTGCTCTCTAAACTTTTGTTCAATAACATAATAATAGAGAATATTCTCAGTCGTTGTAAACTTTTTGGCACGTACTGTATCAAAAAATAACGATTAAAATCTTTACGAGTTACGTTACAGTTAACCTAAATGAAACAATGTTGAATGAAAGCCGAAATCTCAAAGTTCTGTAGAGCATCTGCTAATGTAGATGCAAATTAAGTCTTGTTAGCGGCAGCAGATGGGATTGTAAAACCATTGATCCTTGCACAAGGCAGTTCGTTCTGAACGTAATTAAAGTCATAAGTGATGGGAGATATTCCGCTTCTGGTTAAATGTTTAAGCTGAACTTCTTTCCTTTTGATGCATATTATACATATAATATATAAAATATTCTAAGTTATTTGTAATAGTATATTATGTTATTTTATATAAAGAATATAATAGACAATGGCTGCTTACCCAAAAGATTTTAAATTTTACTGGATAAATTTACTGGATCTCTATATACGTACCCAGTAGCTGGCACCAGTATCACTGGCACGCCAGCCCTTCACTGGCTACCAGTGAAACCATTGACGCCAGTGACGCCATTTACTGGATCTCTATACACGTATCCAGTACCTGGCGCCAGGATCACTGGCAAGCCAGTCTTTACTGGCTTCACTGGCTACCAGTGACGCCAGTGACGCTAGTGACGCTAGTTTGCCAGGGCAGAGGTTACACCCTCAGCCCGTGAGACATGACTAAACACAGTAGAGGGTGCCTGGTATGACGGACAGGGTCCGGCATCCGGCATCTTTATACGTCTTGGTACAATTCTCTGGGACAAGACAGCGAGATGCTCCTTAGACTCAGCTAAAGTACAAGAGGGGATTCCCACTAGCACCCGACTTCCGCACCAACGACAAGGGTCGCATAGGGGAATAAGGCATACTGTAAGTTTTAATAATATCTTGAAAACCGTTATTAATGTTTTTAAAGATCCCCAAGCACACTAGGACAATAAAGTTAATAAGCTGAAGTTGGAAACTTATATATTTCTAGGGGATCTGTATAGTAAACGACATAGAAATCAGACAGCACTGAACGAATTTAAGGTACAGACAATACATATCTTCGTCCTATAAAAATAACATTGCTTCACTGCACTATAAAACTCGCTAAGTCTTTCAACACCAAGTCTTTTATATCCAACCAAACCACATATAATTAGCATAAAATAATCCAGACATGTGGTAGTGGAAAACCACATGAATAGGTTCATTCCAGTGCCAATCACCTTGAATTCAATACCGACTTTGTAACTGCAGTAAATTTCTGCTGTCACAGCAACTGTGAACGCAGGACAGTAAGACTCTAAACAACAGCACTATAAATTTAAGGGCTATATCTTTGAATAAGAAGACTAAGGAAGGAGCATAATGCTATCCATGTATTCATGCATGGTGGGCGGAAAAAGCGCCATAAAAGCACTCTATGGTGGGGATCCTTGACAGTTCTGTTTGACGATTCATTTGACACATTTGAATTTGATTTGAAATTTTGTGGATTTGTCAGTCTTTACGGAGCTTATTTTATGTTATTTATTATTTATTCTACTACTGATAGTTGTACAAAGCTAGTAAATCTAGATGGAAACTGTGGCAGAACTTAAATTAACAGCGACACTATCGCGATTTATCGAAAAAGACTCTAAAATAGTTGGTTGTGTAGCGTGCGGTAGATCTCGGCAAAAATTGTGTGAAATAATAGAACAACTTTTCGCTAGTGTCTGTCAAAGAATTTAGATACGTTAATTTGACTTACCTGCTTCAGTAGCGTATCGGATGTTTGTGTTAATAAATACTTATTATAACTTATCTATTTTTATTAGAATTATATATTTTTATAACAATTTTAATAACTACCAACATTTATTCACAACGTAAAATAAAACAGCAAATTATTGAGTCTATCCCACGGCTACCCTACATCATAGTTTTACATTTTTTAAATAAAATTATAACGACACTGATAAAGCGGAATTTAAGTCGGCCATATTTGAGGCCCATCGCGGTGTACCTAAGATTTTTGATATGCTCCTTCCGTAGTCTTCTTATTCAAAGGGCTATATGAATGTAATATCCTTAAATTAATTTTCTTTGGACATCAGGTTCCAAAAACGCTAAATATGTTTTCATCTTGTTTAAAAAACTTTATTTAGTCTATAGACAAACGTTTCGGCCAACAATGCAGCCTTCATCAGTGTTATATATCTTAAAAGAAATTGACAAAAGTTAATATCCAAAACCTTCATGCTATCACAGCACACTGACATGATATTCACTAAAGTTAGCTGTTTAGCAAAATAAAAACACTAAATCGCCAAATAAATACACCAAAACACTTTATTTTTACACTGGACGCGCGTTTCGCTAACCATGTAGCATCATCAGCAGATGATCAAAACTCTCCCAGTTTTAATCATATTTTGCTGTTGTAACACCAAAAATTCCAGCCCCCAACTGTAATTGTTTTATTTTAACCAAAAATATATACTCGTAAAACAATGCTTCCAACGAAGCTTGAATGAAATATCTAAAAAAATAGATAATGTTATTCGAGTTCAATATACAGTAAAAACAAGAACATGTTATTTATTGGTTGGACAAACAAAAAAGTTTGAATAGTATGGTGTATTTTTGTATGAATCTAAAACTTTTAGAAGTGCATGTACTCGTATTCTGAGCTGCATACGCATAACCGAAATATATATTTTTCAATTTTCTAGAATAACACAACTTATAGGAAAATGCTATCGATATATATAGTAGGCACGAACTTCAATAAAACTTCAATTTAAATTCTTGTAAGATTCGTTCTGCTTTGTAGGGAAAGCTGATATTGTTAAACAAATCGAGTAACAAGTTTGGAATTTATACATAACCGTTCAATTCGAACAAATACTTTTGTTTTTGTTTTTTAATATACAGGATCGCTGAAATGTATGGAAACGGTCGATTATTGTGTAAAATATACCAAGTACCGCATAAACTTAAATATAAAAGTTAGAGGGTTTTTAAATGTCTATTGGCGAGTAATAAATTTAAGTATACAGGGATGGTCATAAAGTCCTGGCAGATCAAAATTTCAATTCTAAGCAAAAATAGAAATACACACAATGTAACCCAAACCAACCGTTTCCGAGTTATTGATTTTTGAAATTACCACTTAAACAATTCGATTTAATTAATTTCGATGTGTTCGGTTTCATTTAACGATGCCATTCTGCGGAAATTATGATATTTAATAATATTTGACATTAGTTTTTAGGATAGCATTTATAAATGTATAAAATGAGAGAAATTTTTGTTTAACATTTCAAAACCAAAACTTGATATCACGGAAACGGTTGGATTTAGGAACATTATGTGTATTACAATATTTGCTTAAAATTGAAGAAAGAATTGAAATACCCAATAATACCGTGCTGGCAAGTGTTACTTTTGGGTCGGCATTTACGTGTGTGGAAGTAAATCGCATAGGGATCTTATTAAGTCGAAGTGAGAGAAATGTGACCGACCGACGCGACGCGCGACGGTGTGCTGTTGCGGCGTTGCCGATACGCCTTTCCCTATCAGGAAAAGTAAAATCACAATCGCAAACCGCTTATTTTTAAAATATTCAAGAGATAACTAGATAAAATCATTAGACATGTTTCTGAGCATCTGAAATGGAATTATAAGGATATCGTTAGGGTGTCATTTTTTTTATAACGAGAAAACGTCAGTAATCGCGATAATTTAAAAACTGAACTTTTTAACACATAACACGCGATAACTCAAGAACCACTTTAGATATTCAAACTTTTTTTTATTTTCAAGATCGGATATTTTACAATATGTTTACATAAGAAAAATTCGATAAGATTGTTTTTTCCATTCAAAAATTGTAAACAATCCATCCATTTACTTTTAGAGCATAGCAATTTTCAGCAATCCTGTAATTTTTTTATTGATAAAGATTTTCACATACTGTCTACAAAGAAAATACAGCAGAAATATTAACAAAGTTCTTGAAAAAACTACAATATGTTATTTCTAATAGATTTCGAGATATCGATTGATATTTTGAATTCAGAGTTCTAATAGCGCGACCACTATCGAACACCCACTCAATTCCACTTATTTTTACCAAAAATGCAAGTGTTTCTAGCTTGCACTTAAAAAAATTCAAGCTAGAGGGAAAATTACAACGACTCATTAATAAATAAACAAATCAAGTATCACGAGACGTAATTAAATTGTGAATCTGAACGCGTGTGATGACGTACACCTTTCCTTAGAACTTTAAGTACTGACAGAGGTATTGATTGGGTCGATCGGTCAACTGCGACAAATCTGCTATAGCTTTTTTCGTTTTCCTGTTATTACCGATTCTGAACCGTCCTAGAACTGTGATGCGTATGCGCAGAAGGAAATATGAAGACATTATTTCATTTGCGCATGCGCTGCAGAGTTCTAGGACGGTTTAGAATCGGTAATAACAGGAAAACGAAAAAAGCTTATATCTCCTTCCACGTGCTTCCACGTCTCTTAGCGATGTGCACAGTTTCTCGGTTTATTTCATACGTTTGGCAACGTATTTACTGTCCTCTTTTTATTCAGTACATTATAAACGCATTGTACTTCTTACATACGGAAATCTCGACCCAAGACTAACCTTTGCCAGCCCTTAGTATAAAATTCCATTTAAAATCTTTTTTTTCTATTTTTTTTGTAGACTATAACATATACAGGGTGTCCCACAATTAGTGCGACAAACTGAAAGGGGTTGTAGAGGGCATCAAAAAAAGTCATTTGAGTATACTGTCTAGTAAATGTGCAGAAATGTGCCGTTTTGGCAGGAGGTGGACCGAAACGTAAATTTCAAGTTGCATTATTTATTCAAAACATTTACAAAAACTGCTCAAAGTGCCGTCCATTCTGTTGAAGACACAAATGCACACGCCTGGACGGCACTTTGAGCTATCTATTGATATTTATAACCACAATATTTTTTGAGATATATTATTATGATAATATAATATATTAATTTTTGATTATAATTACTCAAGTTAAATCAAAGCTATAGTAAAGAATTTATGTCGATTCCAAGTTGTCATTTCATAATTTTGTTTACTATGATTCACACTTTATATATTTTTATAATATTAATGTAACACATCTTATGAAACATTGTCTTACTGTTACTTAGTTAAGTAAGCAAGTTATACCAGGTTCGTCTCAAACGTGGCTAACCCCCATAACTTTTTCATTTTTTTAGATAAAGAAACGAGAAATTAGTATTAATTGGCGTATTCAATATTGTTTTTGGTCACTTCCAGTTTCATAGGAAATGACTACAACTTTTGATTTTTAAATCACACCCTCGGTATTTTTTACTTTATTCGATAGCAGAAGACATTGTGAATAGAATGACATATAATATGACAACTTTTGACATTTTTGCTTTAAAAAAATCGTATTTTAAATTTTAATCTAGAGTGCTGTGGTTGTGTTAAAAACCGTAATTTTTATTCAACGAGCCTTGGAAAAATACATTTGATCATTTAATGTTTTTCGTGTCTTGTCCTGGTTAAAAGATGCCCAAATCTTATCTTATTATATCTCTTGAGATATGATTATTTAATCATTTATGATTATTAATATTATATAGAGATATGATTATTTACTTTATATGATTATTTAATCATATCTCAATTTTTTCAAATGGAACGAGGATGTAGTTTCATTAGCATATTTGGAAAAGTACTTTTTACGAATAATTTGGTACCACACACAAGTATTTTGAGGAAAATTGACGTTTATGAACCTCATGTTACAATTTCATTGTTACAAAACATTTGTAAAAATTTAACATTTCAACTTTTCAAGCTACACTTTTTCAAACAAGTCAAACATGTCCTTGATATGGCTATTAATCCTTCAATTTAAAAGTTGTTAGTTTTTAAATGCAATTACTGAATGTGTATTTTAACACTTAAATTATTCTTTTATGAATGATAAATAATTTTAGTGTTGCTAAAGCGATTATAGTCTACAAAGCTGTTTTTAACGCAACCGTGCATCCTTATGAGAATTAATCAGATTACTTAAACCGTAAAAATATTTATATATACTATAAACATCGACCAAATCGATAACTCGATGAACACGCGGATATAAGGGTCAGAGGGTTTTATTTAACGCGAACAAAACGAAATGTAATAAAGTTATACAGGCGAGAATTTTATATCCTTTGATAAACGATGCAGAGGATTTTGTCGCTTCGAGTGGAAGTATTAAAAAAAGGTTTCTTTTTTGTGTCTCTAAGATTAGAGTGATAAAAGGAGAAGGATAATAATAAAATCCTAATTATACCCTGTTTTGCGACTAAGGGAAGATTTCGACAGATGATGACAGAAAAATGGCAGATGACGTCCCATACCAATCGATTTATTTTACTAAAAAAAATTCAAATATTTTTTAAGTTAGAATTTTAGAATTTAGAATGAGTGGGAGGGGGGGTTAATCACTGCGACCTTACAGATCCATTGTGTCCCCCTTTCTTGAGTCATAACTCATCATACAGTCCCAGGGCTTTGACAAAAGCCAGTATCTGGGACGGTTTTATAGAGGGTAGTTCCATCTCCAATATCAGTCGTACCAAAATTCATGGCGCGAATGGTTGTCGTCTCGGCGCACTCAGTGATGAGGTGTACTGGTGTTTCCCCATCTTCCCCACAGAATCTGCATTCGCCGTTTCTTCTTAGTTTCAATCTACTGAGCTGTTCATTGAGGAGACAGTGTCCTGTTAAAAACCCCGTGACAATCCGACGATTGTTCTTACTTAAACCCACGAGGTTTTTTATTGAAGATCTGTGATTTTTCTTGATCATAAGCTCTCAGAGACTTCTTCGAATGTCTTAGACCGTTGCAAGATTTCCATTCCAGGCTGCGGATGGAATCTTCCAAGTTCTTGAGTTCCGCCTTGAGTTGGCTACCACTTGGAAAGCAGAACGGTTCTGGTCCAGTTAGTGGAGTGTTCGCTCCTTTCCTAGCTAGATTATTTGCTTTTTCATTGCCTTCTATCCCTTGGTGAGCAGGCACCCAGAGTAGGAGGACTTTGTTTTCTTTGCCTAATTTATTCAGCTTCTCTATGCATTCTTTGACCAATTTCGAATTGATTGATACTGAGTTGATCGCTTTTAACGCTGCTTGACTATCAGACAAGATGGCTATTTCTTGTTTCCGATAGTTCCTATCTAAGATAAGTTGTACGCATCTTTCGATAGCGTAGATTTCTGCCTGTAGGATACTAGGGTAAGTGCCCATTGGTTCGGAGTATTTAGCTCTCGGCCCAAACACTCCGATCCCTGTTCCCGTATTGGTTTTGGAAGCATCAGTATACCAAGTTATGGTATGGTCTTTTAACTGCTGGGCAAGCGTTTCACTCTTCCAATCCTTTTTATTGCTCAATACTACATTGAGATGTTTTTCAAAGTTGTACGTTCTTGGCATATCGTCCACTGGGAGTTGCAGGAGTGGCATTTCCTTTTTGAGGGTGTTCCAAGCCCCTGATCTGACAATTCTCCCAGTACTTTTTTAAGTTAACTTTGGATGGGTTGCGATGGGTGAAAATTGGTGTCTAGAAGTTTTTTGACATGACAAATGATTGATTGTCAATGATTTTGATGTCAATATAACTGCTATTTGTAGTGGGCGTCACGTACATGCGTTTTAACCGTGTTGAAGAGTAATAACTTTTCGTCCGTACCTGTATAAAACTACCGAGTAAAAAAATATACATTTCTGGGATTTTTTACGTAAAAAATGTCTCTTGGTAAAAATTGCTGCGAGCAACCGTTCTCAAGATATTTAGAATGGTAACAGTCAATACACGTCATTATTGACAAAAAAATAAACAGCTTGAGTAGATAGTTAGTTGACTGAAATTATAAATCTGGGAACTTTTATTTTTTTAAATTAATCATAAATTTTTCTTTGAAAAAATGATGATAAAACAGTTTTGTTGAACTTTTGACACAAAAACATTTCAAATTTATGATTTCAGTCTAATAACTATTTAGTTTAATAACTGTTATGTTTAATTTATGTCAATGATGACAGGTAATGATAATTTAAATTCCAAATATCTTAAGAACCATTACTCGAAACAATTTTTATCAAGAGACCTTTTTTGCGTAAAAAACGTCGCAAATGTATATTTGTTTATCCAGTAGTTTTATACAGGTACGCACAAAAAGTTATTACTCTTCGAACCAGTAAAAAAATATGTAGGTGGCGCCCTCTACAAATCAAAATAAAAATAAAACTTCCATCTCCGAAATTAAGTATTTTAGGAAATACATTTATACGAACTTTTTTGTTTATTTTTATCTGCAGAATATACTGCCGAAGTTTCCGGAATGCAGTTCGGACCACCCTCTATAAATCCGTCATGGCATTGTCTCTTGCTGTTTTTAACCAGGCTTATTGGTTTATTTCAAAAATGAAAGATCATATTTCAATATGATGGCAGATGAGTGACGGAACATGATCAAGGACGCTCGGACGCAAAAGCCTATAAATTGGACTTAAGGTTTTTGAAGCTTGTCAAATTAAAGGTTATTATATTATTATCTGTGTTTTTCAATCAGCGTTCTGTATTTCCATCTCGTATATGGTTATATAAACTGGAGTATCTGTAAAATAAAGACATCACACGATAGGAAAATAAAAATAGCTTTTAATACTGTAAAGATATAAGTTAAAAAGGTACTGGTTGGTAGCACTACCCGTGAGGTGGAGGCTGGAAGATCTGTCTCCATTTTCTCCACCTTTTTAACTTGGTCTCTCCTCAGACCTGATACCAATGTTGTGACGAATCTATAATAGTGGATATATCCCTCTTTCTCTATTGCCTCCTTGGATTTGAGGTCAATTACACCGCATGGATTAGCCGGTCCACTTCTACAGAGCCCCGCATGTAGAAGTAAGGGAGACGAGAATACAATGGGTTGCCTCCTGGTGCCCCAAGGTTGAGACCATTAGGACCTAGTTTTCTATCCAGCCACGTATACCTTTAACCTGGTCCCGCCATCATAGGATTTAGGTTTTTAGTAAGGTTTTCTCCTCTTGGTCCAGACGGTTAAGCTAAGACCCCCCACACCCTCTCCCGGTGATACATGACCACAGATAGTAGAGGGTGTCTGATATGACGGACAGGGTAGTCCTATCCGGCATAGTTATATGTCGTCAGGGACAAGACAATGGGATGCTCCTTAGACCCAGCTAAACTGACCAGGAGCTTCCCCACCAACGACAAGGTCTTGCATCTCCTAGACGAAGGTTTTTTTCATAATATTTTGAAGTAATCATTCGTCACTAAAATTATAAATATATTAATTTTATTATAACATAATGAACCATGTATCAACAATGCATATACCTATAATAAAATGGCCAGTTTAAATACTGATACTTATTTATCTAAATAGAATGTCAATTGAGCTGCCAGACAAAGTACATTTTCTTAGTACAACCTCAAATAGTACTATTCGTATTCAGCGATAAAATGTACTAATCACATATTACGGAATAACTCTGGAATATGCATATCTTCCAACATTGGATGCATGATAATTGGTTATATATTGTGTACGATAAGCAAGTAACGTGCATCAAATGTAGAGCATTGGTATTAGATATTAGTTTCGTTTTAATCATCTACTAATAATGCTAGCATAGTTAGCCAAACGAGCGTCCCGTGCAAAACAAAAGTGTTTTGGTGTATTATGGTAAATTAGTGTTTTATTTTGCCAATACGTACTCTGTATATTAAGAAGCATATTTCATATTTAAAACTTTTCTTACAACCACAGATTTTAGATTAATAAATATCTGAAATTTCTTATCCCTCCTTGTAACATTTTAAGGCAGTAAAAATACTCGACATTCCAAATTCCTCTTAAACGCAGCCTGTTACGTAATGAATGTCTCAAAGGCTCGCAAACTGCTAATAATCGTTACAGTAAAACAGGAAGGAACGTGGCTGTGAGAGGCCCAGATTATCCGCAAAATAAAGCCGAAAACGCGTTATTTCTCCAAATTCTTTCTTAAGTTATGGGAGTTCTTCACTAAAAGTTTAACCCGGTCTAAATAAGCGCAGACACAAATCTTTATAAAGCGCGTTATCTTTGTTTTATAACAGTACCAAAATAATTGAACAAATTAAGGCTAGAACCAATTCACATTTTTAGTATTTTTATTTAAGTTACTTTAATAGAAAATATAAAACTTTACTCTCCTAGTCATAAAAATACCGCATGTTTTTCTTAAGAGAGAATATAACTGATCTGTTGAATAGTTAAAAATCAGTACCTCCTAAAAGTGTTCAATTACCATAGGCAGTCTCCAGTGAACAATACAAATAGTACCCAAAAAGTGAAAATTCCATTACAACAGTAAGTGTTTTCTATTTTCTGCAATCTAGTAAATTACTTGTGTATGAAAATATTTAAATTTTTTAAAAAGCATAAAAATTTGTGTAATCAGAACGTGGAATAATTAAAAACAAATAAATTCTTTTCAAGACAAAAACCAAAAAGTATTGAAAATTATCTTTCAAGCTAAGAAGCAGATCATTATTACTTTAGGTATATATAAAAGCTGCAGAAATTTAAATAAAAATAATAGTACTACAGATAAGTATTCAAGTTATAACACTATAGAACTACGGACCCTGAAACACAGATTTAACCTGTGTTAGAATACCCTTTGAGCTTTTATGCTTTATAGATTGTAATAATTTATAAGCTTAACAAATTTATTTCGTATTTCATAATCGTATTATATATTTATTTGTATTTATATTACATTAAAACAATTATTTCAAAATAACGATTAAGTATATTTCAACAAGATAAGCGCGGCCATTTCACGCTAAATTAAAGCTAAAAGCTGGTCTCCCAAGCGAGTATGTGTCTAAATTATGCCCGTTCCCGACTAAAAGTTTCCTGTTTTAAATAAACACGCAGAAGCAACTTGGGCGAGGTGGAGAAGTTATACAGGGTCCGGCAATAGTGCGTCGCGCATCTGTAGCTCCTAGAATAAAAAACTTGACAATTTTGTTTAAGTGCAGACCTAAAGTATGTACCAGGATGTATTTCGAGAAAATATTTTAACTTCTATAGGGTGGCTCAAAAAAGTGTGAGTGGACCTGGATAATTTTTTTTTAAATGGAACACCCTGTATATTATTGCATTTTTCGCTTCCTTTCAGATCACTTTACATAACCCTAAGATATGAATAAATATATTTCGATAGTTTCAGAGATATTAAAAAATAAATCAAAAATATATATTTTTCAGCCCTTCTTAAAAAAATTATTAAAAATACAAAAACTGTCCTGAAATCAAAACTATATTAGGTATTTACATTAGATGGTCTGTTCTCACTTTGCTATAAATATGATAATCGTAAATCTTACAGGATGTTCAATATTCTACGCCAAACTTTCGAAAATATAAAATATTTTTTCATTGTTTTTTTAAATGGAACACCCTGTATATTATTTTTTTATTAGATGGAGAGTAAAAAAATAAACATTTTTTGTATTTAGAGTATTTCAAAATTCTTAACGATTTCGCAAATACACGCAGTTATTATTTCATATGGCACTTTCAATGGTAAAATATGAGAGAAAAATCATTGGTTGGCTTTGATATAAATTTACTGTGGAAAATGCCATATGAAATATAAAACCGCAAATATCTGCGAAACCGTTCAAAACTTTGAAATACTCTAAATACAAAAAAATGTTCATTTTTTAATTCTCCGTCTATTGAAAAAATAATATACAAGGGTGTTCCATTTAAAAAACGAAAAAAATTATTTTATATTTTTAAAACTTGGCGTAGATTTTGAACATCCTGTATAATTAAGATGTTTATATTTATAGCAAAGTAAGAACAGACTGAACTGTAAAATACCTAATGTAATTTTGATTTCAAAGAAAAGTTCTTATTATTTTTAATAATTTTTAAGAAGGGCTATATATTTTTTGATTTATTTTTTAATATCTCTGAAACTAACTGAAATATATTTATTCATATTTAGGGTTATGTAATGTGATCTGAAAGGAAGACAAAAATGCATATAATATACAGGGTGCTCCATTTAAAAAATCATCCAGGTCCACTCACACTTTTTTGAGCCACCCTATAGAAGTTAAAATATTTTCCTCAAATAACATCCTGGTACATACTACTACTGTTACTGCAAACAACAAATATCAAGGACACATTCTAGAAACTACAGATTCCCGACACCCTATTGCCGGACCCTGTATATCAACTCGACGTTGAAAATTACGAACCCACGAAATGTAGTAATACTTTTTTTCAAAGATTTTTCTTGATTTAAGTAGGAACAATTTTCCGATTGTCACGGGTTTTTTTAACAGGATGCTGTTTCCTTAACAAACATCTCAGTGAATTAAAGCTAAGAAACAATGGCGAATGCAGATTCTGTGGAGAAGATGGAAAAATACCAGAACACCTCAGAACTGAGTGTGCTGAGACGACAACCATTCGTGCCATAAACTTTGGTACGACTGATATCAAAGATGTATAATTAACCTATGTAAAACCGACTCAGATACTGGCTTTTATAGATCTGTAAGGTCGCGGTTATTAACCCCCTCGCACATGTTCTACATTCTAGTGAAACTTTTAATAATATTTTCTTTGCCACAATCAACATTGGGAATAAAAGTTAATAATATTTTGATTCTATTCCTTACCCTTGCCAAAGAAATAAATTTTTTTTTCAAAAGAAAATATATTCTATAAATAATATTAATTTAGTAGTATAGTGGTGTTATATTTATATTTGAAATTATAAACTAAAATACTGCTCCAAATATTGTACAGTTTTACAATTGAGCGTCCGGATTGCACAACGACCTTAGCGCGTGGCCGAGGGCATCCCAGTAGGCAAGCGAGACAACGACGCGCCGATTTAACAAAATAAATAATTTTAAACCTGCCGTAATTTCGTTAATAAGTAGCGTGTTGATTTTTGCATAGAAATACTCATGAGTCTTTAGCGCTTCCGACAAGCCTACAAGGAGAATATCCATTACACTCAGCTACATTCCTAATGTAATCTCTTTCTATTTCATATCTTTCGTTGGAAAGTGGGAAACTAAGTAATCTATGAACTAAGAAATTTAAACTAGCCATTTTATGTTCAACACTATGATGTGATTCATTAGGAATATATCTGCTTGTGGTCGTATTTTTTCTATAGATATCAAATTCCAGGAAATTATCAGTATTTCTAATAACTAATACATCTAGAAATGGTAATCTGTCGTTGTTTTCAATTTCATGCGTAAATTTAATGGAAGGAAAACGATTATTTAACTTACGAATGAAAATACGAAATAAAATTATCTATAGTGTCTGAATGTGTGTCAAAAAGAGCAAAAATATCATCCACATACCTAAACCATACTCTTGGAAAATACTCAAACTGATTCTTAGCCTCTACTTCAAACCTGCTCATGAATAAATTAGCCAAAAATGGAGACAATGGATTACCCATTGCTGTACCTTCCCGCTGTTCACATGTAATGGATATTCTCCTTCACTAGTTGATAAATTAATTAGAAAACGTAGGTATAGGTTAATGATTTCTGAAAATTCGACTTTTCAAGTGGAGAAAGATACGTCTAAATATTTTTCGATACCGTTTGATAGAGAGTTATCCCGTGGTCTAAAAGGAATTTTTAAAAATGTCAATTATAAACTTGTGTATAGTGTTAATAATAAATTACAACAATTATTAGGTAATCCAAAGAATAAAACACCTCCACTGGAAAGGTCGGGTATTTATGAAATTTCTTGTAAAGATTGTAATCAGAAATATGTTGGGCAAACTAGAAGATCAATATTAACTAGATTTAAAGAACATTTAGCTCAGATAAGATATGGTAGACCGGATAAGTCTTGCGTTGCCGAACATATTGTTGATAAAAAACATTGTATAGATCTTAATTATTTAAAATTGAACAAGTTTCAAATTACAGGCAATTAGAGGCATATGAAAGCATCAGAATTAATACATGTAAAGATAGTATGAACAGAGACAACGGTCCAATTCCTTCAAGTTCTTTGTTCCTACTATTCTAGTGGCGGAAATCTAACTGTTACGCTCAGTGGGCTCTGACTCGGTTGGCTAGATTTTGCCACGCCCACTCGGTGCCCACTGAGCGAGTATATAAACGCTCAACTTGTAGATTGTACTTTAGTTTATATTCATCTGCTGATGATGCTAACATGGTTAGCGAAACGCGCGTCCAGTGTAAAAGTAAAAGTGTTTTGGTGTATTGTGGTGATTTAGTGTTTTTATTTTGCTGTGTAACACCAAAGGTTCCAACCCTCAACTGTAATACAGGTAAATAGATAAAATTGCTTTTTAAAAAAAATAGTTTTGTTCCTTCGAATATGCTTTTATTCTCTAACACAATGTTAACCCAAATACATATCACATTTTGTCATATTCTGATCAGCTAAACAAAAGCTAAAAAGTATTTTACGGAAAAATATCGCTAATAATTGGTCCTTCGCGTAAATAAGCTACTAAATTATGCTCATTCCCGACTAAAAGTTCCTTTGTAATAAGGACACCAAAGTATCCGCAGCAAAATGGAGTTATTTATCAAGTCGACCCTCTAAATTACGCTCGCAATCGTACAAAGCAAAGTACCTAAAACAGTAGGGCCAATTAGAAAAAGAAATGTTGTTGCCCCGCTAAATAGTGCTCATTTGCAGTTTTGCGCTGTGTTGAAAATAGAGGTCAGCTCGGTAAATTTGCAGTGGAATCTTTTAATTCCGCAAGACTATTTAAAATGTATACAGGAAAAAAGAATTAACTGGTGTATTTACACTAATTTACACTTAGACATATACAAAAGGACTGTATAATTCTAAAGATAATAAGATACTTTAATACATTTATTCAAGGTACACATACCGGGCTGGCAACTGTTATTTTTGGATCGGAACTTACATGTGTGGAACGCAGTAACGCAGATGTAAATCGCAGAGGGATCTTATTAAGTCGGAGTGAGAGAAATGCGACGGTGTGCTGTTGCGGGTACGCCTTTCCCTATCAGATAAAGTAAAATCACAATCGCAAACCGCTTATTTTTAAACGACTTTTTTTTCGAAAAGATAACTAGATAAAATCATTAGATATGTTTCTGAGCATCTGAAGTGGAATTGTAGGGGTATCGTTAGGGTATCCATCCGTTTTTATTTATAAATATTTTCACATGCTGTCTGCGAAGAAAATACAGCAGAAATGTTAAGAAAGTTTTTGAAAAAACTACAATCAATAAATTTTAATAGATTTTGAGATATCGATTCATTTTGAATTCAGATTTCTAATAGCGCGACCACTGTCGAACACCAACTCAATTCCATTTATTTTTACCAAAAATGCAACTTTTCCTAACTTGCATTTAAAAATTTTCAAACTCTGGGGAAATTACAACGACTCGTTAATAAATAAACAAATAAAGTATCGTGAGACGTAATTGAAAGCTGAAAGCATGATGTACACCTTCCCCTAGAACTTTAGGTACTGACAGAGGTACTGATTGGGTCGACCGGTGGACTGCGACAAATCTGCTATATCCCCTTCCACGTCTCTTAGCAATGTGCGCAGTTTCTCAGTTTATTTCGTACGTTTGGCAACGTGTTTACTGTTCTCTCTTTGTTCAGTATATTATAAACGCATTCTACTCTTTTTACATACGGAAATCTCGACCCAAGACTAACCTTAGTATATTTTAATATTAAATTATGTGTATGATTGTATTACACTCATTTGCTGCCTGTACTGTATTAGCTGTTTTATTTAAATCGAATCGGAAGAGTTGGTAACATCTAAGTAAGTTGGCAGCCAACCTACTTACTTGGATGTTACAAAACGTTCCAACTCAACTTGGATAAAACAGTTGGTCAGAAAAAAGGAGTGTACAGGGTGAGTCAACGATAGAATAAAGTCCATTATCTCATTTGTTTCGAGGTTTACAAAAAAATATTAAATATAAAAGTTATAGAGATAGCTAAGATACACATTTTAAAATTATTATACAGTGTACAGGGTGCTTCAAAAAAGTGTGGCGAGTATAACATATGTTTTTTTTAAATGCAACACCCTATTTTTATTTTATTTTTAGATTCTGCGTAAAATTCCATAACTTTTTTATATATAATGTTATATACCTAAAATTAATAGTTTTTGTTATATTTAAATTTGTTTAAACAAATATTAGATTGCAGTAGGTTATAAAATTGTCAATGATGGCATTGATTCTGAAGTTGGACAACTAAAATTTGGTAGGAGAATTTTATAGAGATATAGAAAAAGACCTATGTAAAGATATTTTAGTTAGATGTTACAGGGTGTTCAAAATATATTTAGGAATTTGAACTACTTAAAATTAAGGAATTTCAATTTTTTTAAATGGTACACCCTATATATTATCATTTTTTCTGATAGATTTTACCAAACTCTTCAACTTTTATTAAGAATGTCATATACCTATTTTTATTAGTTTGCGATTTATTCCAATTTTTTCTATTTTTACCCATATTTTTAATAAAATTGCGCTATAACATCATAGTTACCATGACAAAAAGTAATAATTATCACAATTTCATGTCTGTTAAGCAAGTTAAGAGCAAAATTTGAATTTTAGTTTAATTTGTTGTAATAAGTATGCTACCAATGGTAGAGATAATAGTTACAGATTTTCTTGAAATGAATTAGTCAATGTGATTGATATACACGGACAAGCTTAGAAAACCACATTTTTTGGTTCAGTACTATATATTATATAGTACTTTGCTAACTACTATAAAGATATAGATGTATATTATCTAGAAAACATCTTCAGTGTGTAATGGGACGGTTTCGCGACAGTAGTAATATTGGTTTTACTAAATGAATTATAAACCAGAATTACTACGAGAAAAAACTTTACTGTATGTTGAAGAAAATTCATATATTAGTAGTCTTCAGCAATTAGGTAAGCTAGTATTACCCTAATCTGTGACTATTCGCCCCGACGAAAAATCCCAAGTGTTATCTTTCATAATATAGAAATACACCAAGAAATTCACTACTGCGATTTAGTTTACTGTGTAAAGTTAATTAATTTTAACTAATACCAGCAATTGTAACTAATTATGAAGCTATTTGTTAAACGTAAGTAATAAATAGTTTTGTTTTGTCAAAAACATATGTTTCTATCATATGTCAAAAATGACAGGTTTTAGAAAAAATTGGAGAAAGATTTGTTTTTATTTATATTATATTAAAGATATTAAAAAAGATATTTCAAAATAACGATTAAAAGTATATTTTCAACAAGATAAGCGCGACCATTTCACGCTAAATTAAAGCTAAAAGCTGGTCTCCCAAGCGAGTATGTGTCTAAATTATGCCCGTTCCCGACTAAAAGTTTCCTGTTTTAAATAAACACGCAAAAGCAACTTGGGCGCGGTGGAGAAGTTATATATCAACTCGACGTTGAAATTACGGACACAAGAAATGTAGTAATACTTCCAATAATATATTCTTTAAACAACCAACACAGAGCTAAAGTTAATCCTATAGTGATAAAGATTTCAATACCAAGCAAAAAAGTTTTCTTAAAACAAAACATATTCCTAAATTTTAATATCTATAATAGTTATTTATGATACTAGTGTGTTATCTTTCATATAAGTCACGCTAGGAAATGTTTAGCTAATTTTTTCAAGTGACTTATATGTTATAACACGCGAGTGCCATACAAAATTTTATCCAACAGCAGAACTGTTTCATGGCCAATCTCTAAAGAATAATTGATTTAAAAGGATCTACCAGTTCTACTTTCATTGTTGCGAATTAATAAATTATCAGGGTGCGTTTATGTTACTATGCAATCTTCCGCAAGTACTTGGACCTACAACATCCTGATAAAGACATCAAAGTATTCGCAGCAAAATGGAGTTATTTATCAAGTCAACGCCCTAAATTACGCTCGCAATCGTACAAAGCAAAGTACCGAAAACAGTAGGGCCAATTAGAAAAAGAAATGTTGTTGCCCCGCTAAATAGTGCTCATTTGCAGTTTTGCGCTGTGTTGAAAATAGAGGTCCGCTCGGTAAATTTGCAGTGGAATCTTTTAATTCCGGAAGACCATTTTATCACAATTTCATGTCTGTTAAGCAAGTTAAGAGCAAAATTTGAATTTTAGTTTAATTTGTTGTAATAAGTATAAATGGTAGAGATAATAGTTACAGATTTTCTTGAAATGAATTAGTCAATGTGATTGATATACACGGACAAGCTTAGAAAACCACATTTTTTGGTTCAGTATTATATATTATATTATAGTACTTTGCTAACTACTATAAGGATATAGATGTATATTATCTAGAAAACATCTTCAGTGTGTAATGGGACGGTTTCGCGACAGTAGTAATATTGGTTTTACTAAATGAATTATAAACCAGAATTACTACGAGAAAAAACTTTACTGTATGTCGAAGAAAATTCATATATTAGTAGTCTTCAGCAATTAGGTAAGCTAGTATTACCCTAATCTGTGACTATTCGCCCCGACGAAAAATCCCAAGTGTCATCTTTCATAATATAGAAATACACCAAGAAATTCACTACTGCGATTTAGTTTACTTGAGTAAAGTTAATTAATTTTAACTAATACCAGCAATTGTAACTAATTATGAAGCTATTTGTTAAACGTAAGTAATAAATAGTTTTGTTTTGTCATGGCAACTATGATTTTATAAGGTAATTGTATTAAAAATATGGGTAAAAATTGAAAAAAATGTGAATAAATCGCAAACTATTAAAAATAGGGATATGACATAATTAATAAAAATTGAAGAGTTTTGTCAAATCTATCAGAAAAAATGATAATATATAGGGTGTCCCATTTAAAAAATTTGAGATTTTTTAATTTTAACTAGTTGAAATTAATAAATATATTTTGAACACCCTGTATCATTTAACTAAAATATCTTTACATATATCTTTTTTTTCATCTCTATAAAACTCTCCTACCAATTTTTGGTACTCCAACTTCAGAAACAATGGCACCACTGACAATTTTTTACCACACTGCATTTTAACATTTATCTAAATAAATTGAAATATTACAAAAACTATTAATTTTAGGTATATAACATTATATATAAAAAAGTTATGGAATTTTGCGCAGAATCTAAAAATAAAATAAAAAATAGGGTGTTACATTTAAAAAAACATATGTTATAGCCGCCACACTTTTTTGAAGCACCTTGTATACTTTATAATAATTTTAATATGTGTATCTTAACCATCCTTATAACTTTTATATTAAACATTTTTTTGTAAACCTTGAAACAAATGAGATAATGGACTTTACTCTATCGTTGACTCACCCTGTACATACAAGGGAAACGCGCGCAACATCCCTATAAGTATTGTTGTGTTTTTGACTCCGGTTCCATGTGGATAAAAAATCTAATTTATTTAACACAATTTATTTTACACTAATTAACAAAACAATAACGATATAACACAAAAGAAAAACTGTTTATAAACTTATCTAACGAATTTATTTTAAATTTATTTAGCCCGGGAAGATACACATCGACCTTAACTTATCGCCTGCCTTCTTGTGCACTGGGCCTCGGTATTGATACAACCATTTAAACAGTCTAGAATAATCCATTAGATCATTAGGTGCCTAGAGAAAGTTTAGAATGTTCTCGTGTCTTCCATTCGTCCTATTGTCTGACTCATTATGGTGTCTCTCCATCGATGGGATTCGAAAAGGTCAAATTAAGACGGTGCAAATTAAGGGACATATTAGAGCGGGGCTGATTTCGTAACAGTATGTTTATATGGCAGCATCCAAGTGTATTTGATCTAAGTATACTTATTCAATGCTAACCGGGCTTTAGCAACATTAATTATCACAGTAAAAAGCATGACTTCTTGTTTGTTTAACAGTATGTTTATATGGCAGCATCCAAGTGTATTTGACCTAAGTATACTTATTCCATGCTAACCGGGCTTTAGCAACATTAATTATGACAGTAAAAAGCATGACTTCTTGTTCAGTAGCGAAAGGCCCAGAATTTTTTTCTAGAACTATTTACATTATCTTTATGGACACTTTTCAATCTAAACTTGTTTCATTTATCTATGTTAATACTTAAACCTGTTCTACAAAAGTCAAAAGTGATTTTCTAAATATATTTTCAACAACAATTATTATTATATTTTCGTTATATTAGTTATAGGCTTGGTGCATTTCAGTTCATTTTAAAAATTCCGACCGCAGCGCTTGATACGGCAGAAATTAGAAGTGCCGGGTATAAAGTATTTCACACAGGTCCCGTTACCATTGATGTCGATCGCATTGAAATAAAAAAATATTAAAATCGTGGCTTTGTCATAATATTTAAATATTCGATTTTTTACTAGTGCAGTTATTGAAACTATAAAATACTCAGGTACGAGGTTCATGTGATCTATCTTTGTTTCGGGTAGTAAAAATTAAGTAAAAAAGAACGCGAATTAGGGATCGTGTTGTGTTATGACAATTTCAAATGTTAATAAAACTGTCGAAAGAATGTTAACGCATAAAGGAGGGCGTAATTAGGTTGTTGTTAGATGCAATAACATTCAATTACTCAACTTTCCCGGATATTCAGCTCTCCCGAAACAACATTTTATAGCTTCATAGTTTCTTACACCGATTTGATCAAAAGCAAAATAGATTCAAGCAGTTTTAAAGGCAAATAGGCATATACTATGAAAGGATAACATATATTTTGCAATATTAATGGTATGTTTTTTTAATAAATTAGTGCTTAAATGTTTTAGAAACATTTTCTAAAATTATAATTATATTTTTAATTGTGATTTTTCTCAAAGATATTTATATTATAATTATATACCTTTAAAAAATTTGTTATAGCCGAAATAACCTCAGTTATGACCCCACTTGCAAAACCGGTTCGTAAATATATGCCCGCTACCCTAGTTGAACACATCTAAAAAATTTCTTATGAATATAATCAGATGAAATAATTAAAAAACGGACTTGAAATTATTTTAAATGATAATTAAATAGTTTTTTTGTTGTTACGGTAACCAAAACAAAAAAAAAGTATAAAGTGTGGCATATCATTGTACTCAGGGGACCGAGTTCTTTCAAAACCGGAAATAAAAAATGCAGGTCCGTATTTAGAAAAATTAAGTTGGCCTCTGTATCTCACAAATTGTTAGCTAATTTGAAAATCTAAAAACACCATCAGATAGCCCTAATAAAGTGGCTATAAGAATATGCAATTAAGAATCAGAAAATCAAGAAATACAATTAATTTTCAAAAAAATCCGTTTTTCCAAAAAACTTAGCAATCCTTAAAATTTTTAAAACTTTTTTGATAGCATCTTGGTGAACATTCCAAAGCGCAACTTTGCCCCGATTTAATCATGTTCGTATCTATTACGGTTGCCGAAATACCAATGCTCGTATCTCGAATTTGTAGCACCCTGTATAAGGGAAATTAAAACAACTTTGGGTACACGTCATCAATGACACCATGCGTCGTCTTATGGAGTTTCCTGGTGGACGTATTATGATGTGCAACCATAGTTAATTCCCTTATATATTTTATGTGTCAAATATAAAACACTAGAGAAATACCGTATGATCGAAAAAAATGGCGTCCAGTTGGCTGGGAAATGACGATCGATGACATTTTCCATATAAATTTAGATATAAAATGACAGCGATCTTCATTTCATAGCCATCGTTGACGCCGTTTTTTCTCGATCATACGGTATATAACAACATTAATAACTATAATAAGAGAATATTATACTTATTTTGTGTTGATTTTTTTGCATGTGCTAAAAAAGGCAGGTCTGGCCTATAAATCAGCGATTTTTTTCGCAGAGTCTGCCTTTATTCTACTACATAGTCAAAACCGCCCATCCAAAACAACCAGAACAAAAAGAATTTAATATCGGTGTGTGATTTATACCACTGTCGCTTTTGGAAATTGTCCGATTTATCACTGCCGCTTAAAAAATAAAACATTTATTTTTCGGTGAAAATTTCGATTGCTTTTTTTTGTTTCATTTCGTTTGTCCCTGGACGAGAAGGTATTTAATTAAACAAACCAAATTTAAAAATCCGACAGTAATAACGCAGAAAATATTTTTTATTTAGTGAGTAATTTCGCATTCTAAAAATATTCGAAATAACTATACAGTCAATTTAGAAAATTCTATTTTTACAAAAAAAAATATCAAAAATATTTGCATAGGTGTGTTATACAGGGTGGTCCTAACTGTATTCCGAAAACTTTGACAGCATATTCTGTAGATAAAAATATCCTAAATGCTTCGGAAATACAGAATGTAGAAGTTCCGATTGAAAAAAATTGAATGTTTAGATTTCTGAAGTAACGTCAATATTTGGATGAAAATTGGTTTCTGGGAGTTTTTTTGAAGGGAGAAATTTGATTTTGATGTCATTTTGACACCACCGACACCACCTATACCACCTACTGTAGTTTAACTGATTTGAAAAGTCATAACTTTTCGTCCGTACCTGTCTAAAACTACAGAGTAAAAAAATATACATTTCCGTGATTTTTTACGTAAAAAATGTCTCTTGGTAAAAATCGCTACGAGCAACCGATCTCAAGATATTTAGAATGGAAATAGTCAATACATGTCATTATTGAGAAAAAATAAACATGTTGAGTAGATAGTTATTTTACTGAAATGATAAATTTGGAAACGTTTTATTTTTTTTTAATTAGTCATTCCCTAGCCGTCTTTGACGCCGTTTTTTTTCGATCATACGGTATTTAAACCAGAAGTCTTTGATATTTTCATCTCTGGGATTGTTTAAATATTTTTGTTAAAGACAACTAGCAAAAATAATAATACAATACTAAATGCAAAGCTAATAAATAAATAATATTATTAAATTATTCATAATTCCTTTGGTTATATAAATCATATAACGTACTCATCTTAATTTTATATAAATGTGTTAAAACCTCGTTCTAAAACGGATGGAGTTTAATTTTTTTAATAAAAATATATCCTTTATTTTGCGGTCTTAGATTGACGATTTAATAGCCCAAAAAGAGCCATTTTGGGCATAGTCGTGTATAGGTAATGCACGCGAATTGCGAAATGCGAATATTGCAAAATAACGCGGCTTTTATTTACGTAGTTCATATAATAGCGAAATTTGCAATTCTAGCCATATTTGTGTTTTTAATAACCTGTTGAAAGTGTCACTTGAATGAAGAATTTTATTTTTGTCTCCATCCATTTGTCCTTTTAGTATATACATAGGTTTATTTTTATAAGTATATTTTTGTGTAATGGATGAAACTACTTATTTTTAGAAGTAGAAGTACGTAGAAGACGATCTATTGCTGTACATTTATTATTAAAAAACAACAATAAAATACATAAAGCAATTGGAACATGTGATATTTTTAAAAAAATGAAAACAACAAGTAGCATATCACAATTTAGTGCAATAAATGAGAATTAACGATGAAAAAAATTAGAAACTTCCATAGAATGGTCTACAAAGAATTTCGATTATCAATAGTTTTGAAATTTTTTCAACATTACCAGTTTGCAGTCAAAACATTCAAATTTGTACTGCAAATTAAAAAGAATAAAAATAGATTGTTAAAAAATATCTAGTGATGTACCTAATAATGATTTTGCAGAGTTTTTTCATACCTTTTCAATTTCTTCCATCTTAACCAATGTTTATTTTACGGTTAAAGTATGATGTCCGGTTAATGTCGACGTTAACAGGTTAATGTTTGGGTTTGGTTATGTTTTTGGTTGTTTTGTTGTGTGTTATTCTCAAGATTAACCGGGTAATGTCGACATTAACCGGACATCGGACCTTAACCGTAACATTTATATTATATTATTATAACCGTAACAAGAAATAAATGACAAGAGATATATCAAAAATTAAATCGATGTCAATATTCCCGCCTCCAGATTTTAAATTATGCGAATTCGCAAGATATTAAAACAACTTTCTGTCAATTTTGTGTAAAACTTGGAAAATAAGTTTGTTATAATAATGCTTTTATTTATTCATTACTCTAATAGAGAATATGCATTCCTTCGGAAACTCTCTATTTATTTATCTAGTAATGCTAAAACACTCTATTTGAAAGTCGATTAGAGAAAATAGTATGATTCATTGGCAAGCGATGTAAATATTTGTGATAGATTGTGATTCAGGTAAAATTGTGATGTAAGAGGAGGCTTAGCTTGCCGGCGCGGCGGCGCACTGTGTAACGAAAACTAAAATAGTGGGACATTGGTATTTTTATTCAGTTATCACTATCCTTGCTGAAATTTTTTGACAGAAATGAAATAATACAACTAAGAATTTTTGCTACAGGACGAAAAGAGTAAAAAAAAGGCGTAATGGAAGGTCAAAAAAAATTCGAAGTTTTATAAAAGGACTTTACAGGTATATTTTTTATATACGAAGAGTTTATAGCTCTTATGGGCCAAAAACGTTATGAAATTACTGTCGAACAATCATTTATCTCCCGCTAATATGTCAAAACTCAATCAACATTCCTAAATATTCAAATAATCAGGGATACATTAGATAAGACTGCAAAACTCAAAGAGAACGACACAAGTGGCAAATATATTTTAACAGTATTAAATAATATGATAATATGCGAAAAAAACGTATTCAACTTCAACAAAGGAAACCATAATATACACCTCACAAAAAATTTCGCAACGCTTATATTTTTCGTAGGATTTATTCTTGAAACGCTTCAAACATTTTTATGTGAAAAACTTAAATCTAAGGTCTGCCTGAGTTACGATATACTTTCCATTCTTTAACAAGTTGCTATTAATGCAAATAACTTTTGAGATTATTGTTAACCAAGAGAATTTTTTTAAGAATACTTTGCAGTTTTCCAAATTAATAAGTGATGCGATAATTTATGTGGGGTGTATATTATCCCAAAATAACATAATATGTAAGGCACTTACATAAAACATGCTTAAAAATCATTCTCAATTTCTTCTCCATCCATATACAAGAGCTCTTTCGCTTCCGGAAACAAGTCTACTTTTTTAGTTTTAGAGTGCTTTGGTCGCAAATGTGAAAGTAGAGGATCTGAATATATCAATAAGTTGTGCAATATATCTTCAATAGTTTCCTTACGACCACTCTTCCTGGAAAAATTTTGGCGGAACGATCGAAATTCTTTGTTTCTTGATTCAGATGCTTCTTCGGACATTTTGCCGATGGGTATAAATTGAAAACGTTCACAGATATTTGCACCATGAATCAAAAGCATATGAATGCTTGAAGGCATATAATACGAACCGTAAAGGGAAACAAATAGTTCTGCTGTCTCTTTCATGTCACCAAACTACGATCGAATCAATGGAAAACGTAATTATTGCCGAAGAAATTTATTTTTTTCTTCCAGGTTCGGATCTAGATGGATGAAATTTATATGTAACTGTATACTAGAAAGTTCTCTCTATGATATTTTGTATATATAACCTTGCGCGAATGTAAGCGTTTTTTTGAAAGTCATAATAAACATGTAGAAACTAGACTTGAAAAAAATTGGAACATTTTTTTCAGGTTTGTTGTTGGTAAAATACCTCTCTTTACGGAAAAAAATGTTGGAATTGAACAACGCAAGGAAACTTCTAAAAATATTAAATTTCATTGTATGAAATTTTTGTACAGATTTGGTAAATTAAAGAAACCATAACTTTAACCCGCCATAACTCTCCGACTAAGAGGTCAACTCAAGAAATATCTCACATGGTGGAGCTCTGGGATGTCCTTTATCCATCTATATAAAAAACTTGATGAATTAATTTTTTTGTTTTTTGGGCTAATGTCCCGCATTTCCCGATTTCGTTACACTGTGCGGCGGGTCAGTAGTAGACGGGCCCGGCCGGCCGGCTCGGCTGTAGTGTTGTGTTTTGTCACAGAGTTGATATTTGGAGGTTGCAAGTCGTTTGACTGTAAGGCAACGGGTCGTTTGACCATTGGGAAGAAAACCTCTTGTGACGTCTTGCCTTCGAGGTTGGTCTTGAGAGTTTGAGGTCTCCCTTGTCTTCCCGATTGACACGATGCTGCGTTTTTCCCCAATTACGCCAATTAGCCTATTCGATTGGTATGCGAAACTGTTTAGCGGCAGATTTGCGTCCAGAGAAAGCCCCTATACTATTTCAGGTGACACTAGCTAGTCGTTGAAGATTATTAACCAATAGATCCGAATAATATTTGAATTAGATGGAAGATATGGAATGGGATATATTGAATAGAATGTCAGTGATGTCAGTGGCTAGAGGAGTACTCCCGGGTGAGTTTTACTATATCAGTAAATGTTTGCTTTGTTATTTTCATGTACAATGAAAGAGTGCTTGCCAATGACCAACTAAATGGATATTTGAGGTGAATTTGCATTGTGAGACCCGGTTGAGTAAGCCCCAGAAATAAGCGATTTTACATTTGCAGCCTCTGTATTTTTTTGAAATCGACCAATAACAACAATATTCGCAATTTGCGTGTATATGAATTTACCTTAAAAATTTGTTTTTCTAAAATTTTGCACCCTAAAGGCATTGTATCACGCGCCACCACTGATTATAACATATTCGATTATAAAAGTTATATTTAAATATTTACGTATATTTCACATAATATAACCTTTATTAGCAACACATGGTGTCTCCAACTTTGCTAATGAAACAAGTTTGCAGACTGAATGATGTCTCTCTAGAACTAAACCACTAACAACGTTAAAATGTTACGCAATATTACTCCATTTAGCAAGCAAATATTTTAGACGTTTACTTTTATGGCTTTGGCTTGTAGTTTTCATAAAATATATATCTCTCTCACAATATATAAATTTTGTAATAATTTAACACAGAGGTTAAAAAACCGCCGGCGGTAGTGTTAAAAAAGGATACCATTATCCAGCGGTATTATATTTCTTTGTCTGTAAATGCCGGCGGAAAATTTCGTGTTCAATTTTAAAATCAAAATATTGAAATCAATTAGATAGGCGCTAATCAAACAGAAAAAAAAACGTAGAAAAGGAGTGACATCAAAGCAATCATTTATTTCACTAGTGAAAAGATTTTTTAATTCGTTACTTTTCGATTATACGTGTTTCTATACTTAAAATAAATCGTTTTTAAGTTATTTAAGATTTAGTTTTAAAACGTATATTATTCTGGTTTTTAACCAGTAGTTTTTAACCAGTAATCTATAGTACAAAGAAAACAAGGTATGACCACGCAGAAGGTATACCACCTGTGACGTCACTAGGAAAATAAGGAATAAATAAAAAATGACAGGAGATCTGCATTTTTGTATTTTTTAGGGTTATGGTTAAAAATTGTTCATTTTTCGTTTCTTTTTAGTTCGTTTAATTTAATAATAATTACTAAAACCAGCAGTTCCAAAAATATATTTAAAAATAAAAGACAAAAATCCAAAATATTAATTATCTATTAACATGGATTTGGACGATAATAAGTAAGAATACTAAATTTAAAATGGTTTATTAGGTTTTTAGTTTGCGATGTTTATGGTAAATAATTTTCATGTTTGTCTCTGAATTGACATGAGGACAGAGATGAGGATATCTATGGAAAAGTAACCACAAAAGGAATTGTTACATCATTTAAAAAATGTTGGAAAGTTGATTGTTTCCCATCGAAAAGTAGAAAAGGTCAATGCAGATGAATGTATTGTAATTGTAATAGAAGTAATTCCAGGGATAAAGTTTATTATAATTAGTGACCTGTGCTTCTTTTTATATGTAGATGTTTCAGGTTTTGAGAATAAATCGGTTGAACAAAACCCAAAATTTAGAGGAAGTATTTGCATACCCAGAATATGCCCATCAAGGATTATAGCTCAAATTTCCTTTAATGGTAGACAATTATTCTATACAAATTAACTTTTTAAGTGACTGAAATATTTAATAGTTTACAATATGGTCTATCACTGTAAAAATATATTACTTTTAGGTACAATTAGGGCCCATGGCTAAATGGGGTCTCACAGTAAATACAGAAAAAACAAAATACCTTCCAATTGGAGCCAATACAGAAAATCTTATTTTGGACAATAATATGGAAATTAGGGCATGTGAAGATTACAGGTACCTGGGATCGATATTTACAGGAGATGGAACGGACGATAGAGAAATAAACAACAGAGTAATACAGGCACGAAGAGTTATCAGATGCATAAATGGCATTCTATGGATCACTGAAATTACAAAAAACAGGAAATATAATATATACGAGACACTAGTTAAAAGCATATTACTCTATGGATGTGAAACATGGCGACTCACTGAAAGGAACAAAAAGAAATTAGAGACAACAGAAATGGACGCGATTAGAAGAGCAATGAGAATTTCACGGAGGGATAAGATCAGAAATGAAGACATTAGACAACAGATGGGAATAGAGGGAACAATAGTAAATGATATAGAACAAAAACAATTAATATAATACGGCCACGTTCAGAGAATGCACAATGAATGAATTCCAAAACAAGTCATTCATTGGATACCACCTGGTAAAAACTTAAATAACTTAAAAACGATTTATTTTAGGTATAGGAATATGTATAATCAAAAAATAACGAATTAAAAATCATTTTCACCAGTGAAATAAAAAAGGGGTTCCCATTTAGAAAAAATAAATGATAGCTTTTTAATCTCTCGATGTCATGACAGCTGCGGCCAATATTATATGACATTCAAACAATTTCATTTTTGAAATAGATAGCTACATATCTTCTCTTCATGTAACAGTGGCTATGGTAATCACTAAATTTGACCTTTAGGCTATACAAATTTTTTTCTTCCAAAAATTTTATTTTTTTTCTCAAAAACGGTTAATGTTAGGTATAGAGTGTTTGATATTAAAATTCATAAAATTTTACAGAGAATTTAAGTATGTAATAAAAAAAATGGGGTACCCACTTAAAATAAGAAAGTTGCTGTAAACTTCCGGTATTTCCGAAAGTGCCGCCAGATTGAAAATATTTTAATTGATAGATCTCAGTGCGCAACAATGAAGTGCAGAAAATCTCCGATCTAGATCTTGTAGTTCTCTAGAAACTTCTAATTCACGCTCAACCTGGGACACCCTGTATACCTAGACATTAAACTAACTTAAGTTTTACCGACCGCCATATTACTGCTTTGAGGCCTTCCATTTTGGCGAATTCATTTCGAAATGACAACACAACCTTTATTTTTCATTTCAATTAAGTGTTAAAAAAGTTTAGTGTTCGTTGTTTGCTTATTTTGCATTTAACATGTCAAAAATGTTTATTTTTGCATGCAATGAAACGTAGTTTTATTTTGACAATAGCACTTAATAGCGGAACTTACGTTGGGAAAAACAATAACAAATAAAATTTGGTAAAATAAGAGCGGTATTTCTGTTTTTTTTACGGCCGTATTCTTTGTATATTTAGCAACAACCGCCGTACTTAAAAAAATACCTCGTTTTTCGGCGGTATTCATATTAATAAATATGTAAAACCGCCTAACAGCGGATTTTTTTTCGTCATTTATTAATATTATAAATTTAATAAATGTATTTGAAATTTTTGTATTTATTTTTAGAGCGCTTTTTGAATTTATTGCCCATGTAACGAACTATTGTTGAAATTAAATTAAAATACTAGGCACGTAGCACGCTGTGCTAAAGTATGATGTCACAAATTGCGGTTGTAGCGCCATGTGAGGATAAAAGTGACTTTTAACATATGTATGTAGAATTAACAACTAAACGTGACCGTTAAATATAATGAGTATATTTTGATAAAAAAGATATATGTGTTTATATCACTTATGAATATGTTAAACACATTCTTTTTAGTATCACATACCAGCAACAAAAACAAACATTGAAATAAGTATTAATATTGATTACTATATTACTTAAAATTAGTTTTTTTTAACTAATTTTAAAATATTATCTAACCAAAAAAACTAACTGAGAGTGCAAGTCTTACGACCGAGAAAAATCAAAGATGTTCCTCGATTTAAGTAAGAACAATCTTTGGATTGTCCCCCATAGAGTTTTTAACAAGACACTGTCTCCTCAATGATCACCTCAGTAAATTGAAGCTAAGAAACAACAGTGAGGGATGATTCTCTGGGGAAATGGGGAAAAACCAGAACACCTAATCACTGAATGCGCCGAGACGACAACCATTCGTGCCATAAATTTTGGTACAACTGATACCGGCGATGGAGAACCAACCTCTGTAAAGCAGTCTCAGATACTGGCTTGGTTAGTATGCAAATTATTTACAAAATCTGGTTAAAATGAGTATTTTATGTCCGTTTATTAAGGTAGATGTTTGTTTAAATATTTACCGAGTTGTTTAGAAACCCTATTTCGATTCTTGTTAATGAGTATTTGGATAGTTAGGTTTCATTTTCATTTATAAATTTTAGATATTAAATGACTTATTAAACTCTGAATTGACTTTTAGTTAACTTATAACTTTTAACTACTATCCTGACTTTCTGGGTTTGTAAATTATTATTTACTGTATAGTTTACTGCTATTTTGTAGTTTTTAAATAAAATATTCAAACCGGCTGCGGCCATTACTTATGATACTACAGTGATGAGTAACATAATGTTAAAAAATGTCTATACCTATGTGGCGGATCCATCTCTCCAAAAAAATCCTATATGGGTTTTTTCGCCACTGCAAGAAAATCTACAATATAAAATAATTATTTTTTGTAAACACTTCTGCGTTAATCCAAACGGAAACTACTTGTCAGAAGTTAGGTTTACAGATATAAAAATTTGTCTAACGAATGAAAAATTGCTTAACGTTTCGGAAAAAAAATACAAAAAATAAAGAAAAAAATTGTTTAAAATATTTATATTCAACTATTCGAGAACACTTTAGTTTTTTAAACCAGATACGTCTATAAAAACCGTTGACGTTCTGTTAAAATGACATTATATCAAGTTAAACTTCAAAATTAATAATTATTACCTGATAGCAATTACTTAATAAGGTAAAACCATAAAACCAAAAAGCCCCAAACTTGTATGATTATTTTTAATTTTTACGTATGTTATGTTTATTTATGTTATGTGTTATGTTCTTTAAAATCAAAGAAGCGATTGCCATATATTACTAACAACTACAGATGCATGAGCAATACATTTATTTTTATTAGATTGTGTTAAAAACGCATCTTTTATTTTTTGGAGGCTATCGCTTCTTTCATTATAATTTTGGCGTTATTAAAATTTATTCTGTGCCCTGTGTCCCATGAATGCTGACAAATCTTAGATCTGTGAAAATCTCCCTTTTTTAAATAATCTTTATGTTCTTTAATTCGAACATTTAAGGGTCTAGATGTTTCACCAATGTAAAATTTATTAACGCAGAAGTGTTTAGAAAAAATAGGTAACTATTTTATTTTGTAGATTTTCTTGCAGTGGCCATATAGGATTTTTTTGGAATAACATAATGTTGCGAGAATTTCCGAACAATAACCCAATTTATTCCACAGTCCCGAAAGTTCTAAGGAATATAATAACGAAACTAACGATGATTTAATTTACAACATAATATTACTTATCACAGAAGTAGCACAAGTAAGTCTGTATAAGCAGTTTCATAAAAAATGCACTTTATCAGAAAATAGTATTAGGTACTTAAAAAAAGGTGAAGTAAATAATTATATTCATTTGTCAAAAACCACATACATACGTACACAAACCCAAATAACCTATAACTGTAACTTTACTAGATATAGTTACGTTTATATTTTCTATAAACATAACTAGTCCACTACTAGTCCATTTCAAATTTCTTTAAATTTTACATAATTTCTCTTGACATGATTCTCATCTTATTTTAAATTACAACATTATTTCTTATTTTTGTACCGTGAAAAATGAATATATCAAAATTGAATGAAAGTAAGAAAGTAAGAAAAATAGAAACCTAAAATTTTAATATTTTTCGTTAAATATTACATAATTTCTTTTGTTAGGATACACATTTTATTTTATATTACAATATTAGGTTTTTATTTTTGTACTATTGAGAAAATAAACGTATCAAAACAGAATGAAAATAACATAGAGAGATAGAAACAAAATATTAATATTTTTGTTATACAGTATGTCTTTAGGGATTGTCTTTACAAGAGGAAAAACTTTTTTATTACTGGCATTTTGAGAAAAATGCATTCTTCATAAAAAAATTTACTTGTTTTAAAATGGTTAATTCCGTTTATACCTTTTCAGATTTTTAGAGATAATAAAAAAAACTCCTTTTAGAGACAATAAAAAAAACATGGAAATATAGTTGAATTTTAAAGTCCTAAAATCAAAACGCTTTTTTATGGTAATATAACTTCGTTTTCATTCTTTTTTTTCAATAGATTGTTATTGATACAATTTTAATTAACGTAATATTTTTTAGCCCACCATACCAACGGGTATACACAGCTATTAAGATCGGCAAAAAATAGTTTTTTTTTAATTTCACTCAAAATGCGTTATTTGGGTCATAAATGACCTAAATACAAAATATTTTCATGGTGTCTGTCCGTCTCTCCGTCTGTTCTTCTGTAACAAAATAACTCAAAAACCGCTAAACCGATTTTAACCAAATTTGGCACAAAAATACTGTTGCAACCGAGAATCTGGCTATTAGTTTTTGGTGGGGGTGGGGTGTTGGTAAGGGGTATGGGAGGGGGTTAAAAATTTTTAAAAATCGTAACTCCAAAATTACAGTAGCTAGCGAAACGCGGTTTTCAATTTAAGATTAGGAATAATATTTGCAACAAAATTTGTCACGTTAAAGTCGCAGTTTTTGAGATATTCCGTGTTTCCGTAGTCCGTTTTTGAGAAAATCGTGTGGAGAAAACTCCACAGCTGAAAGAACTGCCTGCCAACTTTTTATTAACATATTTTAGTATAGGCGGCTATACGTGCCTCTCGGTGCCAATTTTTGTTGTTTTAAAATGTTAAAGAAGCACAAAATTTGTTTAGTTCATTGCTACGAAAAAGGTGATCATAGTTATCGGAAAATGTGATACTTTAACAACAGCAAAAAATATGACGTTAATCAAAATTAATAACAATCATCTATCAAAAAATGAAATCTGATTTATATTACCATAGGCCTTTTGATTTTTAGGACTTAAAAATTTCAACAATGTTTTTATGTTTTTGTTAATTTTCTCTTAAACAGTACAGAAATTTCGAAAAGAATAAACGGGATTAAACATTTTAGAACAAGCAAAAATTTCTGTGAAGAATGCATGTTTCTCAAAATGTCAGTAATAAAAAAGTTTTTCCTTTTGTATAGACAATCCGGCGACATACTGTATATTACATAATTCCTTTTTGTATCATACAGAGTTTATTTTAAATTAAAACTATATCTTGCTTATACATATTTTAAACTATCTTGCAAGTGTTATCATTGATGTAATGTATGTATTGTATTTTACACACAACTCAATATAAAAAATCAGATTTAAATATCATTTAAACAAAAATAAAAATAAAACATATTTCAAACATTTTTTTCCAGTTAAACATCTGTTCTGCGCAATATATAAAATTTCTAGACAAACGTAAATTAACCGAGGGTGAAACAGTAGAACAGTAGAAGGTTAAAAAACATCTTTTTTTTCTAATTACATGGCCATTATCAATCTTTCGGCTTTTACAGTTCTCCACGTTATTTATGACTGGCAAATGGGTTGGCAAATCCCTGTTTCCTTGCCTCCACTTCCGTGTTTATTCAGAGATAGGAGGGGGAGAAGTTTTAGTGGAGCACACTGGGCACGATTCGAAGAGGTCTTCACTTTGGAGAACTCAGCTTTCGGCGTTTTATTTAGTGGAAAATCTAGGACATTTAAAAAGGGTTGGGCAGAGCACCCTTAAAGTGCTAGAGGTACTTCATTATGTCACAAATTTATTTATATAAATTTTTGGATAAAATGAAGATAATAGTATCCAAAGAAGTTTTGTACAGGATGTTTAAAAAACATGTGTCATCTATCGTGGGGTTTGGTTGTGATGAATTCCTAACGTAAAAATATTATTTATTTTTCATGTCAACATAGGTCCGATTTTGATTTATTTCGTAGCGACAGGGGGTTATTTTTTTATTTATTATAATTTCCTTTCGAGTGCCTTTAGCGATTGTAAATTATACAGGATGTTCAAAATTCTACGCAAAACTTTCTAAAATATAAAATAATTTTTCTTCGTTTTTTTATATGGAACAGCCTGTATATTATTTTTTCAGTAGATGGAGTAATTCTCTAGTTTTAATTAAACATACTTTTTTGAGCCATCCTATAGAAGTTAACATATTTTCCTGAAATACATCCTCTTACATACATTGGGTTTGCACTTTAACAAAATTTTCAAATTTTTTATTCTACGATGCCCGACGCATTTTTGTCGAACACTGTATGTAATAATATGTCATTTAACTTTTCAATTTTAAAAAATTAAAAATAAACCCAAGTAGCATCTATCTGACTTCGAACTAAATCTGACCTGAAGCGACGTCAGACTTTGTGCCAATTTAGGTCGGGTGCTGGTGATGCGACCTATGACGTCGCTTTCCTGTTAAAAGCGACGTCGTTGGATCCGAGTCGGTAAATCCAACGATCTGTCGACGTACAAAATAACAACGTACCATTTTTATTAATTTCCCAACGTCGTTCCCACGTTGGCTTGCACGACGTACATATACTTGAACTAGCCCGACGTCTACCCGTTGTCCGAATAGGATACGTCTTACTGATAATCCCTAAAGTAACGTCCAATTATATTTTGTTGTATTTTATGTTCATATTTATAACCTAATTTACGTATCTCTATTTATGTCCGTAAATACAACCCATTAAGTAGCATTTGCGACCTAGTGAACATCATGAACATAACCTAATAAAAAGTTTTTGTAAACAAACTTAAAATTTTTATTATGCCTAAAAAAACACTAAAATGGCATTTAGACATTCATCTACATTTTACAGAAAGAGGTCGAGGCTTTTGCAAAATAATAATAGTAGTAGTGATGTCTTGCCTCCACCCGTAAATGCTTTTTATCCGGAAGAGATGCTGCGTTACACTGGTGCATCTTAATTTCATTTTTTAGCTTAGGAAACCAGCAGACCCCATCCTCCTCCGACATGTGAGGTTAGTCTTAAAAAAGTGGCTGCCCATTTTTTTAAGGAGAAAACAAAAACTAAAAACTATTTTCCGGAGTATTTTAACCAGATATATCAAGAAAGTGACTTCCGTTGACAAAACTGATGTCTGGATTAATGATTCAGAATTATTATAATACGAAATTAGATAGGCACTTATAGTTATATTCGAGTAGTGATTATGAATCCATTTGTAGTTTGGTTAGGTTTTTATGTATTTTTGGTAGTGAATATGAAACCAAACGTAACGTAAGTGGTTAGCGACGAATTTTAAGTGACTAAAATCCAACGTAATATGACGTTGGTAATTGGTAGAATTACATTCCCTATTAGGTCAGATACCGACGTCGAGGCGACCCGAATCTGTATTCCCCATTTAGGTGCAAATAAGGGTCGTCAGGCGGTCGAACCGACATTGGTACCCGACGTCGGGTTTATTGAACGCGACGTATACCCGACGTTACATAACGTCCAAATGCTACTTGGGAATATTATTCAAGATTAAAAAAATACCACAATATCGATGAAGAAACTATATTGGTGTTGGGTAAATTTTCAATAAAGATATGCCGATAAAATTGTAAATTTACAATAAAATGTAGTTAAAGGAGGATATACTTTTACCTAATATGCCCGTTTCAAAATATTTTTAAAAGCTCCCAACAACGGTATGACATATAATGTCTTACCGAATAATTTCTTGAATTCTATTGATTTATATTTTCGCCTAATAAGAACATAAAGACCAGACCACTCCGCTTGATTAATTCATTTCCATAACAATTTAGCCATATCATTTATCATGCTCATAACGGAAAGAATTATAGCGCCATGCGCCATACGCGAACCATAAGGCTAATTTGGGACTTGCTTTACACGAATCCCTTGCAAATTAAATCGTTCAAAGGGTCCGTATTGGGACACAGAGTCTTTGTCCTGAACATTAAGCGCCGTCATTAGTGTCAAAATGACCCTTTAACCCGATGAGAGGAAAAAACGTGCTCTTCTATTTCCTCCTCTTCCTATCGTGATTTTGCTGATGGCGACGTTCTTTTTTCGTTAAACGACGCAATATTTTCGATGGATCCAGCTTTTCGATTAAACTCTTAATAGTCAACGCTGATGGAAAAACATGCTTTTTAAAGAAATATTTCGAAAAATATAATTCTTTTTTGTACAAGACGATAAAATGGTATTTTATCGTTGACCGAAAAGATTAATTCACGAGCGATGAAATCGGGAGTGAATTAATTTTGGAAGACGATCGTCGTGTAGATTTTATCGTCGTGTATAAAACGATATTTTTTTCCATAGCGAGTTACGTTTTAAAAAATATTCAGAAATTATTATTTCAAGGAATTTATTACGAGTAGAAAAAATATTGTGCTGGGTTGGCGTTGGTTTCTATGTAATTTGAGCTAAATAAAGCTCTGTCTCTTAGTTGTCAGTTTTCATTCAATATTTTTTAATTCTCTTTCGTGTCGATTGCTGATTGTTTTGGAGTCAGAATTGGCTCAAAACAAAATAAGTAAATTACCAACAGATATTCAGGCTGAGGCAACAAACGCCATATCCAAACTACTTCCATTTAAATCCCGAATAACTTATGAAAAGGAATACAAAAATTTTCAAAAATGACAGCAATTAAAAAACGTACGAGAATATCCTCGCTGTTAAAGTATCATTTAATCTACCCTTGAGGTTAGAGTACTATTTTATCGACTATTTTTGATAGATATAAGGTAATTTTAACAGCTGCTATGGAAAAAAATCATAAAATTAATGAATACAGAATAATGATGCATTAACCGGCAATAAAAAGTACACCTTAAAATTTTCATGTATTTTAAAGTTCGAAATATAATTTGTTCTAATGGGCCGATTTTGATTATTTTTAAGTAATATGTAGCTCAATTCCTCATGTGTCTATTATACGAGGAGAAACACAATGCTGTCATCTTTTCAAAAAATATAAAAAAAGCAGCGATAGCTAAACCAAACTAAACGAAAAATAATATTTAAAACAAATTCATTTTTAACAAATTTTTAAAGAGTACATATACTAATATTGTGGATATAGTTGGTTTATTTCATTAAAAAAACTGTTTAAATATTTTTTAAAGAGGACAAATTAATATGATTCCAGTGTTCAAAGTACATTAATTGACTGTTTGCGTTGATTAATAATAACTGTTTCAAATACCTACTAAAAAACTGAATTTAGTATGTGTATTAGACAATATGGTACAAAGTAACAACATGAAAAGTTTTTAATTTTTTGACGAACGCTTATTTACAAAAACAGAGACGTTCATTTTCATAACTTAACATTATATTGATTTCTGATTGAAATCCACATGTATTTAGAATAATTTATTAACTCATACAATTAAGTACCTATGTAATTAATTAATACTTGGGTGGAAATAATAGTGGTCTATTTAATCAATGGTATACTCTTTCATAAAAAGATAAATAGTTTTCTTTTTGTATACAAATGGGCTAGTAATATTATCGCTTTTAGCACCTGTACATTTTGTATATTTGTTGCCAGTGGCGCATCTAGAGATTGAGTCTAGAAGGGGTAGTGTGAATATTCAAAAAAGTACTAAATTTGAATCAAATTTTTATTGGAAGGTATTGTAACTGTGGAAAAAATCTACTTGGATTGGTTTGGATATTCTGTTTTAATTTGTATTATTAACTTTTTTGTAACAATTTTATTTTATACCAAATTTCATCTTATTAATTAATTTCTTTCTGGGAGGGGTATTACTCCCATTACCCCTCCCGTATATGCGCCCCTGTATAGGGCTTGTTTCTCTCTACAATTTCCTGTTTCATAATGTACCGTTTGTGTCCGGGAAGCGTTCATAATTTTCGACAACTATGAAACTATGAATTTTCGATTTTCGAAAGAAATCAGTACATGTATATTATTTCGTATATTTTTCATTTTATTGATTTTATGCAAAGCACTGTTCATTAAAATGTTGTATCCTATGTTATAGGGCTTGTTTCTCTCTACAATTTCCTGTTTCATAATGTACCGTTTGTGTCCGGGAAGCGTTCATAGTTTTCGACAACTATGAAACTATGAATTTTCGATTTTCGAAAGAAATCAGTACATGTATATTATTTCGTATATTTTTCATTTTATTGATTTTATGCAAAGCACTGTTCATTAAAATGTTGTATCCTATGTTATACGGCTTGTTTCTCTCTACAATTTCCTGTTTGTATGTAATTAAATGTAACGTTTGTGTCCGGGAAGGGTTCATAGTTTCATAGTTGTCGATTTTCGAAAGAAATCAGTACATGTATATTATTTCGTATATTTTTCATTTTATTGATTTTATGGAAAGCATTGTTTATCCTATGTTATAGGGCTCGTTTCTCTCTACAATTTTCTGTCTCACAATGTACCGTTTGTGTCCGGGAAGGGTTCATAGTTTCATCGTTGTCGATTTTCGAAAGAAATCAGTACATGTATATTATTTCGTATATTATACATTTTATTGATTTTATTCAAAGCACTGTTCATTAAAATGTTGTATCCTATGTTATAGGGCTTGTTTCTCTCTACAATTTCCTGTTTGTATGTAATTAAATGTACCGTTTGTGTCCGGGAAGGGTTCATAGTTTCATAGTTGTCGATTTTCGAAAGAAATCAGTACATGTATATTATTTCGTATATTTTTCATTTTATTGATTTTATGGAAAGCATTGTTTATCCTATGTTATAGGGCTCGTTTCTCTCTACAATTTTCTGTCTCACAATGTACCGTTTGTGTCCGGGAAGGGTTCATAGTTTCATCGTTGTCGATTTTCGAAAGAAATCAGTACCTGTATATTATTTCGTATATTATTCATTTTATTGATTTTATGCAAAGCACTGTTCATTAAAACGTTGTATCCTATGTTATAGGGCTTGTTTCTCTCTACAATTTGCTGTCTCACAATGTACCGTTTGTGTCCGGGAAGGGATCATAGTTTCATAGTTGTCGATTTTCAAAAGAAATCAGTACATGTATATTATTTCGTATATTATTCATTTTATTGATTTTATGCAAAGCACTGTTCATTAAAATATTGTATCCTATGTTATAGGGCTTGTTTCTCTCTACAATTTGCTGTCTCACAATGTACCGTTTGTGTCCGAAGGGATCATAGTTTCATAGTTGTCGATTTTCAAAAGAAATCAGTACATGTATATTATTTCGTATATTATTCATTTTATTGATTTTATGCAAAGCACTGTTCATTAAAATGTTGTATCCTATGTTATAGGGCTTGTTTCTCTCTACAATTTGCTGTCTCACAAGTACCGTTTGTGTCCGGGAAGGGATCATAGTTTCATAGTTGTCGATTTTCAAAAGAAATCAGTACATGTATATTATTTCGTATATTATTCATTTTATTGATTTTATGCAAAGCACTGTTCATTAAAATGTTGTATCCTATGTCATAGGGCTTGTTTCTCTCTACAATTTGCTGTCTCACAATGTACCGTTTGTGTCCGGGAAGGGATCATAGTTTCATCGTTGTCGATTTTCGAAAGAAATCAGTACCTGTATATTATTTCGTATATTATTCATTTTATTGATTTTATGCAAAGCACTGTTCATTAAAACGTTGTATCCTATGTTATAGGGCTTGTTTCTTTCTACAATTTGCTGTCTCACAATGTACCGTTTGTGTCCGGGAAGGGATCATAGTTTCATAGTTGTCGATTTTCAAAAGAAATCAGTACGTGTATATTATTTCGTATATTATTCATTTTATTGATTTTATGCAAAGCACTGTTCATTAAAATGTTGTATCCTATGTTATAGGGCTTGTTTCTCTCTACAATTTGCTGTCTCACAATGTACCGTTTGTGTCGGGAAGGGATCATAGTTTCATAGTTGTCGATTTTCAAAAGAAATCAGTACATGTATATTATTTCGTATATTATTCATTTTATTGATTTTATGCAAAGCACTGTTCATTAAAATGTTGTATCCTATGTTATAGGGCTTGTTTCTCTCTACAATTTGCTGTCTCACAATGTACCGTTTGTGTCCGGGAAGGGATCATAGTTTCATAGTTGTCGATTTTCAAAAGAAATCAGTACATGTATATTATTTCGTATATTATTCATTTTATTGATTTTATGCAAAGCACTGTTCATTAAAATGTTGTATCCTATGTCATAGGGCTTGTTTCTCTCTACAATTTGCTGTCTCACAATGTACCGTTTGTGTCCGGGGAAGGGATCATAGTTTCATCGTTGTCGATTTTCGAAAGAAATCAGTACCTGTATATTATTTCGTATATTATTCATTTTATTGATTTTATGCAAAGCACTGTTCATTAAAACGTTGTATCCTATGTTATAGGGCTTGTTTCTTTCTACAATTTGCTGTCTCACAATGTACCGTTTGTGTCCGGGAAGGGATCATAGTTTCATAGTTGTCGATTTTCAAAAGAAATCAGTACGTGTATATTATTTCGTATATTATTCATTTTATTGATTTTATGCAAAGCACTGTTCATTAAAATGTTGTATCCTATGTTATAGGGCTTGTTTCTCTCTACAATTTGCTGTCTCACAATGTACCGTTTGTGTCCGGGAAGGGATCATAGTTTCATCGTTGTCGATTTTCAAAAGAAATCAGTACATGTATATTATTTCGTATATTATTCATTTTATTGATTTTATGCAAAGCACTGTTCATTAAAATGTTGTATCCTATGTTATAGGGCTTGTTTCTCTCTACTATTTGCTGTCTCACAATGTACCGTTTGTGTCCGGGAAGGGATCATAGTTTCATCGTTGTCGATTTTCGAAAGAAATCAGTACCTGTATATTATTTCGTATATTATTCATTTTATTGATTTTATGCAAAGCACTGTTCATTAAAATGTTGTATCCTATGTTATAGGGCTTGTTTCTCTCTACAATTTGCTGTCTCACAATGTACCGTTTGTGTCCGGGAAGGGATCATAGTTTCATAGTTGTCGATTTTCAAAAGAAATCAGTACATGTATATTATTTCGTATATTATTCATTTTATTGATTTTATGCAAAGCACTGTTCATTAAAATGTTGTATCCTATGTTATAGGGCTTGTTTCTCTCTACAATTTGCTGTCTCACAATGTACCGTTTGTGTCCGGGAAGGGATCATAGTTTCATAGTTGTCGATTTTCAAAAGAAATCAGTACATGTATATTATTTCGTATATTATTCATTTTATTGATTTTATGCAAAGCACTGTTCATTAAAATGTTGTATCCTATGTTATAGGGCTTGTTTCTCTCTACTATTTGCTGTCTCACAATGTACCGTTTGTGTCCGGGAAGGGATCATAGTTTCATCGTTGTCGATTTTCGAAAGAAATCAGTACCTGTATATTATTTCGTATATTATTCATTTTATTGATTTTATGCAAAGCACTGTTCATTAAAATGTTGTATCCTATGTTATAGGGCTTGTTTCTCTCTACAATTTGCTGTCTCACAATGTACCGTTTGTGTCCGGGAAGGGATCATAGTTTCATAGTTGTCGATTTTCAAAAGAAATCAGTACATGTATATTATTTCGTATATTATTCATTTTATTGATTTTATGCAAAGCACTGTTCATTAAAATGTTGTATCCTATGTTATAGGGCTTGTTTCTCTCTACAATTTGCTGTCTCACAATGTACCGTTTGTGTCCGGGAAGGGATCATAGTTTCATAGTTGTCGATTTTCAAAAGAAATCAGTACATGTATATTATTTCGTATATTATTCATTTTATTGATTTTATGCAAAGCACTGTTCATTAAAATGTTGTATCCTATGTTATAGGGCTTGTTTCTCTCTACAATTTGCTGTCTCACAATGTACCGTTTGTGTCCGGGAAGGGATCATAGTTTCATAGTTGTCGATTTTCAAAAGAAATCAGTACATGTATATTATTTCGTATATTATTCATTTTATTGATTTTATGGAAAGCACTGTTCATTAAAATGTTGTATCCTATGTTATAGGGCTTGTTTCTCTCTACAATTTGCTGTCTCACAATGTACCGTTTTGTGTCCGGGAAGGGATCATAGTTTCATAGTTGTCGATTTTCAAAAGAAATCAGTACATGTATATTATTTCGTATATTATTCATTTTATTGATTTTATGCAAAGCACTGTTCATTAAAATGTTGTATCCTATGTTATAGGGCTTGTTTCTCTCTACTATTTGCTGTCTCACAATGTACCGTTTGTGTCCGGGAAGGGATCATAGTTTCATAGTTGTCGATTTTCAAAAGAAAATCAGTACATGTATATTATTTCGTATATTATTCATTTTATTGATTTTATGCAAAGCACTGTTCATTAAAATGTTGTATCCTATGTTATAGGGCTTGTTTCTCTCTACAATTTGCTGTCTCACAATGTACCGTTTGTGTCCGGGAAGGGATCATAGTTTCATAGTTGTCGATTTTCAAAAGAAATCAGTACATGTATATTATTTCGTATATTATTCATTTTATTGATTTTATGCAAAGCACTGTTCATTAAAATGTTGTATCCTATGTCATAGGGCTTGTTTCTCTCTACAATTTGCTGTCTCACAATGTACCGTTTGTGTCCGGGAAGGGATCATAGTTTCATCGTTGTCGATTTTCGAAAGAAATCAGTACCTGTATATTATTTCGTATATTATTCATTTTATTGATTTTATGCAAAGCACTGTTCATTAAAACGTTGTATCCTATGTTATAGGGCTTGTTTCTCTCTACAATTTGCTGTCTCACAATGTACCGTTTGTGTCCGGGAAGGGATCATAGTTTCATAGTTGTCGATTTTCAAAAGAAATCAGTACATGTATATTATTTCGTATATTATTCATTTTATTGATTTTATGCAAAGCACTGTTCATTAAAATGTTGTATCCTATGTTATAGGGCTTGTTTCTCTCTACAATTTGCTGTCTCACAATGTACCGTTTGTGTCGGGAAGGGATCATAGTTTCATAGTTTTCGATTTTCAAAAGAAATCAGTACATGTATATTATTTCGTATATTATTCATTTTATTGATTTTATGCAAAGCACTGTTCATTAAAATGTTGTATCCTATGTTATAGGGCTTGTTTCTCTCTACTATTTGCTGTCTCACAATGTACCGTTTGTGTCCGGAAGGGATCATAGTTTCATCGTTGTCGATTTTCGAAAGAAATCAGTACCTGTATATTATTTCGTATATTATTCATTTTATTGATTTTATGCAAAGCACTGTTCATTAAAATGTTGTATCCTATGTTATAGGGCTTGTTTCTCTCTACAATTTGCTGTCTCACAATGTACCGTTTGTGTCCGGGAAGGGATCATAGTTTCATAGTTGTCGATTTTCAAAAGAAATCAGTACATATATATTATTTCGTATATTATTCATTTTATTGATTTTATGCAAAGCACTGTTCATTAAAATGTTGTATCCTATGTTATAGGGCTTGTTTCTCTCTACAATTTGCTGTCTCACAATGTACCGTTTGTGTCCGGGAAGGGATCATAGTTTCATAGTTGTCGATTTTCAAAAGAAATCAGTACATGTATATTATTTCGTATATTATTCATTTTATTGATTTTATGCAAAGCACTGTTCATTAAAATGTTGTATCCTATGTTATAGGGCTTATTTCTCTCTACAATTTGCTGTCTCACAATGTACCGTTTGTGTCCGGGAAGGGATCATAGTTTCATAGTTGTCGATTTTCAAAAGAAATCAGTACATGTATATTATTTCGTATATTATTCATTTTATTGATTTTATGCAAAGCACTGTTCATTAAAATGTTGTATCCTATGTTATAGGGCTTGTTTCTCTCTACAATTTGCTGTCTCACAATGTACCGTTTGTGTCCGGGAAGGGATCATAGTTTCATAGTTGTCGATTTTCAAAAGAAATCAGTACATGTATATTATTTCGTATATTATTCATTTTATTGATTTTATGCAAAGCACTGTTCATTAAAATGTTGTATCCTATGTTATAGGGCTTGTTTCTCTCTACTATTTGCTGTCTCACAATGTACCGTTTGTGTCCGGGAAGGGATCATAGTTTCATAGTTGTCGATTTTCAAAAGAAATCAGTACATGTATATTATTTCGTATATTATTCATTTTATTGATTTTATGCAAAGCACTGTTCATTAAAATGTTGTATCCTATGTTATAGGGCTTGTTTCTCTCTACAATTTGCTGTCTCACAATGTACCGTTTGTGTCCGGGAAGGATCATAGTTTCATAGTTGTCGATTTTCAAAAGAAATCAGTACATGTATATTATTTCGTATATTATTCATTTTATTGATTTTATGCAAAGCACTGTTCATTAAAATGTTGTATCCTATGTCATAGGGCTTGTTTCTCTCCACAATTTGCTGTCTCACAATGTGCCGTTTGTGTCCGGGAAGGGATCATAGTTTCATCGTTGTCGATTTTCGAAAGAAATCAGTACCTGTATATTATTTCGTATATTATTCATTTTATTGACTTTATGCAAAGCACTGTTCATTAAAACGTTGTATCCTATGTTATAGGGCTTGTTTCTCTCTACTATTTGCTGTCTCACAATGTACCGTTTGTGTCCGGGAAGGGATCATAGTTTCATCGTTGTCGATTTTCGAAAGAAATCAGTACCTGTATATTATTTCGTATATTATTCATTTTATTGATTTTATGCAAAGCACTGTTCATTAAAATGTTGTATCCTATGTTATAGGGCTTGTTTCTCTCTTCAATTTCCTGTCTCACAATGTACCGTTTGTGTCCGGGAAGGGGTCATAGTTTCATAGTTGTCGATTTTCGAAAGCAATAATTAAAATAAATTAATTTCGACCTGGGAGGGGTAATTAGCCTCATTACTCCTCCCGTATATGCGCCCCTGTTTGTTGCTTTAAAAACAATCTAAAATGTCAATATTCCATGGGTATATTAAATGCATTTTCTATGAAAACTTGAAGGGATAGGTAAAAAATAGTATATTACAATTTGATAGACAATTAAATTGTACATCTGATTCTTCTAAAACATACAGGGTGTTCCATTTAAATTGAACAAGTTATTGCCGTTTAAAGCTAGAAATTATTTAAAATAAATTTTTAGACACTCTGTATGAGGTAGTATTGTTTTTATTATTGCAACACAATAACTGATCAATCAATAAACTAAATATTTAGTGGTAAAATCGTTGATACCCTTGGAGAAATGAAGCCTTAAAATTTTTACTGCAATTTCATAAAATTGAAAATATTTCAAAAACAGTAAGGTTTAAGTGTGATAAACCTTAATCAAATTTACCTTTATTTTAATCGTAGAAACTAAAAATGTAATAATATACAAGATGTTCCATTTATAAAAAAGACAATTTTGATATTTTTTTATTTATTTGGGACACTCTGTATCTTGTAAAAGTATTTTTAAATTGTAGCTCTAATAGTCATTCAACGAACCCAAAACTTACAATTTGTAAAAATCTAATCGTTTAGCTACAATACTCCGTGTCATATGTGGTTACACCCTGTTTCATTAAGAAATATTTTAGTAAATTTAACAAACATATTAATTTAATAGAAAACTACACATATCAACCCTAGTACTCCAAAGCATTATTTACAACAATATCTAAATGTTAACAACAAATATTAATATTAAAAAACAGTTTGCAAGATTCAATGAAAAATCAGATTTTTTTTATTAAAATGCAATTTTATGAAATCTATTACATGTTTATGCTCTATACGCGGAAAACTGATAAAAATTTATCAGAAATTTTAAAATAGTAGGTTTTACACAACAGGTTTGATGAAATTTATTATAAAGACGAAACTTTTAAAGCAAAAAATATTTTACTATGTTTTTTACGCTAATGGAATGAAATTCTGAAAGGAAATAAAAGCAAAGTGAGAATGATACGCTTATATTCTTTCCAACTCTGACGCTTTCAACAAAGGGCAATTTTTAACATCATAACCGTTATGTGTTTTATTACTTTTACTTGAAATCTCTTTGCACTCTCCTTTGAAAATAACGAGCAATAGGTCAATAACTAAAGGTATTGCTTTATATTTGCGTATTCAATAGTAGCTATACAAAATATGCCTAATACCGTAACAAATTTTTGGTCGGAGTTAAATCAAAAACTGAATTTTCAATTAAATAAGTATTAAGGAATTGTTTGCTTCTTATACCATACAAGGTGGCCCATCGAAAACGTTCCGCAAGGCATAACGGCCAGGGTAATTTTTTTTTTCAAAAAATTAAAAAACACGTCAATTTTGTTTGTGAGGGGGAAAACTTTTGCCCCAAATATGATTGCAAAATCTTCAACCCTCTAAGCGGGGGTGTCATCCCCCATTTTTTTCAAATGGGAAAGGGGGTCAAGTGGTACCGCAATGAAAAGGGCTTTCTATTCTCTATAATTTCCCGCTTCGTTTTTGAAAATCGGTCGAGTCATTGAGAAACTATGAAGGATTGAAATTTGAAAGGTTTATTTAAACATTTATCAGAGTAAAATGAGAAGGATAAATTCCTTCCACCAATTTGCTGTTCTTATTATTTCTAGATGTTTACGCATTTTTTCACTTGCCACAAGGTTAAACGATCAGGTGCGGTAGTTGCTAGATAGCTGTTCTGCGTGACTTATGCGTTACTTAACGTGTGTTTTTCGGATGAGTGTACTTTCTTTTTGAACGGTGTCGTTAATTGGCACAACTGTCGGTACTGGGCTGAGGACAACCCTAGGGTTTTTTACGAGGTGCACACACAAAACCCTCAGAAATTAAATACGTGTGCTGGTATTTTTAGAAGTTCTATTGTGGGTCCTTTTTTTCTCCCTGGAAATCTAACACGTGATATGTACTTGGGTTTACTGGAAAATACCTTCGACCCAGCCCTAACTGACATCATAGAGAACAATCCTGGATACGTTGAAGCGGAACTAATATTTCAACAAGACGGTGCACCTCCACATTACTCTCAAAATGTGCGTAATTATTTAAACAATAACTTTCCCGGTTGGTGGATAGGAGGAAGGGGTGTAATTGAGTGGCCTCCCCGGTCACCCGACTTGATTCCTTTAGATTATTTTTAAAGGGGACATATAAAAAGTAAAGTGTATATCACTCCACACGCCTCATTAGAAGACCTGCGAAGACGAATTATTGATGTTTGTAGCGTTACTACGCAAGTTCTTCAGAATGTTTGAAAATAATTTGTATTACTGGAGGTTGACGGGCAACATTTTCAGCATTTGCTTCGTTAATAAGGTAAAAAATAAGGTTTTTTAATTAATTCAATTTATGCGTTTTTTTTGCAAAAAGTACTTTTCAAATTTTAATCCTTCATTTAAAAACAAAACGGGGAAATATAGAGAACAGAAAGTCCTTTTCAATGCGGCGCCACTTGACCTCCCTTCCCTTTAAAAAAAGTTGGGGGATGACACCCCCGCTTAGAGGGTTGAAGATTTTGCAATCATCTTTGGGCCAAAAGTTGTCCCCCTTACAAACAAAATTGTCGTGTTTTTGGATTTTTTCAAAAAATAAATACCCTGGTCGTTACGCCTTGCGGAACGTTTTCAATGGGCAACCCTGTATAATAAGCCACATATAGGTTTGCTTAATATTTTTGAATTAATAAATATACAGGGTAGTCCGAACTGTATTCCGGAAACTTCGGCAGGTTTTCTGCAGATAAAAATAAATAAAAAAGTTCGTTTAAATATATGTCCTAAAATGCTTTGTTTTGTAGATAGAGGGTGTAGAAGTTTTAGTTTTATGTCGATTTTTTCCACATGACTTTTGAGATAACGTCAATATTTGGATGAAAATTGGTATCTGGGAGTTTTTTGACATGAGAAAGTAGATTTAAATATAACTTCTACTTCCAGAGGGTTATTGTTAAGTAATATTTTTGTAGAGGGCGCCACCTACATACTTTTTAACTGGTTTGAAGAGTAATAAATTTTCCTCCGTACCTGTATAAAACTACTGAGTAAAAAAATATACATTTACGACATTTTTTACGTAAAAAGGATCTCTTGGTAAAACTCGCTACAAGTAATGATTCTCGAGATACTTGGAATCGAAATTATCAATACCTGTCATCATTGACATAAAATAAATATGTTGACCAGGCCCTAGACACTCAATACTAATTTTATGGAACTACAAATTTAGTTTCTTCCGCATCGCCAGACAGCGCAAAAGACATTAGAGTACAGGTTCCTAATTTATATATGAAAGTGACATGACAGCCTCTATATTTACTACCATCTATGGTCTAGTTTTGGCTTAGTTGTCAAAGTGTTGGTGATCCGTCAAGTTATTTTTAAATAATTATGAATTCGGATATTCTTGATTTGCGGAAAGTTCGGTGATTTGTGTTTATAGATTGTGTTTTTATTAGTTTGTGCATTTTGATATTTACAGTTGATCATCATTTTCGTGTTAGATATTAAAACTTTTTTATCAAAGACATTTTAGACATCTTAGAAATAATACATTATTTATGAATGAAATAAAAAAATGTTTAATCATAAATAAGTAAGTACATAGTTGGTAATATAGTATTTTTAGTAATAGATAATTAGTAGTCTATAATATTTTTACTATATTATAATTTATTTGTCAAATCAAAAAAATAGGCGCTATGTGCTCTATTGTTGGTGTTTAAAATGTATGTATTCATAATAATTTTATTTTTAGTTTTGAATATGTTACACTTCTAATGATCTAATAAAACATAAAATATAGTAAACAAGTCTATATATTTATTATTTTATATTTTATAAAGAATAATTTTGCACTTGAATAACGTTACCGTTTGAGTTAGCGTTAATAAATAACGGAACGCTAAAATTATGTTATGCCAAAACTCTCCATTAGTTTCTTCCGGATCACCAGGTGGCTCTGAATGACGGACTTATTTGTTTTATATCAGTGTCCAATCTATCTCTAGTACGTGACATTAGTCTATGATGTTGACATAGTTATTAGACTGAAGTCATAAATTTGAAATGTTTTTGTGCGAAAAGTTCAACAGAAACTGTTTTACCATCATTTTTTCGCAGAAAAATTTATGATTAATTTAAAAAAATAAAAATTTCCCAAATTTATTATTTCAGTCAAATAAATATCTACTTAACGTGTTTATTTTTTATTAATGACATGTATTGACTATTTCCATTCTAAATATCTTGAGAACGGTTGCTCGTAGCGATTTTTACCGAGAGGTATTTTTTACGTAAAAAGTCACGGAAATGTATATTTTTTACTCAGTAGTTTTTATACAGGTACGGACGAAAAGTTATTACCCTAAAAAACAGTTAAAACACATGTACCTGGCGCCGCCTTCAAATAGAAGTCATATTGACATCAAAATCAAATTTCTCATGTCAAAAAACTCCCATACGTCAATTTTCATCCAAATATTGACGTTACTTCAGAAATTATTTGGAAATAATCGAAATAAAAATGAAACTTCTATATCCTGTATCTCCAAAACTAAGCATTTTAGAACATACATTTATACGAACGTTTTTACTTATTTTTATCTGCAGAGTATGCTGCCGAAGTTTCCGGAATACAGTTCGGACCACCCTGTATATATTTTTATATAACATGTTGTTTTAATCTAAAGAGTACCTAGTACCTATAGCGGCCACAATACCTAAATAAAATACACTTATTACCACCTTATCAACTCTTCTTTGAAACTAAACTCCAATTTATCTTATCACATATTTACGCGCATTACTTTAATGCTATCTAATAATAACAAAACGGAGTTGCATCAAAGTCCTTTAAGTTTTCCGATAGTTCTCCTAAAGATATTAAAAGTTTCGCTAGCGGTATAATTGCAGTCATTTAATTTACAAAGTTTCGCTCTTAAATTAAGAAACTTTTCAACTTTTAACCACTTAAAAGGTTACCTTGTTAGCATCCAGAGACAATACTGTATTATCAATAATATTATAAAATGCCCTAATCCAATACACATATTATGTTCCCACACCTAAATTTTCTCGTTTTAAAGGTGCTTGAGATATAGTTTTAAAGCGTTTTTATTTTATTTTATACAGGGCATTTCAAACCGTTTTGTTACATACACGTTGGGTCAAAACTCAACATTTATGTGCAATGAACAAAAAAGAAACACCCTGTATATTGTAAATAAAACATAAAGAATAAAGCCTTATTTTATACAATTCTATTGTCTGTAAGAGCATTATATTGTTTGTGTCCATTGTTTGTTTATTTTTTTGTCCAAAGAGAAAAAATTATCCATTATATTTAAACAGGACTTAGATCTGTTGGCAAGATCCCAAAGCTTATCGTACAAAAAGATCAAGCATGGATTTGGAAAGATATAATGATAAAAAAAAAAATAGAAAGAATATTATTTTTTATTATCTTTAGCAGTACATGAAAAGAATATAGAAAATTACTCCATAAAACATAAAAGACGTTTTTATATTATTATAAGAGATACGGATGCTAACATGGAACAAGATAACCTTAGATCCAAAGCTTAATATATAGCGTTTTGGTGTATTGTAGTAGATTTATAAAAGAAATATAACACCAAGAATTCCAAACTAAATTGTATAATAACTTTAAATTATAATTTAACAAGAAGTTTTTTTAATAGTGTTTCTAAAATATTTAATTTAAAGAAGTGTAACTTTATATTGGTAGAAACTTATACATACATATATGCCTATATTGTTTAAGCCATTTTCTTGGTAGAGCTATCAAGGGATTTTGTATAAGAAACCGCTTTAAATTCATGGAATTTTCTAGAATACATTTTGGGTAAACGAACAAAATACTTCGCTATATAAAGATATAGAGATTGCTCTATATCCTGTTAGTTTCAATGTAATGAAAAATTTAGTTTATTATGTTCATTGTGAAGAATGTTAGCATACGTTCCATAAAACATATTTTAAATTGTTGTTTTATTTAACAAAAATCAACTCGTTGTAACAGAGAAAGTTTTAAATTATAATTTAACATGTTTGGTACCAAGATTTTCAATTTCAGTTACTTTGAAAGTTATTAATATTGATATATTTCTAAATATGGATTATAATATTTGTATAAATTTTATTACTTTTCTTGCAATTAAGCTGTTGTTATTAAAATGATATTAAATAACTTTATAGTTGAGGCGTCAAGTTGCAAAACCTGTCTTATCCTAAAAACGTTGTTTCGAGATAATGCAAAAACTGTTTTAGCAAATGTTTGAAGCGTTATTTTACAAAAAAAAACGTGTCCATTGAGAAGATTCATTGTTTTGTATCTCGTTTTTATTAGAAATAATAATTAATATTTCATTTTTAAAGAGAAGAACTCGGACAAGGCGGGTTTTGTTTAGTGATGGGATAACTCGAGCGAAAATTCGCTACATTACAATACATACACTGCAAGTAGCAAATTTATACGACGTTATCCGTTGCGTTACAAAATGTTACCACCTACATCCACAATACTTCACAGTAAACTAAATCAAGCGATTACTCGTCGTTCGTCCCTTGCTACTTTGCATTCATCACCGAAAAAATATGTGCTCTGCGCACGCAACTTACTGCTTGGCTTTACGAGTTGCAAGTACAAGCGACAAGCGACGGGCGAAAAACCGAGAAATCGCTTGAAACTCGAGTACTTGATTATTGAAATTAATGGGTATTTCCCATCACTAGTTTTGTTGCGGTATGATGCGGTATGATTGCGGTATGATTTAAAATTCAATTTTGTTTTAAGCAAAAATGTCAAAAGTTGACATATGATATGTCATTCTATTTAGAATGTCATTTTCTATCGAATAAAGTAAAAAAAATACCGAGGGTGTCATTTAAAAATCAAAAATTGTAGTCATTTCCGGTGAAACAGTAAGTGACAGAAAACAATTGAATATGTCAATCAATCCTAATTTATGTCATATACTAACATACCAAATCTCGTTTTGTTATCTGATAAAATAAAAAAGTTATAGGGATGAGCCACTTTTGAGACGCACCCTGTATAAACAAGATATTCTGAAACGGTCAAACTTGTTAAGAAACTAGAAAATAGAGATGTTATCATAGAATTTCACAATAGCGAGCAAAAGAATAAATTAAAATTAATCCTTAAAAATATACGATACCTTTCAGTTAACAGAAAAATCAGAAGAAAACTCTATGATAATGATAACTAGTATTGACAAGAGATATAAACCAAATAATTTTTGAAATTGTGGTGAAATCGTTAAAACAAATATAAGATACGTAACAAAAAAAACATGCCGAAATTTCCAGAAAGAAAATTGGGTGTTACAAATGCATAGCGACGCATATTCAAATGGTTTCTTAAATGTGGTAATATTAGTTTTGATCTTACAATATAGTTTATGTTCAAGAATATTTTAACATCGTTATATAGTTCAAGTGCTGTAATTATGGACAATATGGACACGTAGCAAAAAATTTTACTGGAGTGTCCTGCTGTTACAAATGTAGTCAACATTCTATTCATTTATGGAACCAAAAACTAAATACTTCAAATGATGACTTAGCAGAAAAGACAGACAAAAGATGTACCCTCAAAATTGCTTGATTAACGGCTCTCTTATCTAAGATGTAACTAGGGCATTAGAAAATAACCAGGAACAATGACGTATTTACTGTTCTACTAAAGTATAACAAAATCGAACAAGTTAACATGTTAAGAATATATATATATCAGTTGCTATCAAATGGGTTAATCTCTAGGAAGTTACACTTGATAAAAATACAACAAACTCTATATTTAGAAAAATATTAATATTAAAATCTCATAATTTAATTATGTACGAAAGCCGTCTGTTTATATTTATAAATATCTATCGACCTATTTTCTAAGAATAAAACAATTCTAAATTACAGTTGAATTATACGTGTCCTAGTATTTACTTGTTATAATAGGAATATCGCATGTCGTGGGCTAGTAAACTGTTGTTTTATTTCAGCAATGTTTTTTCATTGTATTTAACACATTGAGGAAATAATGTAATAGAAAATATTATCCTGCATTCAGAATTTTGTACATAATTAAAAAAAGAAATTAATTTACAAATTTAGAATCTTTATTTAGAACTACGTTTAATATTAATTTTAGCATTTGTGCAGTTGTAATGTTTTTAGGAATTGGTTAAAAATAAATAGAAAAATATTCTCCGTTTAAAAATCAGAATTTGCAATTAATCAAATGCAATTAGAATATAATATGTATTCCCTATCCTATTACTTTCTTAACTAAATAGAAGAAACAAATATTTTTTAACGATAAAAGTAGAGATAATGTTTTTGGTTCATATTTTGAAAGCTGTGTTCCTTCAAATAAGAATTAGATATTTTATACCGGGTGCGTCTCAAAAGTGGCTCATCCCCTGTAACTTTTTTATTTTTTCAGATAAAAAACAAAATTTTCTATGTTAGTATATAACATAAATTAGGATTAATTGACGGATTCAATTGTTTTTGATCACTTCCTGTTTCACCGGAAATGACTACAACTTTTTATTTTTAAATGGCACCCTCGATATATTTCTACTGTATTGATAGAAAATGGCACTCTCACTGAATAGAATGACATATTATACGTCAACTTTTGACATTTTCGCATGTGGTTTATTTCAAATTGTAAAATGCGATTCATAACGACATGCGGCAATTTGACTCGAAATAAGTGTGTGGTATCAAATTATACAGCCACCTTTGTTCCATTTGAAAAAATTGAGATATGATTAAAAATACGATTTGGGCACATTTTAACCGGCCAGGACAACACACGAAATACATTAGACGATCAAATATATTTTTGCAAGACTCCGTGATTAAAAATTAATGTTTTTAACACAGCCATGGCAATCTAAATTGAAATTTAAAATACGATTTTTTTAGAGCGAAAAAGTCGAAGTTGATACCCAAGTAGCATCTATCTGACTTCGAACTAAATCTGACCTGAAGCGACGTCAGACTTTGTGCAAATTTAGGTCGGGTGCTGGTGATACGACCGGTGACGTCGCTTTCCTATTAAAATCGACGTCGTTGGATCCGAGTCGGTAATTCCAACGATCTTTCGACGTACAAAATAACAACGTACCATTTTTATTAATTTCCCAACGTCGTTCCCACGTTGGCTTGCACGACGTACATATACTTGAACTAGCCCGACGTCTACCCGTTGTCCGAATAGGATACGTCTCACTGATAATCCCTAAAGTAACGTCCAATTATATTTTGTTGTATTTTATGTTCATATTTATAACCTAATTTACGTATCTCTATTTACGTCCGTAAATACAACCCATTAAGTAGCATTATTTACGGCCTAATGAACATCATAAACATAACCTAATAAAAAGTGTTTGTAAACAAACTTAATTTTTTTTTATTATGCCTAAAAAAACACTAAAAAGGCATTTAGGCATTCATCTACATTTTACAGAAAGAGGTCGAGGCTTTTGCAAAATAATAATAGTAGTAGTGATGTCTTGCCTCCACCCACGAATGCTTTTTATCCGGAAGAGATGCTGCATTACACTGGTGCATCTTAATTTAATTTTTTAGCTTAGGAAACCAGCAGACCCCATCCTCCTCCCGCATGTGAGGTACTGGTTCCAATTCTTTTAAATTTTGTATATATACAATCTTAAAAAAGTGGCTGCCCATTTTTTTAAGGAGAAACCAAAAACTAAAATATAGTTGCACAAATCCACAAATCACTGATACGCAAAGTGAGGTTACGTGGCGTACGTTGGAATTATATACGTCATAATACGATTGCCGGTCGTCCAGTTTGATGACTTCGGTCGTGTGAGATGACTAATGTTGGAGACCCGGTCGGAATTGGTATATTGGTAGTTCAAGTCGGACACAGAAATCCGCCATTCTTAACAAGTATCCGATTGTCAGCCATTTTAAAATCGTTTTTTGTTTTAAAATTTATATTCACATTCCGATTTCTAGTAGAATAATATTGATAAGGTTGAGTTTGGGGGGAACCACAGTACAGTTTTATGATTAAACCAGCTAGAAATGAAACCAAACGTAACGTAACTGCTTAGAGACGAATTTTAAGTAACTAAAATCCAACGTAATATGACGTTGGTAATTGGTAGAATTACATTCCCTATTAGGTCAGATACCGACGTCGAGGCGACCCGAATCTGTATTCCCCATTTAGGTGCAAATAAGGGTCGTCAGGCGGTCGAACCGACGTTGGTACCCGACGGACGTCGGGTTTATTGAACGCGACGTATACCCGACGTTAGATAACGTCCAAATGCTACTTGGGTATATGATATGTCATTCTATTCAGAGTGTCATTTTCTATCGAATAAACTTAAATAATACCGAGGGGGCGATTTAAAAACCAAACGTTGTAGTCATTTCCGGTGAAACAGGAAGTGACAGAATACAATTAAATACGTCAATCAATCCTAATTTATGTCGTATACTAACATACTAAATGTCGTTTTTTTTATCTGAAAAATTAAAAAGTTATAGGGGGGAGCCACTTTCGAGACGCACCCGGTATAGAAAAATTTCATAAAAATAATAAGAGGTATTATTGGAATAAATAGAGAATCAGTAATTTAGATATACACAGAAAAATATACATGATAAATATTTTACAAATAATATCATTATTTTCTTAAAAAGTTAATTATTTATTTAACAAAATTTAACGAATTAAACTATAGCATAGATCTTGTTATATCAAATTTATTGATTTATTAATATTTTTTTATTATTATTAAGAAGAATTACCCCGGAGGGAATTTACTATAATTACAATCTGATCTAAATTACTAATACTTAAATTTAAGTTAATTAATGATTACATTGTGGATGATTAAATAAATCAAAATTTATATATCTATCTCTCCATGTTAAAAACAATTTATAACAGCCTAAAAATGTAAAAATTCATAAATTTTTATTAAGGGTATATTAAAAGAATATCATAACTGACACATTTTTGTTCAGAAGAATACAATTCATATTTTTATCATAACTAAACAGTATATGATACACCTTTGTTGGTTATTGAATTAACATTAGTATAGAGATTTATGCGTGAAAATTATGCTAGTAATAAAAAAGGTACATATATTTGAAAATATCCCCAGAAATAACTGGTAGTTTGGATCAATTAATTTTTGTAATTACAGAACATATTAATAATTTTGATTTTTGTTTAATACATTATAATTATTGTATTAATATAATAATAGGAAATAGAACATTAATAGTTTCTATACCAATCTGTATTGAATATTTTTAATATTATAAAATTTTAAATTGCTATTATTTTTTAATTTAAAACATGTCCCACATAAAAATTAGAATAATATAATTAAAAGAACTTATTATGTAAATAATAACAATAATCTTTAACGTACGCTAAGTTGATTTGAATTCAATATTGTACTGCCCATTTCAGTAAATAAACATGATAACCTCCAAATTATATGTCCACAAATAATACAGAGACAATTAGGCTCCTGTTAGCAGTCTAAAACCGTCCAAAATATACAATCAGACTTAAAAATCTTACCTTTATCTGAAAGTCGGTGTCCAACCAGTGGAGAAACGCACTAAACAATGTCCCCGATTGGCCAAAAACCAGCACAAAACACGACGTTTTTATCCACGAAACGCAGTGAGCAGCAGGAATAACGATCAGTCGATGGCGACTGCCTGCTTTAGCCCCCGACAGTCCTGATACAACGTGGCCGTATTCCCACCCCTGTTACGTCACGACAGGACACCACCGTTGCCAAATGGGGTGAATTTTATTGTCAAATATGAAACAACTGATTGTTTCACCAGTGCAGTTTTTTATCTCTATCTACCTTTTTATTTTTTTGAAGTCTATATCTTGTAGTTGTGCTAAATATAGATAGATAGTGATGTAAAATTACCGGTAATGCATAAATTGGTAATATTACCGGTAACATTTTCAATTTATAAAAAAAAAGCAAAACAACTTTTTAAATAATATATATTTTTTTATTTCAAAACTGTAGAAACATTACAAAAAAAGACAAGAACGTTTTTTAAGCTAGTCAGAATCAGAGTGGCCTATGTTGTAGTACGTAATAGAGTGGATGATGGTAAATCATCCTCAATCTTGTCATATGGTTCTTCTTTCTCTTTTGTTAATTGAGTCAAGTCTGTTATTTCGAAATCGATCTTTTCCATTTATTTCTCAGCGGCTTTCTCAGCTCTGGCTCATCAATCTGGGATGTTCTTCTCTATTTAGTAAATTATAATTATGGGCAATATAAGTAAATTTCCCGGCCCTTTCCACGGTAAGTTTGTTTCTTCTTGGCCGATGGACAAATCCAGAAGTACATAAAGTTCTTTTGGTTGCGGTTGTTTATGATGGTAAATTTAAATTGTCTATAGCCAACATACATTTTTAGAGCTGACACCAAATTCCTGCCCACCAGACATAGATTTTTCGATGGAAAGGGCGAATTCTTTAGCAAAAATATTATCTCTAATGTGGTATTGTGCCGGTCAGTGCTTGCTAATGAGATCTACTTATGAAAAATACTTTGGATGATACCTTGCAGTTTCATAGATGAACTCCGTTGCAATTCAGCTTCAGTTAAATTTTCATCACATAGATTTGGTTATAATAGGTATAGGGCAGAAATATGAGCAGGTCTTAAACATTTACTTGCCCGTTTCTCCAGAATTGCACACATTTTCTTGTTTCCGACCTACGGACGGATGATCTGATATTTTGCTACATAATATAGATCATATTTCAAAAAAGCAGGTAAAAAGCTTTTGAGATTGTTGGTCCGTTAGCCTTAAAAATCGTTATCCACTTGGAGATTGTCTTAAACAAGTCATAAGTTGCTTGTATTTATAGCCAAAATTCGTATCAAAGCTCAGGGCTTACTGTGTTTGGTGAAAGAATATAAGAAACATCTGGACTATAACTATACAGGGTTGTTCACCACATACGACACGGAGTATGGTAGCTAAACGATTAGATTTTTGCCAATTGTAAGTTTTGAGTTCGTTGAAGGACTATTAGAGCTACAATTTAAAAATATTTTTACAAGATATAGAGTGTCCCAAATAAATAAAAAATATCAAAGTTATATTTTTTTAAATGGAACACCCTGTATATTATTACATTTTTAGTTTCTACGATTAAAATAAAGGTAAATTTGATTAAGGTTTACCATATTTTAATCTCACCGTTTTTGAAATATTTAGGTTTTTTGCTAAATACAGTAATAATTTTAATTCTTTATTTCTCTAGGCGTATTTAAGTTTTTAAAACCAAATATTGTACTAAAGTATTTCAATTGACTAAATTTTGTGTTGCAATAATAAAAATTATACTACCTTATACAGAGCGTCTAAAAATTTATTTTAAATAATTACTAGCTTTAAACGGCAATAACTTGTTTAATTTAAATAGAACACCCTGTATATTTTATGAGAATCAGATGCACAATTTAATTGTCTATCAAATTGTATTATACCATTTTTTACCTATATCTTCAAGTTTTCGTAGAAAATGCATTTTCTTATAATTTAGACCTCATTTATCAGTATACCCATGGAATATTGACATTTCAGATTATTTTTAAAGATGTAGCAAATTTTTAAAGAGTACAGATACTAATATTGTCGATATAGTTCGTTTATTTCAATAAAAAAATTAAAAAAAATTGTTTAAATATTTGTTAAAAACCAATTAATATGATTCCAGTATTCAAACTACATTAATTGACTGTTTGCGTTGATTATAAAAATAATAATAATTGCTCCAAATACTAAAAAAACTGAATTTTGTATCTGTATTAGACAATCTGGTAAAAAGTAACACCTTAAAAATTTTATTTAATTTTTTGACGAATGCTTATTTATAACAACAGAGACGTTCATTTTTATAACTTATTATTATATTGATTTCTGATACAAATCCAGATTTATTTAGAATAATTTATTAACTAACACAGTTATGTATGTAATTAATAATTAATATTTGGGCCTAAATAATGGTGGTATATTTAATTAATGGTATACTCTTTTATAAAGATTTAAATAATTTTCTTTTTGTATACAAATGTATACAAAATACTTCAAAAACAATCTAAAATGTCAATCTTCCAAGTGTATATTGATAAATGAGATCTAAATTATAAGAAAATGTATTTTCTACGAAAACTTGAAGGGATAGGTAAAGAATGGTATAAAACAATTCGATAACCAATCAAATTGTGCATCTGATTCTCATAAAATATACAGGGTGTTCCATTTACATTAAACAAGTTATTGCAGTTTAAAGCTAGTAATTGTTTAAAATGTTTTTTTTAGACACTCTGTATGAGGTAGTATTATTCTTATTATTGCAACACAATAACTGATCAATAAATAAACTTCAGTAAATATTTAGCATTAAAAACTTTGATACCTACCCTTGGAGAAATAAAGCCTTAAAATTTTTACTGCAATTTCACAAAATTGAAAATATTTCAAAACGGTAAGGTTTAAGTGTGATAAACCTTAATCAAATTTACCTTTATTTTAATCGTAGAAATTAAAAATATAATAATATACAGGGTGTTCCATTTAAAAAAGTACAACTTTGATATTTTTTATTTATTTGGGACACTCTGTATCTTGTAAAAATATTTTTAAATTGTAGCTCTAAAGGTCCTTCAACAAACCCAAAACTTACAATTTGTAAAAATCTAATCGTTTAGCTACAATACTCCTTGTCGTATGTGGTGAACAACCCTGTATAACTGCTCAGCTTTTCAATGAGTGCTTAGTGTCCAAAAAGTTTTTTAGACAAGAAACAATGCAGCCCCATCTTGTTTTCACCAAAAGGAAAAAGAAAAAGAATAGAACGAGAAAAAAGCAATATTTCCAATGTTACCGATATTGCGGTAATATTACCAAAATTACCAGTAATATACCCTTTACATCACTAGCTATAGAACAAATATATTACAGAAATGTCGCAACTTGACTCTCTTTGTAGATTGTAGATTATATGGGAGGGGGAAAATTAATCATCGCGACCTTCTAGATATCTTCTAGTGTCTCCTTTCTTGAGTTATAACTCATCATACAGTCCCAGGGCTTTGACAAAAGCCAGTGTATGAGACGGTTTTAAAGAGGGTAGCTCTCCATCTCCAGATATCAGTCATACTTGTGGTTATACTAAAGTTTATATCACGAATGGTTGTCATATCGGCACACTCAGTAATGAGGTGTTCTGGTGTTCTGATAATCTACTGAGGTGTTGGTTGAGGAGAGAGTGTCCTGTTAAAAACCCCATGACAATCCGAATATTGTTCTTACTTAAATCAAGGAAAATCTTTGATTTTTCTCGCTCGTAAGTTCTGATAAATTTCTGCGAGTGTCTTAGACCGTTGGAAGATTCCCATTCCAGGTTAAGGATGGAGTCTTCCAAGTTCTTGAGTTCCGCTTTGAGTAAGTTTCCACTTGGGAAGCAGAACGGTTCTGGTCCAGTTAGTAGAGTGCTCGCTCTTTATAGATAGATCGTTTGCTTTTTCTTTGCCTTCTATCTTTTGGTGGGCGGGCACCCAGAGCAGAAGAACTTAATTATCTTTGCCTAATTATTACTTTTTGTTTGTTTGATGGTGGACAAAGCGCATCTCAGAATTGGTCTAGAACAACGTGAGCTGATTTAGAAGAACGTGAACTCTTCGAAATCATCAAGAAGAGGAAAATAGCCTATTTGAGACAAATACTACGTGGAGAACGCTATCACTTTCAGCGTCTGATTCTCCAGGGTAAAATAGAGGGAGGCAAAAGGGGAATAGGCCGAAGGAAGCTATCCTGGCTGAGAAATATTCGTCTTTGGACAGGCATACAGGACTTCCAAGCACTCCAAATCGCTGCAATTAATAGATAACCATCTGATGAGGAAGAAAAAGATGAACACCTACGCAGGAATCTGCACGACACCTTAAGAAGAAGAGGATTAAAAGCAATTAGATACAAGTGACACAAGACAGAAAAGAATAGTTACAACTAAGGAAGGCCTATGTGTTGCAGTGGATCATCATCATCATCATTTTCAGCTTATTCTACCATTTCCAGTTATGGTATAGCTTCCCCCACATATTTAGATACTCTCTTTTTAGTTGGGTCCATTGTTGTCTATCGTTGGCTATACGGGCCCAAGTTATCCCTGCTAATTTCCTAATATCATGGTCCCATGTCAGGTTAGGTCTTCTTCTAGGTATCTAAATTCCTCGTGGGTGCCATGCCGTAATTTGTGGTCCATCTGTTGTCCGTTCGTCTTGCCAGGTGTCCTGCCCATTTCTATTTGAGAGATTTGACTCTGTGGATGACATTTCTATTACCTCTGTCTTTTTTCGTTTCCACTCTATTCTTCTACGGTCTCTCTTGGTTATTCCCAGCATATTTTGTTCCATTAAGCGTTGTGTGACCTGCAGTTTCCTTATGATGTTCGTTTAAGCGTCCGCAGGTTTCGGTTATGACTGCCCAAGCAGCATTTGGACGTCGGGACAACGTTGTGTCACGCGACCAAACGTCGGGGCGCAACGTCGGCACAACCTCGTTCCAACCCTAGTCTGCACTAGTTTGGAGAATAATTTTTGGGTCGAAACGACGTTGGATACCGACGTTGGCTAGAAGCCTAATTTAGTACAAACTGCAACGTTGTTTAAAATCCTAATTCACAGAAATACACAACTAATATGGCGTCTAAGTCGCGTTTTATCCTAAATTGGGATAATTATAATAAAAATATTACTTTTATGATTTAGTTAGAGACATATGTCAGATGGCAGTGAAGGAAAACAAAACAAAAGTATTTAAGTGTGGAGGATGTTTGAAGATCATAATTATTGAAACACTTTAACCGACTCTGTAACTCGTTACCCAAGGCAAAAAAGTTAAACGCAAACAACTTTATTGATAAATGTATTGTTTCTACTTTGAAAAATACTAATGGGCCTTAAAATTAAAGAAGTTTTAAAAATTTTCTTGGAAGTGTTTTTCTAGTAAAATGAGAATAATTTATTCGCAGTCGAAAAAACTGTTTCCGCGTGTTTTTTAGGGTCAAATATTTCAAGTTAATGTATTCAAAAAGCAGGAATTGCTATTTTAGGAACGAAACATTTTCTTATTTAACAACATGGCGGCTTTCACTTTGTTGTTTTGGAGATTAAGATGGAGTAGTTCGAGTAGTCGCATACTGGACTAATAAAGTCGCAGTTCGGCCTTAACAGGTAGTATACTAGTCGCAAGATTGCCTAATTTAGTCATCCTAGAGTCTAGCTTGTGCCGCCCTCTATAATATAAATAAACGAGGCAGTGGATAAACTATCGGTAATATATGTCGATGTATATTTAAATTTAGTTTTATATGTACCTTTCTTATGTCCCATTTTAATTAAGTTTTTTATAAAAACAAAAACAGCACTGAACTGTCTGACCGAACAGAACAATGAAGTGAAAATTTAAAATTTAAGGTTATGGTTCAATACAGTTGCAAAAGTAGTGACTCGACGTCCTACCAACGTAAGAATAAGGAAATCTAAACAACGTTGGAATTAGTAAAACAAACGACGTTTGCATAACGTTGGAATAGGTCCTGAAACTGACGTCGGAAAACTCTATATTGTCCAACGTTGTAACTACGTTGTCCGAATCACCTAAAGATCACTTAAGCAAAAAAGGTTACAAGACAACATTTATTCGACGTCGCAGAAGCTTCTACTTTGCTGTAGTACTAGTCCAACGTCGGCACAACGTTATAAAAACGTTTAAATTTATTTTAATACCCAAGGTAGGGAGCTAACTATTTTTTGTAACTAATCCAACGTTGTGATTAGTAAACATGTGGTCGCAAGTCGTGAAAATGCTACTTGGGTGGTAGTACACATTGGTCAAATGTTTTCTTCTTTAGATAGAGTGGCACTCAAGATTTAAACAGCATGGAGTTTATATTGATTTTTAGTAGTTAGTTATAGAGATCCCGAGCTGATGTGTATTAGTTGTCCCAAATATATATATTCTTCTACTATTTCAAGTGTTGTGTTATTTAATAGGATGTCTTTTCTTTCTACTAGTTCGTTATACATTACTTTTTAGTTTGTGCTAAATCTATTTTGAGACCCACTTTATTGCTGGCTGTATTTAATTCATTAATTTGTGCTTGTAGCTTAGCAGTGGAGATATTAGTGAAGATGTACAGAATATCTACATGTGCCTCTAGCAACAATCTGTTATAAAGTACAAGGCTTGACCAAGACCGTGCTATGCAAAAGAAACCCAGACTGCTTTTACTACACAGCAAGACCACAGGAAAGACTAAGAGGAGGGAAATATTGGTCCTGATCTTGCATTTGCTCATCACTATTAGTCGGATTAAATCTAACGATTTAATTCAAGATTTAGTTTTTCGGTAAAACATTATCTTAAGTCTATATTTTTTTCAATTTTTTAAGTCCATTTTATTTTCAAGTTATGAATTTAAAAAAAGTCGAATGCAAGGATAATTTATAAATTTAATAAAAGATTGATTTTGGACCTTTATTGTGCTTTATTTTGAATAGCTTGTAAACTACAAACGTTATCAAGTACTGTTTTACTTGATGAAGTACTCTTTAATTTTGTCTACATTTTTACACTTGATAATTATTCATATTTATTTAGAACATGGCGAATGCGCTAGGAATTTTCTATTAAAGGTTTCTGCTGTTGGCAGCTCTCTCACACAATACCATCAAAAATAAATTCCCTAAATAATCATATGTTTTCCACCTGTCAGATGTCACATTATAATTAAAGTTTTGACAAATTGTGATCTAATAATCTATTTTTCCATTTAAAATTAGATAAATAAAGCAAAAAAAGGTACTTTATGTGAAGTAATATAAATAACAATGTGCAAACAAATCAGTAGGTTAAAGTTTCCTATTAGTAATTTACAGTGACAGCAATGTTACTAAATTATTCTCGAACATTGATCGCTCTTAAATTTGTTATCGGCGTAGTTTAGTGATAAATGCAAGAAATGTTTCGAAGTAGGAGCTGGTTTGGAGGAGGATGGGGTCGTCCGAAAAATCCACATTCCCTAGAACACTTGAAATACTTATACAATGTTTTATCCAGAAATCAAACAGTGTCAGAACATAATCGAGGTCTTTTAGTGGAAACACTGAGATCCATAGCTGAAATATTAATTTGGGGTGATCAAAATGACTCTTCAGTGTTCGAGTATGTATAATAAAGGAGATATCATTGAATAGTTATTTTAACATTTGTTTTTTAGTTTCTTTTTGGAGAAGAACATGCTTTCGTTCTTCTTACGAATAATGAGACAAAGAAGTGGAGGCTCAAACTATGTGTGTGTACAGTTATTACAAACGTTAAACATTTTGTTTGAGAATATTAGAAATGAGACATCTTTATGTAAGTATTAAATTGTGTGTAGAAATCAACAAAAAATATAATTATGAAAGGTTTTTATCATATCTGGAATGTTTTAAAATCTTTTATTAAAATATGCATAAAATAACAAATTTTATCACACTTTTTTAAGATAAATATAAGAATGTTTTAATATCAAGGTTGGACTCTGGTTCTGTTTTATAAACAATATTTTTTTATTTCAGATTATTTGTTATCAAACAACCATGTAAATTCCATTATTGTACACAAATTTGACTTTTCTGATGAAGAAGTAATGGCATATTATATTTCATTTTTGAAAACCTTAAGCCTCAAATTGAATGCTCATACTATTCACTTCTTTTATAACGAAGTAAGTACACTGTTTCTAATAAAATTTATTATGAATTCTGATATGTGTGAATACTATTTTTTTAGCATACAAATGATTTTCCTTTGTACACTGAAGCAATCAAATTTTTTAACCACCCTGAATCTATGGTACGAATAGCTGTACGTACTTTAACTCTCAATGTATATAAAGTAGAAGACAGTAGTATGTTGGCTTTTATAAGAGACAGAACGGCAGCACCGTATTTTTCGAATATTGTATGGTTTATTGGAAAACACATACAAGAGTTGGATAACTGTGTTAGAAATGATGCTGAGTAAGTACAAACACTGCATCACCCTGTATAAAGCAATAATTCAAAACATTTTACTATTTGTAGTCATCAGTCTCAGAACAGATTATCAGATCTTGTGGCAGAACATTTAGACCACCTTCACTATCTAAATGACATTCTCTGTCTTAATATAACAGACTTAAATCATGTATTAACAGACCATCTGCTACACAAATTACTTATTCCTCTGTATATTTGTTCACTGGCAACGAGTAGAAGGAAGTCTTCGATACCTGAAGGTGTTAATCAGGCTGTGGCAAAAATATTAAGCAAAAGTATGTAATTTAAGCATGTTTGATCATAAAACTCTTTGATCGCATTGTATATTATTTAAGGTTCATCTGGTAGTTCTGATTCGCCTAGACTACAAGACCCGACAGCTGGAAAAGTATCGTGTGTTGTAGCATTGTTTTTGTTATCACAAGTGTTTTTAATATTATCCCATTCGCCGTTGGTGCATACATTGGCGTGGATCATTTTGAAAACAGACAGGAGCATCTTTGAAAAAGGTATGTTTATATTGTTTGTTGTATTTTTTAATGATTTATGCAACCCTAAAAACATTTTGGCGCTTAATTTGAAAATTTTCAAATGTACCAATTAACTGAATTTATTGTTATTTACATGCACATCATTTTTTAAACGGATTTTAATGCAATTTTTATTGGCTTGGGTTTATCAAAACTAGTATAGTCTATCTAATGAGAGATTGTATGATAGTGACTAGTGACAGTAGACAGTTGTTGGCTTTCATTTTAAAAGTAATTTGTAATTTTTGGATATCCAAATCATCCCTTCTCTTGTTGGATAGACTTATATTATAGAATTCATTTACCAATAATGTATTTTTTATAAATTTGTTTTTTTCCACCTGTGCTTTTAATTTTATTGAACTTTCTTAAATACTAATGAATTATTGTTCATCAAATTATGAACAACTTTTCTGTTTCATCATCTCATTGCACATTGCGAGACCGCTTTAGTGAACTCTACATTCCAAATGCCGTAAATAAATTATACCCCTCAGTCTCAGTGGCTGGCTCTTTGGCTGGCCAAAGGAATTTTATGCTCACTACCTACTAATGGTTGAGTCATGCACACAACTGTAATAAATAACTTTTCTCCATGTTAAACTTAACCTCATTTCAATTTTCTCAGTTTATTTGTAATTCTGTATTCTGAGTAATTAATTATTTTTATAATTATTGTAAGACATGATTTATGTTTAATACATATATTTTATTGTTTTCCCAAAGAGGTTAGAAGAGAAAGAGGTAACAAATGCTCTATTTTATAATGCGCGAAGGCTGCCTGTTTTTCCGATCTGGGTTCCTTTGGTGGGGGTCACGCCAGGAGCGGATTTAGAAATTTTTAAGTGAATAATGATATACATCTAATATATTGTTATAAACAGGGTATCCCAGAAATAAGTACAAGTATTTTAAGGGGTGGTAGATCTCGATTAGAGGTGGGAATTTCCTTGGGAGGAACTAGTTCCTTAGTTCTAGTTCCTCCAGAAGAATAGTTCCTTGAACTAGGTTCTTAGTTCACAATAGTTCCCGACTAACATTGACATCCCCGTTGCTTGCTAATGGATTTCGTTTTCAGTCAGAACTATTCACCCCCCAGTTACTATTCAAAATTATACAGATCATTATAATTGTTATAATGTACGAAATATAAGAAGACGTAGTAATTGCATATGTTAAAAACATATAGGTAAGTTTTATAGCAGATAAAAAAATTAAAGAAACTCAAATCAGAGTTTAAAAACTATATCACAAATCGATTGAAGGAAATAATACGAAAAATTTATGAAAAAAATTATTTTTCCCCACTTCAACCTTTTTGTTTTTGTCTAAAAATTCAGAATATCTACTTCATTTTATAAGATATTTCTTAATTTTAGGGACCTAAAGTGAAACATTCCCATAAAATATTTAAAAAACAAAGTAAAAATCAAAAACAGTATCCACGACAATTTTCTGTGGTAATTACGCCGCGCTGGCTGTGGCAATAGACAAGGCCGAATCCATCGTCGTCTTCTTGTATTATATCGCGGATCTGCCGGCTGAATAGATTCCCGTGAACTAGTATTTTAATAGTTCCTCTATGTCCGGATCCGATAACATACGGCTGGCACTCCCCACGCCTGACTAGCATCAATCGCGCTGACTGATCCATACGTAAACTAGTCTTTTATTTAGTTCCTCTAGTTCCTTTAGGTCCGGATCCGATAACATACGGCATACGGCTGGCACTCCCCACTCCTGCCTAGCATCGATCGCGCTGGCCCGATCCGTGCGTACGTAAACTAGTTTTTTATTTAGTTCAGTTCCTGTAGGTCCGGATCCGATAACGTACGGCTGGCACTCCCCACTCCTGCCTACCATCGGGCTACGCGCGCTAGCCGATCCGTCGCATATTATTCTATATCGGCCACAGTCTCGATCCCGGAACAGGCCCTGAGGAACTAGTTCTTTGAGAAACCAGGAACTAGTTCCTTTCATTCCGGAGTCGGAATGGTTCATTGGAACTAGTTCGTTCACGAACTACACACCTCTAATCTCGATAAAAGAAACATATTTTCTCATTATAGTTTTTCAAGTAAGTCCAAAATAACGGAGTTATTTTACTTTGAAAATTTCCAAAAAAAATTATTTTTTGCTAAAATTTTGAGAACCACTGGATCTTTTCTGGATTTTCTTTCTTGTAACTTTAATCTACTACCTATGTTGCCATATTATCAAGAAATTATTTTCTTTAAATAAAAACTAAAAAATTCCAAAAAATTTTCAAAAAAATCCGAATTCTCAAAAAAAATATATTTAGAAAAAACCTCATTGGCGTGTTTCTGGGGTTGAACTATACTACCAGTTATGTTAAAATACTTGCACTTATTTCTGGGACACCCTGTATATGGGTACATCGTAGCGTCGCGCCGCGCCGCCTCGCGCGTATAACCTTGAAAAATTAAAGCGTGTTATCAAATCGGCTAGTTCACAGTGAAAGCAGGCAGATGGCAGGCAGGCACCGTCAACCAGCGTTCATCGGCGTTCTCGCTTTTACCGGAACGAAAATTTATTTATTTCTGCTTTTGCACGCGCCGACGGCACACAGAGGGTATTAAGAACTAAAAGTTGGCCAAAATTATGTTTTATGATTTTTTTGCTTTTTTGCTTGTAATATTAATTATTAATTAGAGGAGAGGTTGCTAATATGGAACCCCATTTTGTTTTTCCTACACAATATTTTTTCCTCTACTCTGAAACCCTTTCCACCGATCAAATAGGGCCATTCTGTGCAAAATCAAGCAATTGGATGAGGATGCTAGAACAAGAAAGTAATTTGTATATTATAGACGATATTTGAGCGAGGATGGGTGTTATAGGGTAAAGACTATTTCCTTTAAGAATCTATTTAAATCAATGTTTTTTTGGCAGTGGCAAATATTGGCAAGATTTTTGTACATATTCCAAAGCTGGAGACTTTAAGCATTGAACGGATACTAATTTCCATGCGGAATATTGCCGAATAGTCTTACACCTTATAAAAATGCCTCTGATTTTTTAAATATAAAACATTATAAAGAAATAGAATAGAAGGAAACGTTTCAAAATAAAAATATGGCATAAAACAGGACTTGTCAGCTGGCTCTGTATCCATGATGACAGTTATTATAAACAATTGACAAAAAAAGCACTACAAACAATTCCACTATTTTATAATCTTAGAAATATTCAGAATACACTCAAGATAATTCATACTTTTAACTGAAATATATTATTTATTTGATAGTCAACTTACGACTTAAAAAAGCTAATTAATAAACGCGCTTGCATTTAGTATTTATAGATTTGTATTCAGTTAAGATAAAAAATGAAAATAAAAATATTTCACTTTTGGCCAGGTTTATAGACCAAATACCCCTATGTGCGGCGCCAGCGCGGCGGGAGCGGCATTTGGATATGGTTAGGTTAGGTTAGGTTAGTTAATCAGATAAATTTCCTCTTAATTAACTACTTCCGAACCCTGCTCGCATCTCCGAAAAGCCATATAACAATACACGGCATATACGCAAAGTTACGCATCACGTGTATTGTTATATGGCTTTTTCGGAGATGCGAGATGTGAGCGATATGTGGTCAAGAATAGGTCCCCAGAGACGGCGCTGGTTGCCGGAAAGCAGAAACCTGCCTCCACTATGTTCGTACCCTGAGATCCAGATCCACGCGTATTTTTTTACATTATGTAAAGCTATGTAATAAAACATATGTTTGCATTTATATTTTTTTTTATTTGTTTTTTTTATGTTTGCGTTTACTTACTTATACTATTTATTGTTGCAGGTGCGTCTAAACTTCTGGAACATTTCGAAAACGAAAAGAAAGATTTGGAGGACAGTCTGTGCGATCGCACCAGTTCAAAAGAAAGCACCAGTTCCAAAGAGAACCTACTGGACGAACCGAAGAATATTACAGACGAAGAAAAAGAGAAATTAGCGAAAGTTCCACCTTCGGATAATCTAGGCAGTGAACGGCCATTTTTAGAGACCGTCTATACTGCGTTAGACTGTTCGGAAAATGACTACGCCGTTCTTTTTGCTTTGAGCTTGTTGTACGCGATGGCAAACAACAGAGGTAGGAAATTCATATACGGTAATCGCAAAAAAATTTGCGATGCACGTCATGGATTTAAACCATTATTTTGAAGTTATATTATTTAATTTTTGAAAGAATATTAAAATATGCTGTACTCAGGTTTTCTACGTCTGTTCTTTTATTAACGCAATTTTTGTTTTTTTGGATTTCTATCATCTCTGCAAATAATCTTTTCTTATAATTAGATTGTGTTTGTAAAATAGTGGTATTGTCAAAATCGAAGTTATGGCCTGTCTCTAATTTGTGTTCTACTAATGCGGTAGGATTAGATTTCAAAATAAAGTTTTATGGTCATTTTTATGTTCGTTTAATCTTTGTTTTAAATATCTATGGGTCTGCTCAACATAGCTTTTAAGACATTGAGTACAAGGAATGTTATATATTATGCCGGATTTCAGTTCTTTTTTATTCTTTTGTTTTTGAAAAGAACCGTCTCTTTCTGGTGTAATGACTCCTTGTTGCAATTTTTATTTTTTCCTGTTTTTTTGTAATATGACCCTTAAATGAGTTTTTAGTTTGTTCTAACAGACAGTCGATATAAGGTATTTTACAATAAACTTCTCTATCATTTTGGTTAGTAGATTTTACAGAGATTTTCTTGTTAAAATTTTTTTTAATCATAGATATCGGATAATTATTTTTAATCAACATGGTTTCAATATATTTTAAATTTTTATTATGAAAATTAATTGATGATAGTGATGATTCCCTTAACTTTGTAGTGTCCTGAAGATGCAAATAAATTTTGCGAAAAGTCGACAAATTTAAAACAAAGGACTTCTGTTGGGTTTTTTTCGGTCCTAATCCAATTAAAAAAAACACAGTATATATTATTGAATCGACAACAATAAAATTACATAAGATATATCATTTATTGTATTATCCTTTTAGGCGTGTCATCTGATATAATAGAACAAGTTTTAAAGCCAAAGAAGTCAATTTCATCGAAATCATCGACAAAAGAAGTAAAATACTCTTATAATACGTTTTTAGTTGATAAGCTCCTAGCTATAATCTTATTGGCATGTCAGCCATCCTGTAGGTAAGTCACTTTAAATTTTAATATTAAATTTAGTGTGACTTAAAATAATTTTTTTTCAGAATACGATTAGTGACATTAGAGCTGACGCTAAAAATTCTACTTCAACTTGTGATATGTGACGGAAAAAATATATTATCAGATGCACATCAGCATTCTTTAGAAACAGCTAAATCGCAAAGTATGGCTTTGCTTAGGAATTTTTATAAAAGTGAAGAAATATTTTTAGATATGTTTGAACATGAGTGAGTATTATTTTTTGGAAATTTCATTATTTTGTATAAAATTTACTCATTTTTACTTTAATTTAAATCTTCTAACTCCCCCTAAAAATGATATTAAGCTATCAGTGGGCACTAGATATGACATTCATTTCAAAGTGTAATGTAGCTTTATGGACTAGACTACATCTCAAACATACTTTAATATTCAATTTCATGTTATAGAAAGGATAATTACTTTATAGTTTCAAGCCCTAAACATAGTGAAAATGTATTATACAGGGTGAGTCTTAAATAAGTGCAAATATTTTCAGGGCTGGTAGATCTTGATAAAAGAAACATATTTTCTCTTTACCATTTTTCAAATAAGTCCAAAATAACCTAGTTTGAACCTGAAGTTTGAAAATTAAAAAAAAAAAGATTTTTTATGAAAAAATTTTGAGAGCCACCGGATTTTTTCTGTATTTGCATCCCTTTTATTTCCGTAACCATAGAGTAAAGCCGTAACTATGATAATATGAATATCGGTTTTGAATAAGAAGACTAAGGAAGGAGCATATCAAAAATCTTAGGTACACCGCGATGGGCCTCAAATATGGCCGACTTAAATTCCGGTTTATCAGTGTCGTTCTAATTTTATTTAAAAAATGTAAAACTATGATGTAGGGTAGACGTGGGGTAGACTCAATAATTTGTTGTGTTATTTTACGTTGTGAATAAATGTTGGTAGTTATTAAAATTGTTATAAAAATATATAATTCTAATAAAAATAGATAAGTTATAATAAGTATTTATTAACACAAACATCCGATACGCTACTGAAGCAGGTAAGTCAAATTAACGTATCTAAATTCTTTGACATCTAATCTTTGACAAGTAATAAATAAAAGCTAAAAATGCAAGAAAAATATATAATTTAGTTAATTTAAGTGAATTTCATAAATGATCGGTTTACTACACGTATGTATATTATATAGTCACTTACTAGCGAAAAGTTGTTCCATTATTTCACTCAATTTTTTGCCGAGATCTACCGCACGCTACACAACCAACTATTTTAGAGTCTTTTCGATAAATCGCGATAGTGTCACTGTTAATTTAAGTTCTGCCACAATTTCCATCTAGATTTACTACCTTTATACAACTATCAGTAGTAGAATAAATAATAAATAACATAAAATAAGCTCCGTAAAGACTGACAAATCCACAAAATTTCAAATCAAATTCAAATGTGTCAAATGAATCGTCAAACAGAACTGTCAAGGATTCCCACCCTAGAGAGCATTTATGGTGGCTTTTCCGCCCACCATGCATGAATACATGGATAGCATTATGCTCCTTCCTTAGTCTTCTTATTCAAAGAATATCGGAGATTAAAAATTATACCGTGGGAAAATTTGCGGTGAACAGGCAGTTCTAAAAAGTTTTCGAAAAATATACAGGAAAATTTAAAAGAAAATGCACGATTTTCAACATCTTTTTTTTAGCGAAAAAAACCTCATAGACATATAGGTCGAAATAGCCCAGCCCTGAAAATATTTGCACTTTTTTAAGACTCACCCTGTATAGATTTATTAGAAAAAATTGAAATAATATTTTATTGTTTTTCTAAAGACTGACTCTTTTTTCTAAAGAATCTTAGAATATATCTCCAATTTTTATGTCTATTTTTATTATATTTATCTTTAGGTTATAGGCTTGGTGCATTTCAGTTGATTTCAAAAAATTCCTACCGCAGCGCTGTAAACGGCAGAACTCAGAAATTTTTGCTATGTATCTTACGCTCTCCCGGTTAGAGTTCGTGTTGATCGCATTAAAATAATATTGAAATCGTGGCTTTGTCAAAATATTTAAATATTTTAGTGTTTTGCTAGTGCAGTTATGAAAACTATAAAACACTCAGGTACGAGGTTTGTGTGATGTAACGCTGTTTTGGGTAGTAAAAAATAAGTGAAAAAGAATCCGAACCAGGCGTCGTGTTGTGTTGTGACAATTTCAAATGTTAATAAAATTGGCGAAAAAATGCTAACGCTCAAAGAAGGGCGTAATTAGAGCGTTGTTGGGTGTAATAACATTCAATAACTCAACTTTCCCGGATACTCAACTCTCCCGAAACAACATTTTATAGCATCATAGTTTTTCACACCGATTTGATCAAAAGCAAAAATTGATTCAAGCAGTTCAACGAAACAAGTGAGTAAAAAAAAACAAAGTGCTCGTTACATAATCAAAAAATTAAATAGACAATACTAATGAGAGGTTAAAATATAATTTGCAATATTAATGGTATAATTTTTTTCAACTAGTGATTAAATGTTTTATGACGATCTAAAAAATAGCCCCAATTATGACCTCACTAGCAAAACCTAGTAAAACTATGCTCGCTACCGTAGTTGAACTCATCTAAAAAGTGTTTTTTGCTGGAATAATAAATTATAATATGCATAAATAAAATTAGACCTTCTGAAAATATCAAATAATTATATTTCCTAACGCTTTTAGAATAATTATAAATATAATACATTTTTCGTATACTCGCGTTTAAAACCCATGTATTTGTATATAGCAGTTGTTAACGATATTCTCCGATGGTGGCAGCACCGGCGGAGAATGCACCAAACCTATAAGCGTTAAGTTTTGGGAATAAAAGGACAACATTGTTTTGATGTGGAGGAAATATATTTGTCTCTTTTTCTAGATACTGTGATATGTCAAAAGGGCCGCTCAATGTCGAATGGTTGTGCATGGATAGCGCAATACTTTTACCTCCTACAGGCACGCCAATGACTGGAATAGATTTTGTAAAACGCCTGCCTTGTGGTGAGGTAAGTAATTATTTTTATGAGAAATTAATTTTATCAAAACGATTTCTACTTTGACGGATAAATTTATACAGGGCGTCCCAGAAATAAGTGCAAGTATTTTAAATGGTAGTATAGTTTTTTTCGGAAAAAAAAATTGTTGAAAAATTTATATTTTTCTTCACATATTCGGGAAAATATTGAAAGACTTTTGAGGTGCCGCTTGTTCAGTTTCCGGAAATTTTTTATAGTGCTTTGAGAGAATGCAATGTTGCCATTTCCTACGTTATCTATATTCTCTATGTTATTAAGTTATAAGTTCGCATTTTTAAATTTCTACAAAAAAATTGTTTGTGCTCTATGTGCGTGTATTTGAAGGGAAACTTCTTACTAACAGCTATTAAATTGAAGGATTTGCAGAATATATATTGTTTTATGAATGCTTTTTATAAACTTCAAAAAAATTACAGTTAATATACAACCGTTTACTATTCTAGCTTTATAATTTGATGTTTTTTTTTATTTTTATTAAAAAACGATAATTCTATTACCCGGCCGGATAGCTGTGGCCATTTCAAACCAAAATACTACTACATCTATATCTCTGACTACTTCTAACTGCTACTAACCAACAATTTGTTTTGTGTGGTCTGTTTTTGTTTAAATGTTTTGTTCATTATTCATGTTGGGGATTTATTTTTAAATTAATGTTAATCATTAGACAACCAGTAAACTCATAGAATATGTATTTCTTTTGCATAATCAAAATTGTCACTCTAAATTTTATATAACCAAATTGTCACTCTAAATCGCTGTCTTTTTTAGACAGATGTCACTTGTCTTGTCATTATTCGAATTCTCAAAATGTTGTTAACAAAAGTTTCATCTTAAAATAAAATTTTAAATAATCACAATTGTTTATCTCCAACATTTACCGGAGTAATAATACAGAAATTACAGCTCAACAGTTCAGCTTCAAACAATTCTTTATTTATAGTGATTTATAGTAATTTTATTAAATTATACGAATGTTCTCGTTGATTATTGGTTTGAAATAAATATGACACTGTCCTCCAATGAAAATGCGAGTTACTAACCCCAAATTCTAATCTGAGCTGGCAAATGAGCTAGATGTTTTACCTAGACCATTAAGGTTGGTTCTCACTATACCTTCCGTTTCCATTCCATATCCGTTCCGTATTTTTATTGTATTGACGCTCTACGTAAGCTTCCGTTCCGTATCAGTTCCATACTTTTTATTGTACAATTTATATCATTACATTTTAAAAAATTGTATTTTTTGAAAAAGGTAATACATTTAGTTAAGAGGTGAAAGGATGAATAAATATCAGCAAAATTTTAATAGAGCTGGTACACATATAAGAACTTGACAACGCTGTTTCCGATACGTTTCAGTCCGTCCGCAAAAAAATGTATGGAAGGAAAGGATATGGAACGGAAGGGAAACGGAACGGATAGTTTGCATTGTCCTATTCATTTACATGATATAATATTTTATGTAAACGGAAGGGAAACGGAAGGGAGCTGATATGGAAAGTATAGTGAGAATCAACCTTTATTCGGAAGCTACAAACCTAAATGAAATGATGAAAATATGCATGAAATCAAGGTTGGTACAGTATCAAGTTTACAAGTTAACTTTGAATTAGAAGACTAAGGAAGGAGCATAATGCTATCCATATATTTATGCATGGTGGGCGGAAAAGCCACCATAAAAGCTCTCTAGGGTGGGGATCCTTGACAGTTCTGTTTGACGATTCATTTGACACATTTGAATTTGATTTGAAATTTTGTGGATTTGTCAGTCTTTACGGAGCTGATTTTATGTTATTTATTATTTATTCTACTACTGATAGTTGTATAAAGGTAGTAAATCTAGATGGAAATTGTGGCAGAACTTAAATTAACAGTGACACTATCGCGATTTATCGAAAAAGATTCTAAAATAGTTGGTTGTGTAGCGTGCGGTAGATCTCGGCAAAAATTGAGTGAAATAATGGAACAACTTTTCGCTAGTAAGTGACTATATAATATACATACGTGTAGTAAACCGATCATTTATGAAATTCACTTAAATTAACTAAATTATATATTTTTCTTGCATTTTAGCTTTTATTTATTACTTGTCAAAGAATTTAGATACGTTAATTTGACTTACCTGCTTCAGTAGCGTATCGGATGTTTGTGTTAATAAATACTTATTATAACTTATCTATTTTTATTAGAATTATATATTTTATAACAATTTGAATAACTACCAACATTTATTCACAACGTAACATAAAACAACAAATTATTGAGTCTACCCCACGTCTAACCTACACATAGTTTTACATTTTTTAAATAAAATTAGGACGACACTGATAAACCGGTATTTAAGTCGGCCATATTTGAGGCCCATCGCGGTGTACCTAAGATTTTTGATATGCTCCTTCCTTAGTCTTCTTATTCAAAGATCGGGATAGATTATCCCGAATGCGGTAGCTGTGCCAACACTGCCGCTATCACTTTTCCTCTCGCTTGCCCCGGCGCCGGCGGCTCTCAAAATGTTGCCATTATTTTTTCAAATTTTCAAAGTTAAATAACTCAGTTATTATCAATTTATTTTAAAAATGGTAAAGGGAAAATATTGTCATTGCAAAAGATTTTCCGATGCAATCATATCGATATTAACACTAAAGTCTATAAACCTGACTAAACGAAATTTTGGCAAAAATTTTTAAATTTGTTGTATAATTTAAGATACCGAGCAGCTCTTCATTTTACTTTATAGAGCAAATGATTATAACAGATATTTTATTTAGATTAAAGCTGCAAAAATTAGTTCAAACCGAATTTTATTGTGGCTATGTTGGTCACATTGCCCCGTTTAGCAAGGTGTAAGATGTACAATAAATAAATAAATAACCCATAATATCGGTTAGAATAATCTTCATAATGGACTAGTTTTTGCCAATATGTAATAAATAAAATAAGCTATAAAACAAATAAATCAATTAATTACTAAAATATTAGTTATAAAATTAAAACTTAAACGTAAAAATCTTTAAAAAATGATATCTTAAATGTATTGTTTGTCACTTTTAAATTAAGATTCATCTCATAAATCCGTCACAATCTGGCAGCGCTGTCGCCATCGCTTGTCACTCAAAGTTGATCACGTGCATCGGAAATTATTTTGCGATTACCATGTGTTTCTTTTGATCAAATCTACCACCCCTTTAAATACTTGTACTTATTTCTGGTTAGGTTTACACCCTATATATTTGTATCATTATATTGTAATACATATTTACATTTTTCTAGAGCGAGAAGGCAAGAAGAGCAATACGGTTGTTCTTTCTGATGCGCAACAGTTTGCTAACACTCAGCGGCGAAGTAGAGAACCAACTACCACTAACGAATCCCCAGAGCTGCGTGCAGATAGACCATGCCCTGGATCTGAGTATAGCTCGTTGTGTGTCATCAGCCAAGTGAATTAAGCAATCGCTAGTTTTCAGTTTGGCTTGATTTGATTTAGTTGAGCAATTTTAAACACTTTTTGTTTCTGAAATTTACTGTATCGTATGTTTTAATAAATTAAAAATAGTTTTGATTTTAAGTGTTTGTTTTTGCTCTACTTTCTTCTTATTTTTCTTTGCTTTGTAAATTGTGGTGTGCTTTGTGTTAATAGATTTTGTAGTATGTAGTTCTTGATATATTTTGCTAATTTAGCTTAAATATTATTTACTGATAACAATGTTTACACTGATGAACACTTTTGTGTGAATGTGTTATGTGACTGTGTGGGGGTGCGTCTTAAAAGTGGCTGACCACTATAACTTTTTTATTTTTTCAGATAAAAAAACGAGATTTGGTATGTTAGTATATGACATAAATTAGGATTAATTAACGTATTCAATTGTTTTTGGTCACTTTCTGTTTCACCGGAAATGACTACAACTTTTGATTTTTAAATGGCGCCCTCGGTATATTTCTACTTTATTGGACAGAAAATGACACTCTGAATAGAATGACGTATCATATGTCAACTTTTGACATTTTTGCATATTTATGGTTTATTTTAAATTGTAAAATGCGGTTCTTAACGACAATTTGACTCGAAATACCAAGTGTGTGGTACCAAATTATTTGTAAAAAATGTATTTTCTTCTAAATATGCTAATGAGCGACCCTTGTTCCGTTTGAAAAAATTGAGATATGATTAAAATTATGATTTGGGTATCTTTTAACCGGCCAGGACAACACACGAAAGACATTAGACGATCAAATCTATTTTTCCAAGGCTCCTTGATTAAAAATTACTGTTTTTAACACAGCCATGGCACTCCAGATTGAAATTTAAAATACGATTTTTTTTAAACCGAAAATGTCAAAAGTTGACATATGATATGTCATTCTACTCAGAGTGTTATTATTAAGAAGATTTTTGAAATTTAAACTCTTTGTCTATGATTTGGTTGTTTTTTTTCATGATTTAATTGAAAGTTGTCACATAACAAAAGTGAAAATGATTTTATTCCTTACTGGGTAAGCCTGAAAAAATTCCACAGAAACTTTTCTTCAATAACTCAATATTACATTTTTTGCAAACTTTTTAGAGCACTTTGTATAACTGAAACTAAAAATTGTTGCGAACTTTTTTGGCGGTTTCTGGAGGTACATACATTTGTAAGAACATTGATTGTTATAAAAAAAATCTGGTATAAATTGATGGTATTAAAAAGTATAAAAATTAAAAAAAAATAAACATTTGATAACTGTAATAAAAAATATTGTTTTAAACTAACTGGCCGATACTGTTTAGGTACTGAATGTTTTAGAAATAACTCAATAACTTTTGATCTCTAATCTTCGCTAAAGCTTGTTTTTATTGTGCACTAATGATTGCTTCATTCACTGGTATTTCAAATGAACCATGCCGCTCATAAAACTAAATTTTTCGTTTCAGATAACTCCGATCTTATCGCGTGTACCGTACTGTATAAAGATGGAACGAAGATGCGACGGTTTTTGGTGATAGATATTATGCAGCTAATCCTGGTAGAGCCTGATAGTAAAAGGTAAAATGTTTCTTTAATATTGTAACTTTTCTTTAAAAAACATGTAACATGTTTCTAGGTTGCCTGTTTTTTAGTTTTGTCAGAGGTTTACTGTTTTGACCAGCTGATGTAAATCAGTTAATATCAGCTGTTTAAATGTATGTCAAACGTTGACTATTTTCATATCTAATAGAGGGCGCTGATTCAAAAAATTCGATAAGAAGGTGAAAAAATATTTGATTTATTCAGTATATGTTCAGTATCATTCAACTGATCGATGGCAGAAGAGTATGCCTCTTAGTGATTATCAGTTCTTTCATTATAATTTCGGTATTATTAAGAGTCCATTTCACTAGTCCGAAAAAAAAGCAAAATAGGCGTTCGGCATTTAACGTCTTATGTAAAACTGGCTACGTATTTTTACACAAATGAAGAAGGAAATTAAAGATATAGGATTATATTCCGTATTGTAGCACATTTTTACACTTCTTTATTTTTAAGATTTTGATGGTCGAACATCAACAAAATATTCCTTATGTTTGGACTAAATTTTCTCGAAAATAAAGATATAATTTAAAATTCCGTTACAATACGGAAACAATTGAAGTTTTGTGATTACAATGATATATAATTTATATGGTTTTGTAACAAATTGCTCGCTGTTTTATGGCAAATGCTGAAGCTCTGTAAAATTTAATCAAGCCTTAATCAAAGCACGTGTATTTAGAATTTTGGGTGTGGCTTAACACGACAGGATCGGCCTAAGCCTTAGGCAGATTTCTGAAATATAATATATATTTCCTTCGGCCACACACCCGCTTTACCCGGACCCTGAGAGCACGAGCGCCCCGAAAGTACAGCGTAATAGACTCTTAAAGTGTATTTTATGATCTGTGTCTCATGAGTACAATACCTTGAATTTTAGCAAAAATCGTATTTAATTGTATTACATTTAGGTTAGGATGGGGTGTCGCCAAACTAGTCGGGTTTCTGCAAGACATAGAAGTTACAGGAGACAAAGACGATTCAAGATGTTTACACATTACAATTCACAGACCAATATCGGGAGCTACAACAAATAGAGTTCCTTTGCTAAGCGCAAAGTTCTTGTTTGATGATAACATCAGGTGTATGGCAGCTAAGCAAAGACTAACAAAGGTAGGTATTAAAGCATCATATTGGTAAAATTGTTATTAATTGTGTATTTTCTTAATCAGGGTCGTATCAAGGCTCGTCAAAAGAAAATGCAACACATCGCTCGTCTCTTGGAAATACCGGGACAGTCAGGACCGCCAAGTCCAGCGTTTACCGGCCAAGGATTGTATGGATCCAGGATAACTGGTAGGTCCTTGAGGGAGAACAGGCCCTTGTTTGGTCCCTCCAGAGTTCCTGGATTTGCCGCTCCTAAAAGAGAGAGTTCGCCAGGGGTCATTCATAAAGCTGACGAATTTCGAAGACACAGAGATAGTAAGTGATAGCCATAGACTAATGTCATGTACTAGAAAAAGTTGGGACACTGATATAAAACAAATAAATCTGTCATTTTGAGCCACCTGGTGATCCGGAAGAAACTAATCAATATAAGACGATAACTGAAAAACCGCTAAACCGATTTTAACCAAATTTGGCACAAAAATACTGTGGCACCCGAGAATCTGGCCGTTAGTTTTTGGTGGGGGTGGGAGGTTGGTAAGGGGGTATGGGAGGGGGTTAAAAATTTTAAAAAATCGTAACTCCAAAATTACAATAGCTAGCGAAACGCGGTTTTCAATTTAAGATTAGGGAAAAGATTAGGAATAATATTTGCAACAAAATTTGTAATAGCATCAAAATCAGTCAAAGTCGCAGTTTTTTGGAAAAATTCCTTTACTTTGAAACTAAAAAAACTGCCTACCAACTTTTTATTAATATATTTTAGTATGGGCGCCTATACGTGCCTCCCGGCGCCAATTTTTTCATTTGGTTTATAAATTATTATTTCTAAAATATGTTTATTAAAAGAGTTATCACACGCTATCTATCACGAAAATGATGATCTACTGTAAATATCAAAATGCACAAACTAATAAAAACAGAAACTATAAACACAAATCGCCGAACTTTCCGACAAATCAGGAATATTTGTGTTAAAAATTATTTAAATAATGATATAAAAATAACATTTTGTAAAGTAGACCATAGACGGCAGTTCACATAGAAGCTATCATGTCATCTTCGTATATAAATTAGAAACCTGTACTTTAATGTCTTTTGCGCCGTCTAGCGATGTCGAAGAAACTAAATTTATAGTTCTATAAAAATACTATTGAGCGTCTAGTGTGATAGCTTGTACATAACAGTATACAGTTAAACAATATAAACTCATTCAGCTTCTACAGTGTCACTGATAATGTTGAGATGGAATGTGAATTATATAATAAGGAACAATAATAATACACACTCTTTAATAAAAGTCTCTAATTAAAATAATAAAGTAATGTGATAAACAAAACTAAAATTATGTAGATGTCACCCCTAACAACTAACAAATCGTTTGTTCTAGGATCTCAGGCAGAGAGAATACGGTTGAAAATAACGAAAAAAATTCATCTGCTTAGCTGAATATTAGCATCATCATCATCATCATTTTCAGCTTATTCAACCATTTCCAATTAGGCTGTAGCCTCCCTCACATTTAGATACTCTCTTTGTAGTTGGGCCCATTGTTGGCTATGCGGGCCCAAGTTGTGCCTGCTAATTTCCTAATATCATGGTCCCCTCTCAGGGTTGGTCTTCCTCTAGGTTTCATGATTCCTCGTGGGTACCATGCTGTAATTTTTGTGGTCCATCTTTTGTCAGTCCTTCTTGCCAGGTGACAACTATTATACCTGTCTTTTGTCGTATCCACTATATTCTTTTACGGTCTCTCTTGGTTATTCCCAGCATATTCGTTCCATTGAGCATTGTGTGACCTGCAGTTTCATTATGATGTCCGTTTTAAATGTCCAGGTTTCGCATACATAGGTCATGACTGGTAGTACACATGGGTCGAATGTTTTCTTTTTAATAGCATTCTAGATAAATATGATTGAGTATATGAAACGTCTTTTCTTTCCATTAGTTCATTGTACATTAGTTTAGTTTTTGCTAAATTCATTTTGAGACCCACTTTATTGCTGGCTGTATTTAGTTCATTAATTTGTACTTGTAGTTCTTTGGGACTATTGGCAATTAGGACTATGTCCTCAGCGAATCGCAGATGATTAAGATATTCTCCATCTAATTTTAATCCTTTGTTGGTCCAGTCCAGTTGACGGAAGATTTCTTCTTGTGTTGCTGTAAACAGCTTTGGGGATATCGCGCCTCCCTGTCGTACTCCTTTTCCACTGAGGAAAGGACACTAGCAACCTCAACACACAATAGCAACCTCCTCCACTTTTTATAGTATTTAACTTCACCTTTAAATAATGGTGATAAAAGTGAACAAAATTCTATTTTTTTTCTATAATTTATATATATAGCGGACAAGAACTGGTGATATTAGCTTTAATCGTTCCATCGCACTAATCTTCACCTCAATAGCCGCAGATTTGACACTAGTATAATACATTTCCTTCCATTTTTAGGTGACAGTCCTACCCGCATATCTAAAAAAGACTCTACGAATCCCTGCCAGTCTACACTTTCAACCAAGAAGGAAAGCAGATCCCGCGACGGTTCCTCGAGCAGGACAAGATCAAGAGAAGGTTCTCCCAGAATGCCACGACCCAGATCAGAAGAAATCCCCATGGAACTGATGAAAAAAGTCCCAAATTCTGAAATTACACCTAAAATTAACATTTTGCCTAGACCTCAGACACCTAGGGTAGAACCTGAACCAACTGCTGCTAACTTTACGCCACCCAAGCTAGAAAATGGTCTGGTGCCTGTGATATCAGAGGAGACTTCTTTCATAGGAGAACAAAAAAGCGAAAAAGACATAGAGGGTTTGGACAATGTTTAGATAGGGGTGAATAAATTTTGTACAATATAAATTGTAAATAGGTAATTATTAACCGCTGATGGGCGCTTGTAATTGTTCGAATTTTTATAGAAATAACAAAAAATATTTAAATAAAACGGAATATAAAAGATATGTTGTTTTATTTTTCAGACAATGTCTTGAATGTTATTTTGTCTTATTTAAATGACGAATGTCTAAATAGGAGAATTATTCAGCTTTTCATTTTTCTTAAGCTAATCCACAGAAGATTAGCAGATGTTTTGCAATATTATGTTTAAGCTATTATTTCGACCCAAAAAAATACAGTTAGAAAATAAAAAATGAAAATGAATGAGACAACTAAAAGAATACAACTTCGGGTACTACAACTTCGAGGTACGAGCAGTAGTATCTCGGAAAACGTAATAGCACAGAATATCTAGCTACGAATGTGTAGCTAGATATTCTGTGGTAATAGATACGAAGATAGTTAAATTGGGGCAAAGTTGCTCCTTGGGATGTTCACCAAGATACCATCAATAAAGTATTAAAATTTTAAAGAATTACTTAGACCGGATTTTTTTGAAAATTAAATTTAATTTTTCTTGTTGTTACCTTTTAGAAAAAATCAATCGAGCCAATTGAAAGATTCAAATAAATAATATCCAGGTCAGCAAATTAAAGATATTTTTAACGTTTTTTATTGTGAATTTGAAATCTCAGTGTACGATCTAAATGCGCATTCTCACGACCCGCGTACTTGACAAACATTTATTTTGCAATTGGTATACACTTATACAGGGTTTACACGGTGCGTCGTCGGGCATCTGTACAGAATTTCTAAGTTATTTATTAGGTATAGGAACTACGCCGCACTCCCGCCAGATCCTGTAGGCCAATAAAAAATACTTGCCAAGTACACGAGTCGTGAGAACGCGCCATAATAATATGCATAATATTAATCGTAGTTATTATAAATAAATCAACTTATACAAACTAGTTTCTAATGCTCTACATGTTCGAAAGGGTTACCACCCTCCCTAATGCACAAATTTATGTTTTGTTCAATCTTATTTATAGCTCTTTGAACATAACTTCCTCTTATACTTCCGAATGCATTTTGTACTCTTTATTGTAAATGTTGAAATGTATTTTGATTTCACTTTTACAAACGACGCCATATGTAATGTCCCCTTAGTCATTGCATTTGATTTTCCATATTCAATGTTTTACCTCACGTCACTGTTAAGTTTGGAAGCTTATTAATATTGTAATGATGAATAGATTAAAGGAAAAAATGAAATTGATTTTCAAAAAAATCCGTTTTTCCCAAAAAACTCAGCAAACCTTGAAATTTTTAACTTTTTTGATGGCATCTTAGTGAATACCCCAAGGCGCAACTTTGCCCCAATTTAACCATCTTCGTACAGTACGTCTGTCCGTTCTGTAGCTACGGGGTATCCGTGAGAGGTGAAACGATATTCTCTCGATGTTTTTCGTAAAAAAAATAGACGACGCGTCTCATCAATAAAAATTCGACAAATTTGCAAGTAGCCAATAAAATGAGTGGGCGGAGCGATTTGCGATGACGCACTCATCAAATCGACGTATAAAATATATTGCTGTTTATTTAAATGTTTTTTGACCGCATTCCTTTCATAGACACAGATTCAGCAGAAGTACTGTATCTATTACGGTTTCTGAGATACCAATGCTCGTACCTCGAATTTGTAGCACCCTGTATACGAAGCACATTATTATATATTTAATGGCGCATTCTCACGATTCGTGTACTTGACAAACATTTGTAATTGGTAGACAGGGTATACATAATGCATCGAGAATCAAAAGATGCCTAGAGAAGCTCAACAAATTAGGCAAAGAAAATAAAGTCCTCCTACTCTGGGTGCCTGCTCACCAAGGGATAGCAGGCAATGAAAAAACAAATGATCTAGCTAGGAAAGGAGCGAACACTCCACTAACTGGACCAGAACCGTTCTGTTTTCCAAACGGGAACCAACTAAAAGCGGAACTGAAGAATCTGGAAGACTCCATCCGTAACTTGGAATGGGTGTCCTCTAACGGTCTAAGACATTCCGAGAAAACGACCGAGAAAAATCAAAGGTTTTCCTTGATTTAAGTAACAACAATCTTCGGATTGTCACGGAGTTTCTAACAGGACACTGTCTACTCAACGAGCACCTCAGTAGGCTGAAGCTGAGAAACAACGGCGAATGCAGATTCTGTGGGGAAAATGGGGAAACACCAGAACACCTTATCACTGAGTGCGCCGAGACGACGACCTTTCGTGCCATGAATTTTGGTACGTCTGATGTATGCCAATAAAAAATACTTGCCAAGTAGACGAGTCGTGAGAATGCGCCTTTATTGGAACTACGCCCAGGGCCGGATCTACCTAAGGGCTGTTTGGGCTGCAGTCAGGGGCTGAGGTTACAAGGGGGCCCCAGACCCACAAAAACAACAGACCCATAGGGGAACTGTTGAATCGTGAAATAAAATTAAAATTCACGTTAAAAAGTTTAAGCCAGACCAGCTGGTCTTGCTACTATGATGCTGTCAAAGCCTTAAAAATTAATTATGATTACATTATGAAAATTTTCGCAAGTTTCAGCGAAAATGAGGTTGAGAAAGTTGATTTCCGGAAAGAGGCACGAAATTTATTCAATAAAATGGCGAAACTCGAGACTGCAATTTTGATTATCTTTTGGGAAGAAGTTTTGGAGAGACTTCATTTAGTTAATAAAAAAATACAGAGCCCTGGTTTAGACATTTGTGAAGGCAACAAGTTAATTGTTTCTTTAAAAGACTTTGTGAGCAACATACGACATCAATCAGATCAAATGTTACAGGAATACGACGAAAAAGCTAAAAAATTAAGTACTAGTGTGGGGATAGACTACAATGACGTAAACAAGAGACGCATTATTCCAAAATTTTCAGATAAGTCTACAGGTGAATTCTCAGTATATGGCGCAGAAAGAAGAAAGATTTAAAAGAGACGCGTTAAACGTTACGTTGGATAAGCTGATTATGGATTTAAATAAAAGGAGCCAAGTCTATGAGACAAATATAGCAAAAAATTCAAATTTTTCATGGATTTGCAAGACAAAAATATCGAAAACATAGATTTGGAAATTGCACGTCATATTATTGATTACTATCCGGATGACGTAGACGAGCATTTAGTGAATGAGTGCATTCAATTAAAATCGTACTGACTCCAATCTAAGCCAGAGTCTTACACCTCTTGCAGTGACATTTTTATGCTCATGTATGAAAATAAACTTATTGACGTGTTCCCTCACTGCTATACCATTTTAAAGATTTTTTTATCATTGCCAATCACTAGCTGTGAAGCAAAACGCTCCTTCTCCAAGATGTCCTATGTAGAAAATAAATATAGGACAACAATGTCGAACCATCGACTAAATAATTTATCACTTCTTTCCATAAACTGTGATCTAACAAAAGACTTGCAATGTGATGGCCAAATAACTGTCAATTTCTGTGACTGCAACCTATCAATTTCTTTTACTAATTAATAATAAATAAATAAAATTGTTTTATTGTTTTTTTTTGTATTCTTATATAATATCACTATTTCGATTTCTCTCTCACCCAAAGGTTGCCTGGAAGAGATTGCTACCACAGCAATAAGTCGCCTTTTGTACAACTAATACTTGCGTAGATTTAAGTAACATTTATGTTTTTTTTTGTAATAGAGACTGTATGATGAGTTATTACTCGTTATAACTCATCAAGTCCCCTCCTAAACATTCTACATTCTCCATTATGGCGCGTTCTCACGACTAGTGTATTTGACAAACATTTGTAATTGGTATACAGGGTATACATGGTGCGTCGAGCACTAGACAGAATTTCTGAGTTATTTATTATAGCAACTACGCCGCATTCCCGCTAGACCCTATATACCAATAAAAAATACTTGCCAAGTAGACGACGCGACGTCGTGAGAATGCGCCTTGAGAATGCGCCTTAAGAACGAAATATTGTCTATTCATAAAAAATCACTTCAATCAAAGTTCATATCCTGTGTTTTATCTATATAGTTCGGGCTTCAGACGATGTCTGCCGACAACGTCACACGTCAGCTGTTAGGCCTTTGTAGTAAAAAGTGTTGAACTTTGAAACAATGTGTGAATGTTTTGTGCATGTATCTCTAAGTGCAATTTTTTGATTAAGAAAATTTGGATTCCAGTTATCAATCAAGAGCAACAAAGAAATTTGTCTTCATCAACTTTTTTATAAAAAAAAGAAAACATATTTTGATAATTACATCCGTAGGTCGCATAGGCGCATTCACAAAAACACAAACGGTAGTGATTTTAATAAAGAAAATTTTGAACTGAGAAAATAAATAATATTTACACACATTTTGCACTAATTTTACAGAACAATTTGCACAGCTTCAACATTAGTGTTAAGCAACAAACAAATTTGAGCCACTGTTCTATTCACACAGCCTATTCATAACCAACTTATCTACTTACGATCATTTAATGGAAATCTGCGTACCTATACCAGATATTTTTTTATATTATTGTAAACATCTTGTAGGTATAATGGCGCATCTAGAGATTGAATCTGGGAAGGGTAGGGACAGTGTTTAAATAAAATACTAGATTTAAATTTAAAAATAAATAATGCTGAAAGATATTGCTTGGGGGAGGGAAAGCATTATACTCCCTTTACCCCTTCTAAAATTGCATCCCTGAGTAGGTACGCAAATGTTCATGTTACGATTTTGTGATGTATTTTGATGACCTGCTGCACAGTGCTTCGTCCCATGGACAAAAATAAAAAAATAAGTTAAAATTTACTAATATCTGAATATATAATTTTATACTTATAGCAATGTTCAACCATCCTGTATTATTTTTCATAAACAGCGTTTTTGTTAGCAAATATTTTCACTAAAAATAAATTTTGCGATCATTATCTCATCAGTGAAAAGAATAACATTCATAGTAGTTCTGTATTATTATGGAGTTAAACGGGTACGTACTTAATTGAAAGCCACTATGGATATTGTTAAACAAGGTATGTACTTTAAATTTATTTCTAAACAAGTTCGTGATTGTTTAGTTTTTATTTATTTTTTAAGATGATTCTTAAATGGGTATAAAAATTTTACGTTTTCAAACTTCAAAAAGGCATTTAAAAAAACATATCAAGACATATCGTATTTATTGAATATTTTTGTTGCCATATGCATAGCCACTTTTAATTTTTGTATAGTTCACCTGCGTCTGCTTGCGACGAACTTTATTTTATAATACTTTTCCAGATGGAGTAAAATTGATAAGCAATGCCGATCTGGCTAATACTTGGCTTGATCATAAGGACAAGAACTCAAAATTATTTGTATTTCAAAAAATATGTTCTTATTAGATTTGGATGAACTGATGAACCTTCCAGGCAAATGAGACACCACTTGTGCCTGAAAAAGTCCACTATGTTGGAGCGAAACGTCGCATAAAAAAAGTGTCCATCTTTCAATTTATTAATATAATAAAATAATATATGGATATGGTTTATTAAAGAGGTAACTATTAACATCCGAACACCTCATACCGACAAAATGAACAGTAACAACGCGAAAAAGTAACATATTAGAAAATGATGTACAGAAATATCTTATATGTGAGGATACTTCATCTACCTGTGATTTGGATACTATAAATTTGGAAGATTCTGTCAGCAGTGATTCTCCTGAATCAGAGTAGTTACGATCTATGCATTTTGTTGTCCTAAAGTAAATTTATAGTATCTTAAGTTTTTTTTTAATTAAATATAACATTAATGTTTCTTTTTCATTAAAGGATAACATTTTTATCTTATATTAGGCTTATATTGTAGGAATCATGTTCTAATGTTATTTCAATTCTTTTTTATCACAGGAATTTATTTAATACTTACACCGTTTTCATACTATAACTTAATATGTGCTTAGATGGAACACAGCTCCAACATTATTATTATTTATAAGATTTTTTTTCATAAACGTGGGACTAAGAACATCATCATTTAGTACAATGAGAGTACTCATCATTTGTGTCAAATAAACCTAGTTTGAATAAATTGCTTACAATAAAAGAGAAGTTTTGGATTTTTGTCCTCTAGAGCCATATGTTCGAAGCACTGTGCGCTGGTAGGTACTAAACAAGCTGTGCCACCTATTATCGGCAGATAACAAACCTAGACAAAATAAAAATCTAAACAATCAAAATTCATCACGAAATTGATTGATTTATGACTAATATCCACCATCCCTGCCCGTGATTCTTACGTTTCATGGAAATTACTATGAAAACGTCATCGATTCAGACGTCCGGCGCTGGGAGCTCGGCAATTTCAAATTTCAGTTTGCCTTCGACTTGTAGAGATAATACGTACGTCAGTCGCGACAAGAATTCTCGAAAATGATCGTATAGCCTTGTAGTGCGTCTGGTATTTCTTGTTTTACGCGGTCACAACATTGGATTTTCACTTCGATGTCATGGAATCTAAGTGCGCGTTATTAGTTTATTTACTTGGTTTAGGATGTATTTCACATGGTATGTAGATTTCATTTAAATAATGTTGATGGCATAAATATCGTATTCAACAGGTAGTTTAAATTTTATCTCAGAATTTTGTATATAAATATTTTAAAATTAGTTAAATAGAAAGTTTCTGTAATTACTTAAGCTAAGTTTGAGCGCAATTTTATTATAGTTGTCTAAAAATCAGAATATTATATAGATTTTATTTATATATTTTTGAAGAAATTACGCGTCAATCCCTAAAGATATTTTTTGAGAATATTGCGCTCTAATTTTACAAATATTTTATATTTGTAACTGATCAAAATAGTTATTTTTTACTCTATGGTTCGAAGTATCAATATAAACGTGTTAATTTAATATTGTAAATTTACGTTTAACAAAACTAATGATATTTTGATATTAATCGAATAAAAACATATTCAATAATATTGACTTTCATTGATAATACAGTAGACTATTTTTACTAACATATACAATTTAGGGTGCACCAAAAAAATAATATTTTTTTTATTTTAATTACAGTGAAAATACATATATATAATTTCAATATCGTTCCCGATATTGAAAAAAAAATCGGGTAAAGAGTTTGAGCTTTTAAGAGTCCATTTCACTACTCCGAAAAAGTAGCAAAATAAACGTTCGGCATTTAACCAAAGATTTAACATTTTATGTAAAACTGGCTAGGTATTTTTACACAAATGAAGAAGGATATTAAAGATAAAGTATTATACTATATCCGTATTGTAGCACATTTTTAGACAACTTCTTTATTTTAAGATTTTGATGGTCAGACATCAACAAAGTATTCCTTATGTTTGGACTAAATTTTCTCGAAAATAAAGACATAATTTAAAATTCCGTTACAATACGGAAATAGATTGAAGTTTTATGATTACAGAGATACATATAATTTATGAAATATATTTATATTTTTTGAAAAAAAAATATATTTTTTGGTGCACCTTAATACACATTTTATTAATTTTTAAAATTGGTTTTCTTAAATCTGATGTTTTTAACAAACTGGCAATTTTTTGAGTATTTGGAAACAGTAACAATGAGACCATCTTTTTGCTCCTTGCTAATGATGAGCAATTCAAAGATCAAGACTCCTTTGGTCCTGATCTCGGTCTTGGTTTTGCAGTCTAATAAGTACTCTTGATCTTCTTGGTCTCTAGCATATAGTCCAGTCTTGGTCTTGGGTTTCGTTTTGCTGCAAGACTCCTCCAAGTCTTCATACGGAGGTTCTGCATAGAAAATATTTAAATAAATAGTATTTTGAGAATTTAATGTAAACGAAATATAAAAGTAACAATATTTATCTTATGAAAATTTTTATTTTTCATTTTGCTATATTGAACAATTATTGTTTGGCATTACTTCCTTTAAAACTTTATTGTTAACTTCAAAAACAATATTATACAGGTCGTCACTGAATAAAAACGATTTTTTATACTCCGACAATAGTGCGTCGGGCATCTGTAGCTCATAGAATAAAATACTTGAGAATTTTGTTTTAGTTATTACCTAAAGTATGTACCAGGATGTATTTCAGGAAAATATTTTAACTTCTATAGGGTGGCTCAAAAAACTGTGAGTGGACCTGGATGATTTTTTTTTAAATGGAACACCCTGTATATTATTGCATTTTTGGATTCCTTTCAGATCACTTTACATACACCTAAGATATAAATAAATATATTTCGATAGTTTCAGAGATATTAAAAAATAAATCCAAAATATATATTTTTCAGCCCTTCTTAAAAAAATTATTAAAAATACAAGAACTGTTCTGAAATCAAAACTATATTAGGTATTTACTTTAGATGGTCTATTCTTACTTTTATATATCTTAGAGTTATGTAAAGTGATCGGAAAGGAAGCCAAAAATGCAATAATATACAGGGTGTTTCATTTAAAAAAAATCATCCAGGTCCACTCACACTTTTTGAGCCACCCTATAGAAGTTAAAATATTTTCCTGAAATACATCCTGGTACATACTTTAGGTTTGCAATTAAACAAAATTCTCAAGTTTTTTATTCTAGGAGCTACAGATGCCCGACGCACTATTGCCGGACACTGTATACATATTTAAATATATTAATATCCATATCCATATACAATTTCATCAATAGCCATTACAAAGACAATCGATAGTATCCAGTCATGGCGATATCTGTAGATTATTTATTAAAAATTACATGAAAATTTATCAAAAATTATTATGTAAATATCAAAAACTCAATAAAATTATTTTTTGAAAATAGATTTGTGTTTCGAAACTTCACCTAAATTAAATATTAATATTTTACAAATGTATAAAATAAAAAATGACATTGACTGCCAGTTCAAATATTACTAGATACCATTTTTTGGCCATACTCTTGAACAATAATTAAAACACCATTTAGTAATTGTTTCTTAATCAAGTTGGTAATTATACAACTATTCTGTTGGAGAATTTTTGGGAATTAATAATTTTAAATGCCGTTGAATTCTTTCAATTCAGACTTCAGATACGCCTTCAGAATAATGGTAATTCATTTGTTTGAAAAGGAACGTATACTAATAGAAAACATTGACCCATTTGTAAATAAATCACGTAGGAATAAACCAGATTTTATTGATGGCCTATACAGGTGGCCTATACAGGGTATTTCAAAAAACATGTGCCATGCCTCGTGGGGAGATTCCTCACGTAAAACTAATATTTATTTTTCATATCAACATGAGTCCGATTCCGCTTTCTTTCATAGCTACAGGAGGTTAAAATCTTCATTTTTTTTTCGATTTATTAAAATATAAGTGCTTTTAGCGATTCGAATTTTTTATTCTACCACTTTTAGTAATTCGAATGAAATTTGGAGTGTAAAAGTTACTATGAGTATGAGTGTACAGTGTGGTATACAGTAGTGTGTCTGATGGTATGTGTCTGATGGTATACAGAAAAATCAAGTTTTATTAACGGTATAGCCTTCTAAACGAGCTGAACCATAAACTAAATTATTTATAAAACGTTTTGTTTACACTTTTTGCTTTAACTCAATTATACATATTCAGTTGTGAATCATTTTTATTTTAATATTCTGTGGTACATTGTTGAATATCTTCTTGCTAAATTGTTTCTCAGATATACTTTATGTGTACGTTTTAATATTTTAGCACAAAGAAATAAATAATTTGCTTTTGTCTTGCATTGCTCTTTAATTTTTATTTTGTTTTATAGCTCTTAATTGTATCTATTTTTAGTTCAGACTTAAATTTTTGGCAAACATTAATAATAGAGTAAATATCATCATTGTAGTAAATATTTTGTTAGCTGTTACTAGAACTGATAAAGTAGATAACGTACCGGATGACCCAAAAAAGCAGACTGAAGAGAGAATCTACAGAGTTACCAACTGTTCAAAAAGAGAATTTTAGCTGGTATTATTATAACTTAATTTTTTTTTACAAAATATCAGTTTTATAGTTTTTTAAATAATATATTGTTTTATTAGGAGTAAAAATTATACTTTTTGTGACGAGTCACAAAAAGTAATTTTTACTCATTCATACTCAGTAATTTATTATTAAATATTATTACTATTAGTTATTATTACTATTAGTCCAACCTACAGCAATTTCAAATAAAAAAATTGGCGCCAGGAGGCACGTATCCTACAGCCGCCCATACTAAAATATGTTAATAAAAAGTTGGTAGGCAGTTCTTTTAGTTTCAATTATCTCAAAAACTGCGACTTTGACTGATTTTGATATTATTACAAATTTTGTTGCAAATATTATGCTTAATCTTCAATTGAAAACCGCGTTTCGCTAGCTACTGTAATTTTGGAGTTACGGTTTTTTAAAATTTTTAACCCCCTCCCATACCCCCTTACCAACTCAGCACCCCCACCAAAAACTAATGGCCAGATTCTCGGGTGCCACAGTATTTTTGTACCAAATTTGGTTAAAATCGGTTTAGCAGTTTTTGAGTTATCGTTGGTATGGTCGGCTAAAAAAATAATGGTATTTAAGATAATTACAAAAAACCTAATTTCAAAAGTTTTAACATAACTCTAACTCTAAAATTATGAATTTCCATACCCATGTTTACAGGAACTTTTTTCATATTTTTTAATGAGGAATCAATGAGTACTTATTTAAAACTTTCATAAGTCAATGATATTAAATTTTTTAAAGGCTGCTATTAGACTTGGATCTAAGCAAATTAATAATATTGCGTTTATCTCATCAAGGAGGCCGAAAATGACAAAATATCAAGAGACAACTTTTAATCGGCATTAATCTGCTTACACTATTTCGCTAACTGAAAAAGTCAGTTGCGTACCTGCTTTTTTAGAAAAATATTCCTGTTATAATCCATACGCACGTCCCTGGTGAATATGTCGACACTTTTTTAGCTTTAAAATATGTCCCATTTATAGTAACTTTTACCCTCAAAATTTCATTCGAAACACTGAAAGTACTTGGAAGAAATTTATAATAAATCGAAAGAATATTAAGACTTTAACACCCTGTAGCTATGGAACAAAACAGAATTGGACCTATGTTGATATGAAAAATAAATCTTATTTTTACGTGAGGAATCGCCCCACGAAAAATTGCACATGTTTTTTGAAACACCCTGTATAGATAATAATTATTATAGTGCCATTTTAGAAAAAATAGCTTTAATATTTTATAGCTATAAATATGACATTTCTTCTGATATCTAATGATTAGAATATTTATAGACGGTCTCCAAAGTGACCATATGAGTTTATCGCCTGTCAATACAATATCTGCCTGTCCGGCTGAAATAACTTTTATCTCATCTAACACGAGTCCACCCCAAGAGATTAGAACTATATTTTCAGACAGCAGTCAATTCCCTCAAGTCTTCTTGATAAATTAGTACATGAGAGCCACTGGAAATATTTTCGGAGGGGTGCTTCTGCGATCTATGCATATTCAGAGTTTTCAGGATGAAATATACCGGGTGTTGCATCGTCGAGCGGGACATAGGAAATCCAATGTAAATTTTAATGTGGTCAATTATTGGCTCCCCTAATTATTTTAGAGAATAATTCTATTTAGGTTTAGTTTGGTTTGGTACTAAAACCCACATTCAAAAGAATAACTTTAGATATTTTTGATTAACCCATTTACGAGTTATCGCCGATTTCTTTTTAAATATTTCTCCTTTCTTAAGGCCCTGCATTTACTTATGAGCACCAGTCAAGGTAAAAGATAACTGTCAAATGAAGTTGTCATTTCAGAAGTTTATCTATTTAGTGCTTTATTATTATTATTAAAAACTCATACCTACATCGAAAATATTAGCCATGAATTACACTACCGAAGAAAAAGTATTGATGATTAAATGGTATTATCAAGGAAATAGTTATCAAAAGGTGTCGGACATGTTTGCTGCTCTGTATGCGAATAGACCGATACCTGGAAAATCTACAATCGCAAGGAATATCCAGAGATTTGACGCCAAAGGGTACCCTAATAATTCTATTTAGGTTTAGTTTGGTTTGGTACTAAAACCCACATTCAAAAGAATAACTTTAGTTTTATTGTGCGTGGAAGAGAACGATGGAAAGATCAGCACAAGGAAACTTGAGGATGAAATAGGAATAGATCACACTACAGCGTTTCGAATTTTGAAACGACATAAATACTATTCCTTCAAATATTAAAAGCACCAAGAGCTACGAGATGGGGACGAAATACGGCGGCAGGCGTTTTGTTTTGATATGATGGAAAGAGCAAACACGGATAGGGAATTTTTAAAAAACATATGTTTCACTGACGAATGCACGTTTACCTTAAATAATGAACCCAATGTTCAAAATAATCGATATTGGAACAAAGAAAACCAACACAGGTTTGTCGAAACAAGGACGCAATATCCACAGAAAGTAAATGTTTGGGCAGGGATATTTGGACACAATATTATCGGGCCATTATTTCTTACGCGAAATTTAAATGCAGAATATTATTTGGAACTACTCGAAAATCATATTTTACCTGCTTTACATGATGCCGCTAGGGAAAATCAGGAAGTTTGGTACCAAATGGATGGCCACCCCGCACATAGTACCCTGGCTGTTCGGGAATATTTAGACAATAGTTTTAACGGAAACGTTATTGGCCTAAATCATACAGTAAATTGGCCAGCAAGGTCTCCTGATATTTCGCCAAATGATTTCTTTCTCTGGGGCCATTTAAAAAACAGGATATACAAGGATAAAAAATACCCAAATCTAGACGAGTTAAAAAATGCTATTTCTGCCCAATGCAATAGAATTTCAGTTTACCAACTAGCGAATGTAAGAAGAGAATTTTATGATCGCCTGGGTTATTGTCTAGCAGTCGATGGAGGAATATTTGAACATCTTAAATCCTAAAGTTCGTGCATGGGTGAGGCAGTTGTGCAACGGAACGTTGCGCATTGCTTTGTTGCGCAACTTGTTTGATAAGTGTATGGACTGCTGAATCAGTTGTGCAAGGCAGCGTTGCGCATAGCTTTGTTGCGCAAATTGTTTGATAATGTATGGACCGCTTAACAATTATTTAATAGTAGCTAAATTAATAAGTTATTGAATATTGTAATAATACTATAATTAACCTTGTAATTAATTACTTTATTTTACTTTAATTCATATTAATTTGTATTTATAAATACATTTTTAAGATTTCCGATGTAGGAATGAGTTTTCAATAATAATAAAGCACTAAATAGGTAAATTTCTGAAATGACAACTTCATTTGACAGTTATCTTTTACCTTGACTGGTGCTCATAAGTAAATACAGGGCCATAAGAAAGGAGAAATATTTAAAAGAAATCGGCGATAACTCGTAAACGAGCTAATCAAAAATATCTAAAGTTATTCTTCTGAATGTGGGTTTTAGTGCTCTTCAATAAACCTAAATAGAATTATTCTCTAAAATAATTAGCGAAGCCAATAATTGGCCCCATTAAAATTTACATGGGATTTCCTATATCCGTCCGACGATGCAGCACCCGGTAGATACACAACAAATGCCTTAATTTTTATTTAACCTGTAACCTAATATAGAACAATTTTTAACCATTAACTTAACTTGTTGTATGTTTACCATAATAAAATATACAGGGTGGTCCGAACTGTATTCCGGAAACTTCGGCAGCATATTCTGCAGATAAAAATAAGTAAAAAACTTCGTATAAATGTACGTTCTAACACGCTTACCATGTTCTACATGCCTAGTTTCGGAGATACAGGATGTAGAAGTTTCATTTTTATTTCGATTTTTTCCAAATAATTTCTGAAGTAACGTCAATATTTGGATGAAAATTGGATTGGTGGTTAACTGTTTTGAAGTGTAATAACTTTTCGTCCGTACCTGTATAAAACTACTAACCTACTAAGTAAAAAAATATACATTTCCGAGACTTTTTACGTAAAAAATGTCTCTTGGTAAAAATCGCTACGAGCAACCGTTCTCAAGATATTTACAATGGAAATAGTCAATACATGTCTTTATTGACAAAAAATAAGCATGTTGATGTTGAGTAGATAGTTATTTGACTGAAATGATAAATTTGGGAATTTTTTTTTAAATCAATCATATTTTTTTCTGCGAAAAAATAGTGATAAAACAGTTTCTGTTGAACTTTTGGCACAAAAACATTTCAAATTTATGATTTCAGTCTAACAACTATTTAGTCGACATGTTTAATTTATGAATGAATTGATAATTTCGATTCTAAATATCTCGAGAACCATTACGCGTAGCGATTTTTACCCAGAGACCTTTTTTACGTAAACAAATAGGAGTCGTATTGACATCAAAATCAAATTTCTCATGCCAAAAAAAAAATTAATAAATATTGACGTTAATATTCAGGTAGTAGTTAAACTCAATGAGTTGAGTTGGTTTGGTTTGGTGCAAATGATGATCATGCTCAATAAGAAAAAAAGACGCATCAGAAGAAATAACGATAGATCCCTAGATCATAATATAATATATGAGTCTCTTATGAAGTTAGCTAGCACTATTTAACTGAGATGGAAAAAATCTATTAAACTAAATCTTAAACTTAAGATTAATCTTAAGTTTTACTGGAAGGTTTAAACTGGGTCTTAAGTGATGTTTAAAACGTAGAAGGAAATGTGATTTTAATAGTGATAGGAAAAATATTTTAGTATGACTTTGCGTTTATAACAAGCTTAAAGTATGTTGCAAATATTTATACTGTTAAGTACATAAAAGATGTATACTGTTAAAGGTTATAAACATCAACAATAACCTGAATGCGACGTAGAAAGTTATGTAAAACGAAGAAGTTGTAACGGTTGATTTAGAGGGTGTGAAAAAATATTTTTTTTAATTCAATATGTGCCATTACCTTCTATTTAAAAAAAAGCAGTCATTTACTGAATGTTTTCGAGCTTATTCATTTTAACAGTGTAGAATCGATTGAATTGATGTCATGGTTAGGGCACCATAATTTCTGATGTGTGTCTCAGTAAACGGGAAACTTTTGACATTGAATCTGTAGTTTGCAGTAAACCATAACTAAAATATGGTAAGGATATTAAGTACTTAGAATTAATGCAGACGAAACTTCGATTGACTTTGTATAAACGTTCCTTCTTTCTTGAGTTATAAAGTCATCATACAATCTCAAGGCTATGACAAAAATCAGTCTCTGAGACGGTTTTGCAGAGGTTAGTTCTCCATCTCCGATATCAGTCATACAAAAGTTTATGCCACGAATGGTTGTCGTCTCGGCGCACTCAGTGATGAGGTGTTCTGATGTTCCTCCATTTTCCCCATAGAATCTGCATTCGCCGTTGTTTCTTAGATTCAGTCTACTGTCTTCTGAGGTTTTCATTGAAGAGACAGTGTCCTGTTAAACCCCGCGAAAATCCGAAGATTGTTCTTACCTAAATCAAAGAAAATCTTTGATTGTTCTAGGTCGAAAATCCTGAGAAATGTCTTCAAGTGTCTTAGACCGTTGGGGGATTAACATTCCAGGTTACAGATGGAATCTCTAGGTTCTTGAGTTCCGCTTTAAGTTGGTTTCCATTTGGGAATCAGAACGGTTTTGATCCAGTTAGTGGAGCGTTGGCACCTTCTCTATCTAGATCGTTTGATTTTTTATTACCATCTATCCCTTGGTGAGCTGGCATTCAGAGTAGGAAAACTTTATTTTCTTTCCCAAAAAATCCTATATGGGTATTTCGCCACTGCAGGAAGCAAAAAAATACAAAGAATAAAGAGGAAAACTATTTAAAATATTTAAATTCAACTATTCGAGAACACTTTAGTTTTTTAAAACAGATACGTCTACAAAAACCGTTAACGTTCTGTTAAAATGACATTATATCAAATTAAACTTCAAAATTAACAATTACTACCTGATAACAATTACTTAATAGGGTAAAACTAAAAAGCCCCAAACTTTCTGTATGATTATTTTTAATTTTTCCGTATGTTATGTTTATTTATGTTATGTTCTTTAAAGTCAAAGAAGCGATTGCCATACATTACTAACATCTACAGATGCATGAGCAATACATTTAATTTTATTAGATTGTATTAAAAAAGCCTCTTTTATGTTTCTTTTAGAGGCTATCGCTTCTTTCATTATAATTTTGGCGTTGTTAAAATCTATTCTGTGCCCTGTGTCCCATGAATGCTGACAAATCTTAGATTTGTGAAAATCTCCCTTTCTTAAATACTCTTTATGTTCTTTAATTCGAACATTTAAGGGTCTAGATGTTTCACCAATGTAAAATTTATTTTCTTTGCCTAATTTGTTTAGCTTCTATATAGGCATTCTTTGACCAACTTCGAATTGAGGGTTACTGAGTTGATGGCTTTTAAAGCTGGTTGACTATCGGATGGAAGATGGCTTTTTGTTGTTTTGTTTTATTATTAAAATCTACAATCTACAGTGGCAATAACCGTTTAATTGTTAATTATCAAGAACTTCCAAAAATTATGATACTATAAATTGCTAAATACTCAAGTATTTTGTGGTGCAAGTGTACGCTGTCGGTACTATTACCACATCCAGGATGTGGCAGTTTGGAAATATTTTTTTCGTTTTAAAATTCTTTTCTTCTTTTCGCGAAATGATGAAGAAATGTTCGACACGTACCGTAGACGTTGTTTCTGAGATTTTTGACCGCACCAACTTCCGCAACGATTAGACCGAAAAGTTGTCGCTCTTCTTATCACAGCCTCTTGATTATTTCGGCGTGCGGTTGGCTATGTGTGTAGTACTGGTAGTACGCTAATTTTTTATACAAATTGCGTTGTAATATTAAAAATAAAAATCGTTTTCTGTAATCGCAATCGTAACTGAATAAAAACGATTTTTTATACTCTGACAATAGTGCGTCGGGCATCTGTAGCTCCTAGAATAAAAAACTTTGGAATTTTGTTTAAGTGCAGACCTAAAGTATGTAATAGTATGTATTTCAGGAAAATATTTTAACTTCTACAGGGCGGCTCAAAAAAACTTCTACAGGGCGGCTTTAAATGGAACACCCTGCATATTATTGCATTTTTGGCTCTCTTTCAGATCACTTTGCATAATCCTATCTAAAAAAAACATTATTAAAAATACAAGAACTGTCCTGAAATCAAAACTATATTAGACATTTTCTTACGATGGTCTGTACTTCCTTTGCTATAAATTTCGTATTCTTATATCATGCAGGTTGTTCAAAATTCTACGCCAAACTTTCTATAATAACATTTTATTAATAATTAAAAAATTAACATTTTTTGCATTTAAACTATTTCAAAATTTTTAACGGTTTCGCAAATATTCACGGTTTTATATTTCATAATGGCATTTTCCACAGTAAACTTTTATCAGAACCACCCACTGATTTTTCTCTCGTATTTTATCGTTGAAAGAGCCATCTGAAATAATACCGCGAGTATATGCAAAACCTTAAAAATACTCTAAATACAAAAAATATTCGTTTTTTAATTCTCCATTTATTAAAAAATATTATTGTAAAATCGCTTATTTCTGGGGCTTACTCAACCGGGTCTGACAATGCAAATGCTCTCATTGTACATGAAAATAACAAAACAAACATTTACTGATCTGGATAAAATTGATAGTTAAATAATAAGACTCACCCGGGGGTACTTCGCCCCCTAGCCACTGACATCACTGACATTCTATTCAATATCTCATTCTATATTTTCCATCTAATTCAAATATTATTCGGATTTATTGGTTAATAATTTTCAACAACTAGCTAGTGTCACCTGAAATAGTATAGGGGCTTCCCCCGGACGCAAATCTGCTGCTAAACAGATTTGCATCCCAATCGAATAAGCTAATTGGGGTAGCTCACTACCCCAACGCCGCATCGTGTCAATCGAGAAGACAAGGGAGACCTCAAACTCTCAAGACCAACCTCGAAGGCAAGACGTCACAAGAGGTTTTCTTCCGGTCAAACGACCCATTGCCTTACATTACTTGCAACGTTTATAGTCAAAAGACTCTCAACCCCCAAATATCAGCTCTATGACAAAACACAACACAACAGCCGGCCGGCATATCAACTACTGATTCGCCTCAGGCAAGCTAAGCCTCCTCTTACATCACAATTTTACCGGATCGTAAAATAAAAAAAATATTTGCATTACTTGCCAATGGATCATACTACTTTCTCTAATCGACTTTCAAATAGAGTGTTTGAGCATTATTAGATAAATAAATAGAGAGTTTCCGAATTATAAAACCATTATTATAACCAACTTATTTTCCAAGTTTTACATTATACAGGGTGTTCCATTTAAAAAAGGAAGAATAACTATTTTATATTTTAGAAAGTATGGCGTAGAATTTTGAACACCCTGTATGATTTAAGATTACTATATTTATAGCAAAGTAAGATCATCTAAAGTAAATACCTAATATAGTTTTGATTTCAGAACAGGTTCTTGTATGTTTAATTTCTTTTTTAAGAAATAAGGTTGAAAAATATATATTTTTATATTTATTTATTAATATTTATAAAACTATCAGAACTAACTTAAAAATGTCTTAAAGTTATGTAAAATGATCAGAAATGAAGCCAAAAATGCAAACATAGAGGGTGTCCCGTTCAAAAAAATTCATCCCGACCCACTCACACTTTTTGAGCTACCCTGTAGAGGTTAAATTATTTTCTTGAAATACATTCTGATAAACACTTTAGGTTTGCACTTAAAGAAAATTCATAAGTTTTTTTTCTTAGGAGCTACAGATGCTCGACGCACTATTGCCGGACCCTGTATAAAATGTTTCAATTTTCTTATTTGGGACACTACCTTGGAAAAATAGTCTTTCTCAAATAATCTTTCAGCTCATCACTCAAAATTTCTAAAAATGTAACGACTTAAACTACAATACTCGCGTCAAATAGTATTAACAACCGAGTTTATAAAAAAACGATTTATACAAAAAATTGAGATTTGGTGTGTGACTGTCACTAATAAAATCGTTTTTTAACTATAAAATGCTTATTGGGGATATAAAATATGACAATATACAGAGTGTATAAACCTCGGTATAAACATTTAGATACCATGTTTTTCTTGTCGAGTAAATTTGAAATAAAAAATTGCACCCCCTAAGAGTCAATTTAAAAACTCTGTTACTACACAATATTTTTCAATAGAGAGCAAGCAAGGAAAATTAACAGGGAGGAAAAATAGTAGTATATAGCTATATATATTAATCGGTTTAAAATGTTCTACGTCTTCCGATACTATCTCTCCATGCCTGTCTGTCTCTCCATGCACCGTCTCCGAGAGATCTTTCCTCCATAAACGTGTCAATCCATTCCTGCTAACTTCTTCTCGGTCTACCCGGTTTTCTTCTTCCTGCAAGTTTCCAGTTTATAATTTGCTTTGGGATTCTTATTTCTGTCATTCTTTGGACATGCCCGTACCATATGAGTTGACTGTTCTTTATGTCGTCCACTATCGTATGTTTAACTTCCATAATCTCTCTTATGCGTTCATTAGTTATTCGCTCGAGTCTTGATTTGCCTGCTGATCTTCTACAAAAATCCATCTCTGTAGCTTCCAGCATTCGTTTTGTTGTTTCCTTAATTGGCCAGACTTCACAGCTGTACGTGGTTATACTCTTTATGATGGTATTGCATATTAGAGTTTTGTTCTTGTTGTTTATTTCTAGTATTAGATCTTGTTGTTCTCCTCCGATACACATATATTCTGTTTTGTTAGTATTGATCTCGAGTCCCCATTTCTGATATTCTTCTATAAGCTTACGTGTCATATAATTTATGTCATCGTAATCTTGTGCTATGATCACTTGATCGTCCGCGAAGCAAAGTGTGTAGAGCATGTTATCCCCTATGGGTACTCCCATATTTCTACATTTTTGCTTCCAACCTTTGAGAACTTGTTCGAGATATATCTTGAACAGTGTTGGTGAAATACAGCACCCTTGTTTCAGACCTTTGGTTCCATTAAATCCTGTTGTTAACTTTTTGCCGACTTTTATTCTAGTTTTTGTTTGTTTATATAATGATTTCACTGCTTTTATTAGCTCTACATTTATATTGGTTTTTTTCCATAGCTTCCCAAACTCTCACAAGGGGAACGCTGTCGTATGCCTTCTGCAGGTCCACGAACACAAGATGTAGCTCTTGGTTTATATTGCTCTTTTTACTTATTACTTGAGTGACTGTAAATAAGTGGTCCACCGTCGATCTTCCGGCTCTAAATCCTGCTTGTTCTTCGGCTTCTATTTCTTGGTATTCGTTTTCGATCCTATTTCTCAAAATTTTTCCATATATTCTACTCACGGTGGCTGTTACTGATATTCCCCTGTAATTTTTGCACTTAGTACGATCTCCCTTTTTGTATATAGTTGAGAGGTAAGCCTCATTCCATTCTTGTGGTACATCCGTTCCGTTTATGCAGTCCTGGAATATTTTCCTTAAGTGTTCGTACAGTTTTTTCGGTCCTGATTTAACTAACTCTGCCGGTATATTTCCCGGTCCGGCTGCTTTACGATTTTTTAGTGAGGTACATGCCTTAATTACTTCGTCCATTGATATTCTAATCGGGGATCCCATTGTTCTTATATTTGTCGTCACGTCAGGGCAGTCCATAAATTCGACTCTATTTTCCGTCATAAGATTTTCCATGTATTCTTCCCATTTTTGTGGTGTAATCGGGGAGATGATTTCTTTGACTTTTCCCTTTCTGACATTTTTTATAAATTTGCAACTTTCTGTGCTTCTTCTACCTCCTATATATGTGTTTAGTTGATTACACTTCTTTTCCCATTCTTTTCTACACTTCTTTTCCCATATCAGATTTTTCGTCTGGCATATTTCTCTTCGTACTTTAGCTTGGGCTTTTTTATATATTAGTTTGTCTTCGATCTTCTTGGTGCTCAAGTATTTTATATATTTGCGTCTTTTATCCTCTATAATATCCAGTATATCCGTGTCCCACCAGTAAGGATTCCTTTTCCTTTCATTATTGTCGATTGTACCCAGGACCTCAGAAGCTGCTTTGTGTATGCATTCCTTGATATAATAATAATGTTTTTCCAGAGTTTTGAAACGTTGTTGTTGTAATTTTTCCTCTAATCTTTTTCTGTATAACATTTGCACGCTGGGGTCCTCGAGCGCTGTTAAGTTGTACCTTCTCTCTTCAATTTCTTTCGTTACATTTTCTATTTCTTTATATTCTATTTTTTCTCGTTTATATGGTAGAAATATTTTCGCTTTTAGGAGGTGGTGGTCGCTACCGCATATCGCCCCTCTATATACCCTTACGTCTTGAATCTGTAGTTTTGTTTTTTGTTTAGTAATTACGTAATCTATGATAGATCTTAATTTTTTTGTGCCTTGTATCCACGTATATTTGTGTATGTTACGGTGTTGATAAAATCCATTGAGAATTCTTAAGTTATTCTGTTTGCACATGTCAATTAGTCTTTCTCCATTGTTAATGAGCGTATCTTCTCCATATTTTCCTATAGTAACATCATTATCACTTTTTCCGGTGCGGCTATTTAAGTCCCCCAACAAAAATATTTCTCTCGTTTTTCCGGTTTTTATAATCTTATCATTCAACTGTTGGAAGAATGTATCTTTTGAAGCTGTTGGTGAATCATCATTTACTGCGTATACTCCAATGATTGTTAATCTATATCCTCGAATATTCATATTAATCTTAATAATTCTTTCGCTGATTCCTTCCCAGGTTGTAATGTATTTTCTATATTTCCGATTTATCAAAATAGCCACTCCCTGGCCCGCTCTCTTTTCTTTTGTAACGCCGCTATAAAAGTAATCATACATTCCTAAGTTCTCTGATCCTTGACTTTTTTTCTTGGTTTCAGTTAATACTGCTAGGTCAATTTCTAATTTATTTATCTCATATAGTACTTCGTCCATTTTTCTGGAGATACCTTGTACGTTCTATGTTCCAAAGTGCATTATCCGTTTTCGTTGCTTGGTTCGTCTTCGTATATCAGATGCATTCCGAGGCATTTTGTTTGGCTTTTTACCATTTTTTAGGTTTTCCAGGTATCGAGGACATTTTTTAGGTTTCCAGGTATCAGAGTAAATAGCTATAAAAATAATATATTACATTAGATTATAGTAGTAACTGATCAAAAGCTTAGAATTTTATTTATTTTTTGGTCGATAGACAAATCCTCAGCAACTTTAATTGGTAGATACTAGTTATTTATTAAGTTCTTATATTTGTTCTTATACCCATTTAAATTTCAATTTCTTTTATAAAATTACTTTTAAATGACCTTGTTTTGACAAAATACCCATTACCAAGTATAACGTAAAGTCTGCGGTTTATTATCGTTAGAGTCTCCACCAAATACTTTAAAAATATACTGAATATTGTTTGTTCAAACAAACTTTATATTGGTTTTACGAGATAGACTCTAATGTCACAGAACAAACCTGTCTGGGTTTTACCAGTTTTATGTTGCAATTTTTGTATTTCCCCTGAATTTTTATTTCCTAATTTTTCAATCTTATTTTAATTGATTTTTAAATAGTTATTTTATATATATATATATATATATATATATATATATATATATATATATATATATATATATATATATATATATATATATATATATATATATATATATATATATATATATATATATATATATATATATATATATATATATATACGGGTCAAAACGTCCTACGACGTTGTCCGATGCCTAACTTCCACCCTGTGCGATTTTTCCATCGATCTTCGGTCAGATTTTTCTCGCTCATGGACCTTCTTATTCCTTCCATCCATGTTTTCTTGGGACGTCCTCTCTTTCGTTTACCAGGGGCGCTATTCTGTACAATCGTCGGAATCGGTGAGTTACCGATAGCTATCGGTACGTATTTGCGTATAGTAAATATGTGTTAATTGTTGTTGTCATAGTTACCGATCGGCCCTAGACAGATATCGCAAATTTGTACCGACGACTCTCGGTATCTCTACCGTGAGGTTGACAAGGGCACGGTAGAGATACCGATTTTCGTCGGTACAAATTTGCGATATCTGTCATAGGGCCGATCGGTAACTATGACAACAACAATCAACACATGTTTACTATATACAAATACGTACCGATAGCTGTCGGTAACTTACCGATACCGACGATTATACAGAATAGCGCCCCAGGTGGTATCCAATGAATGACTTGTTTTGGAATTCTTTCATTGTGCATTCTCTGAACGTGGCCGTACCATATTAATTGTTTTTGTTCTATATCATTTACTATTGTTCTCTCTATTCCCATCTGTTGTCTAATGTCTTCATTTCTGATCTTATCCCTCCGTGAAATTCTCATTGCTCTTCTAATCGCCTCCATTTCTGTTGTCTCTAATTTCCTTTTATTTCTTTCAGTGAGTCGCCATGTTTCACATCCATAGAGTAATATGCTTTTAACTAGTGTCTCGTATATATTATATTTCCTGTTTTTTGTAATTTCAGTGCTCCATAGAATGCCATTTATGCATCTGATAACTCTTCGTGCGTGTATTACTCTGTTGTTTATTTCTCTATCGTCCGTTCCATCTCCTGTAAATATCGATCCCAGGTACCTGTAATCTTCACATGCCCTAATTTCCATATTATTGTCTAAAATAAGATTTTCAGTATTAGCTCCAATTGGAAGGTATTTTGTTTTTCTGTATTTACTGTGAGACCCCATTTAGCATATTCTTCAATTATTTTCCGCACCATATATTCCATGTCATCTTTGTCGTTTGCAATTATGGCCTGGTCGTCTACAAATTGCAAGGTGTATAGACATATGTCATTTAGTTCTATACCCATTCCGTTACATTTTCTTTTCCATAGATGTAAGGCCTTGGCAATATAAATTTTAAATAGTGTTGGGGATATACAGCAACCCTGTCGGAGCCCTTTAGTGATAGAAATTTCCTCTGAGAGACCGTTGGCCGTTTTTATTTATTATATATTATATATATATTATAGATTTTCCTCCATGGTAAAGATTCTGTACAGCTTTTATCCGAGCTGCGTTAATTCTTGATTCGTGCAATACTTCCCATAATTTTATTATTGCCACTGTATCATATGCTTTTTGTAGATCGATGAATGTTATATGAGCTTCCTGGTTCATTGCAGATTTCTTCTCGATGATCTGTTTCAATGCAAAGATATTATCTGTACATGATCTTCCGCTTCTGAAACCATTCTGCTCTTCTTCTTCGTAGCTGGAGTATTCCTCTTCAATTAAGTTCCTCAGTATCCTTCCATAGAGGCGACTCATAGTGCTGGTGACCGAAATTCCCCTGTAGTTATTGGGATCCTTCCTTGAGCCCATTTTATATATAGAGGAGATATATGCTTTTTTCCAGTTATTTTTTATACAAGACGATAATGCAATTTTATCGTCGTGTATAAAACAATATTTTTTGCCATAAAAAATATTCACAAATTATTATCTTAAGGAATTTATTACGAGTAGAAAAAATATTGTGCTGGTTTGGCGTTGGTTTCTATGTAATTTGACAGATAAATAAAGTTGTCTCTTTAGTTGTCAGTTTTGAGTCAATATTTTTTAATTCTCTTTCGTGTCGATTGCTGATTGAATTGGAGCCAGAAATGGCTCAAAACGAAATAAGTAAATTACCAGCAGATATTCAGGCTTAGGCGACAAACGCCACATCCAAACTACTTCGATTTAAATCCCGAATAACTTATGAAAAGGAATACAAAAATTTTCAAAAATGGAAGCAATTAAAAAACGTGCGAGAAGAAATAAAGTTTTTAATATATCCTCCCTGTTGAAGTATCAATTAATCTACCCTTGTGGTTAAAGTACTATTTTTATTTTATCTACTATTTTTGATAGATATAAGACAATTTTAACAGTTGCTATGGAAAAAAGTATATTAATTATTTGTAAAAAAAACAGAAAAATATTGTAATTTTTCTTTTTGCGTGTTTCTAGAAAGCGTATACACATAATACACAAGCTTTTTGTATTAAATAATATGTAGTTACATCATTGGAGTCCATTATTGGAAAGCTGTTGGGTATTTCGTCACCGAAACACAAACAAAAAAGTATTTATTTATTTTTGAAAATGCCAGTTTCAATTATTATTCCAAAATTATCAATTTCGTTATTTGAAAATGTCAGTAGATTTAAAGCTCATCCGCACACGCACAAGTAAAGCCGTACAAACTACCTTGTGTAGTTTATTCCTACCGACCACAAGCCGAGTTTATAGAACCATATAAGATAAGGAGTCCCTGATTTGTCCAAGTAAGTCTTAAAGAAAGTATGTACGTGTGGACCTCCCATTAGAATTCAACTTTTCAGTGACTCTTTACTACAACATAAACAGATTTGCCTAACCAACAAAAAATACTTAACGTTTCAATGAGTACCTATATCTCCCCCTGTCATCAGAAGCTAAAATGAGAAAAATAAAAACTATTTTAAATATTAAGACATCAAGATGTAACTATATCGAGCAGGCTTTAAAATGTTCGCACAAATATGTCTCTTTAGTAGCAAAATTTTCTCATTTTTTAGATGTATGATCTAAAAAAATGGTATAGAGTCCTTAGATGATCCTTTATCCTTTATATATTCCTATTACTAACTTTTTGATATATAAATCAAAGTAGCTACCGTATGTGATAATCTAAGTCCGAAGACACCCTGTATATAACAGCTTAACTGGGAAAAAGTATAGTAACCATTCAAAATTAGGAAACTACGAACGAAATAATTCGTTTGGCATTATATATTCAAGCCGTACGCCATTATGGTTATTTTCGTACGTCATATTCCAATAGGATTTATAATTAAAGATCCTGCTTATAGCATAATTATTATTTATTTTCTATATCTTTATTCTAAAAATATCTTGACGTTAACGTTCACTTATATAATTAACGTTCACTAATAATTTGTTTTAATATAGTAAAATTTAAACTTCAAAAATAAATCAATTATAAAAATCACTTAAAATTAACTATTTTTTTTTGTATTTTCCCTTTTATATTAATACTTATCAAAGATAATTAAGATATCTACGTCAATTTGACTTAGATCTTTCAGGTAGCGTATCTGATATTTTTGTTATCAAATAGTTATAACTTATCTAATTTTATAAGATATAATATATTTTTTCCTAAATTTTTATATTGAATCAAACTTCTTCAAAACCAACAAATTATTGAATCTACCTTACATCTTTTTTATATTTTTGCATGTTTTAAATATAATTATAACGGTATTGATAAACTGGAATTTAAGTCAGCCATGCATATTAATCCCCTATCGGGCTCCACCTAAATTTGTTGGTATCCTTTTAATCTGTTTATTCAAAATTTTTATAGACAAGTATAACCATATAGCCGGAGAGCTGGCGACATATTTAGAGAACATATTTTAGGCAAGTTAGAAAAACAAAAAAAAATAAAGTTTAATAACTTGTGAACCCAGAATCCTAAGTCTGGTTGGGGGGTTGGGGGTATTTCGCTAGTGCGCAACCCATAACATTTGCAAAAAAATAAATCCAAAAAAAATTCTTTAGGCAACTTGAAATTTGTTTATTCTTAAATTTTAGCATCTATTTAACCTGGAAATAAGTGTGCCAGACTTTTTTTTCGGGTTTAAAGTGTAACCAGACCATTCCAAATATGTTTAATTATTATACCTGGAAAACATACTTTAGGCATTCTAAAATTTTTACAGCGTGTTTATTAGATGATATTAAAAAATATGTGAGTTTAAATGAGCGCGACAAAAAAGTCTTATGAGTATCTATAAGCGAGAAAGATAGTTTATTGAGACCCGTCGGCAGCCGATGCGGCTGACGTAACAGTATTTTGGAGTATGTACTTCAAATTTTCATAAAAACAATGTTTTTTCGGTTTTATTTCAATTATTTGCAGGCTTTTAATTCAGAGATTATTTTGTTGGAATTAAGTTACCATGTACAAATATGTATTTATAAATTAAATATTGACGTGCATAGTGTAAATAGTTTAGAATAATTACTGCAAATAAATATTGTAGTAACTACTAATTTCGCTACTAACTATTAAATCACAATGGATAAAAAACATTTAAGTTGTGTAGTTTATAAAAAAGTGACTAGTGACAAAGTTATTGTTTTTGATGAAGGCAGACTACAAAAATGCAAAGCATTTTTAAAAGTGCGCCAACAACATGGTTTAAAATTTAAAGAAGTGGTTTTACCAGAAAACGTAGTCCCGACAAAAGGGTACCATGTACAGTGCTAAAAAAAAGTATTCTGGAATTTTATTAAAGTACCTACCATTGTTAATCTTTCTAAATAGATTCAAAAGTAAGTAAAAGTGCTTTACTTTTATGCTTAGGCGTTAAAATGACTTTTTTATATTGTCAATCAGGTCGCAAAAATTAATAATAATATAAATATGTCACAAAAGTATAATAATAATTATATTTTTGTGACGTTTAAAAAAAATACATTTTATATTATGCTAATTTTTAAATAATTATTCGTCTTTTTATTCTTTCAGATACAAAATACTTAAATTAAAAAGTCTTCTTATTGAAAGGATTTCAATCATACATTTTTATTAAAAAATGTTTCTTTTTATTTATTCAATATTAGTTAGTTTTTTTTTTAAGTTTTTACGACTCCAAAATGCTGTTACGTCAGCCGCATCGGCTGCCAACGGGTCTCAATAAACTATCTTTCTCGCGCTTATAGATACTCATAAGACTTTCTTATCGCGCTCATTTAAAATCTTTATTCGCGTCTGGCAAGTATTAAATCCCATTGAATTCGTCTGGCAATTAACACATATTTTTTAATATCATCTAATAAACACGCTGTAAAAATTTTAGAATGTCTAAAGTATGTTTTCCAGGTATAATAATTAAACATATTTGGAATGGTCTGGTTACACTTTAAACCCGAAAAAAAAGTCTGGTATACTTGTTTCTAGGTTAAATAGATGCTAAAATTTAAGAATAAACAAATTTCAAGTTTCCTAAAGGATGTTTTTTGGATTTATTTTTTTGCAAATGTTTTGGGTTGCGCAGTAGCGAAATACCCCCAACCCCCCAGCCAGACTTAGGATTCTGGGTTCACCAGTTAATAAACTAACTAAAATAACTAAAACTGTATTAGTTATTTTAGCTTGCCTAAAATATGTTCTCTAAATATGTCGTCAGCTCTTAGGCTAATACATAATTTGAACGCGATTTACTTTAAATAGAAAACTTACGTTCGCTAAACGTGTACTGTTTGGCGTACGACAAAATTTTACGTGTGTAAAGTCCTCTAGCCACATTATCCGAATTACGTGAAAGTTTTTAACCTCTACAACGGTTTCTCTTTCTTTTTCGTGTCTCATTCTCTTCAACAGGTAGGTCTGTATGGGTGACTCAACTTCATCAATTTGACCAAACCTGTATTACCTGAATGATTCACTATGTTAATACAGCGTTTATATACCGGAGCGTAAATAAATTGTAGAATGCAATATTGCGGTCGCGTATAAATGGAAAAAAAATCACTTGGTCTGTACCTGATCCTTGCATTTTCATTGCCATTTCAGATTAATATTACTTATTTCTAATGTAGGATATGACATGATGTACGCTATTTATTTTGCTCAGATATAATTTTATCTGTGTATTATAAAGTAAATACATAGATGGCATTATTTATTCTGTGTAAAATGCGAAGAATATTGTTGTATTTAATAGAGAGAACAAACAGTAATTATTATTGTTGTTCTTTGAAATAATGAAAATAAGTTTAATACCTATTTCTTTGTACTCTCTGTACAGGGTGGCTCGAATTCGATGCTCATCATTGGGATTTCGGAAACCGTAAGAGATACAGGATCAGTTAAATGGAGACAAAGTTGCGCAATCTGATGCTCAATAAAATGTCGTATTGCATTTTGCAAAATTCCGAATACTTCCGAATATATTCGAAAAAAAAACAGAATTTTCAATTTTGGTTTCTATTGTTTCCTGGCTTTATTTGTTAAGATAACTTAAAATGAAAAACATATTTTCATGGCGACTTTTTCTGCTCTATAACTCTGTGTGATTAAATATTGACTCTGACGTTTCGGCTTCTGGCGGCCATCATCAACTTAATTTTTTTAATACGGACCTGATTTTTTTTCAATTTAATTAAATCCTTTCATCACTCTTAAAAGACTATATATAGTCACTTTGATATTTGCCGACGTTTCGTACAGAAAATTCCATCACCAGAATATTTTAGGCAAAAAATAAAAATGCAATACGGCATTTTATTGAGCATCAAATTGCGCAACTTTGCCTCCATTTAACCGATCCTGTATCCTTTACGATTTCCGAAATCCCAATGATGAGCGTCGAATTCGAGCCACCCTGTACAGGGTGTCCCATTTTGGTTGAAATCATACGGTATCTCCGTTATTAGTGAAGATAGAAAAATAACAAAGCACTGTTACAAACCTGTCTCACTTTTTTGTCAAACGGAAGATGCCTAGAGCTACAGGGTTTTACCTCCTGTATCTCTGTTATTGTTAAAGCTATCGAGAAGGTGAAAACTGTTTATTGTAGAACTTTTTACGTAGAATACAGTGGCGTAGTCTGTTTTTCTACCAAAAAATATTTTTGAAAATATGAACTAAAGTTATGTTTTTTTTAATGGAACACCCTGTATATTTATAAATCATATGATCTGTCTTGCCAAGCTTCTCAAAATATATATCACTCTATATTTATTTTCACTATTTACTGCAATATTTAAAAGTTTTTATTAAAAGATCATATTTATTAGTAGGCCATGATTGATAATAAAAGAAACTAAAGAATTATTAAAAGTATACTGGCTATCTGTCTCTTGTTTTATTTTGGGAGCCGCTAATAAATTCTTTATATATTAGGGAAACTTAACTCTCTACCGCTATTTGTAAATCTTGGAATACGTGTATACGTAAGAATAATCTATCGTATCGGAAATTTTAGATATTCCTTTAGCTAATTTACGTGAAATATACTTTCAGCAAGATGGGGAACATTCCCCCTCATAACTATGGAAATATTAGAATACTGTTAAATTATTATTTTTCAAATCAATGAATTGGAACCAATGAACGCTTATTGATAGCCTCCTCGATTCCCGGATTTCGCCGTTCTCGATTTCTGATTTTGGGGATTTTTGAAATACGAAATATATCGTGTGCACTACAACAATGTCGAACACCAGAAAAATGCTTTAATAATTCAAGATTTAGATATTTGCAAACCCATCCCGTTATAAAAAAAAGAAAAATATATTCACAGTTTCAGTGGTAACAGTTATTTCAAAAGTAAAATATATCAATCCCAAATAAATTTTAATATGTGTATGACTATTTTAATAAATACCATTTTGATTTTTTGTTATTTATCACGCCCTACTAATAAGAAAATGATATATTTTAAATATTGCAGTAAATAGTGAAAATAAATATAGAGTGATATATATTTTTGAGAAGCTCGTAGCAAGACAGATCATATGATTTATAAATATACAGGGTGTTCCATTTGAAAAAACATAACTTTAGTTCATATTTTCAAAAATATTTTTTGGTAGAAAAACAGACTACGCCACTGTATTCTACGTAAAAAGTTCTACAATAAGCAGTTTTCGCCTTCTCGATACCTTTAACAATAACAGAGATACAGGGGGTGTCCCAAATTGCAAAATTTTCGAAAAGACCCTGTAGCTCAGAAATGAAGAGGGCTATGAAAATTTTGTTTGCAGCATCTTCCGTTTGACGAAAAAGTGGGACAGGTTTGTACAAACCGCACCCTTGTATCTTCACTAATAACGGAGATACCCTATGATTTCAACCAAAATGGGACACACTGTACATTAAAAGTTTTGCAATTATAATTGTTCTTTATATTATAAAATACAGAAGTCCTCGTTTTACGCTGAGATACCTTGAAAACACAACATTGATCATATAAACAATAGAGGGTGAGTCTTAAATAATTGCAAATATTTTAAGGGCAATTTTTTTGCAAATATTTTAATAATTTAATTTTATTAACGTCTATGAAGTTTTTTCGTGAAAAAATTGGAAATTTTTGGGTTTTTTAGAAATTTTTTAAATTTTCAATAAAAAAAAGATAATATTTTAATAATATGGCAACATACAGTTCATACCAAATAAACTTTTAGTCACGTGATTAAGCTTGACCGGCACAGCATTGCCCACTTTTATATATTTTCTCTTAATTAAAATATTTTAGGAAACGAAAGTAAATTAATTAGAAATATATAAACCAAAGATATTTAAACTCAAGAGATATAATTGTTTACCTTTCTCCTTCATCGGCCATTATTCTATCCTTATTTTCCCATCTCTCTTACACCGAAAACATTTGCCAGATTTACCTGTATATTGGTATTAGTATTCGATTAAATACCACAACAAATTATTAAGTAATAAATAATTTCGTTGTATTTTTGTAATATATCAACTACATTAATTTGCTAACGTCAATTTTTTCATTTAATGCTTAACTTCTTTACTATATTAAATTTTATAATGGAATAAAAATATCTTGGTCGTGTTTCTTTTAATAATAAAAAGCAGTTTAGCAACGTCAGTTTTAGAAATATGCCGGCCGGCGTAGTACACGAGGATGAATGGAAAACCCTAGATTCTCCTTTTGCGATGTTGCTATGCCGCCGATCAAGCTCCATATTCTTTATTTGCAGTATTATAGTATTTTTGCGTTATTTTGTGGACTTCTGTGGACATTAATTAGAAAATATGGTGCATTCATGTATTGTGTACAGGGTGGGTCAAATTCGACGCTTTTAAATGGAAACACCCTTTTCTATAGGAGATAGACAAAAACTAATATCGGTGTCTGGAGCTCAATTTTTGTCAAAAACATGATGGTGAGAAAACGCATATCGATATCTGTTACCGTTTCGGAGTTACGGAGTGTTTTTCAAAATATGTTTTTTTAACAAATCGCTATAACGTTTATTGCTATTAAATTATTTGTATTTTATGAAAACATTTCCAAAGCAACTTTTTACGTAGAATTTAATGGTTTAAGTATAATTTTTTAAATTAATATTTTAAGAATTATCAACAGAAAATTTGATTTTTTATATGGGACACCCTGTATATTTTTAATTTATTAAAAAGAATTTAAAATTACCTTTCCAAAAATATAACACACTTGATATTTTGCTCGATTCCTCTTCGAGATATAGAGTATATAAAAATTCGCCCGCTTTAGATAAATAGGCTTTGAACAGCTTTGAACGACACCGGCTGTAATGCAAAAAAATTCTAGCTGTGAGCATCAATTAAAACGAAAATAATATTTGCTACGAGAGATGCAGAATTTTATAACAATTTATAATATATTTAACCAACACCAACACATTTAAACTATATCTAAATAACAATAAAAATAAATAGCAAACCAAGACATGAGATTTTGCTACAGGTGTTCGACATATCGACCGTCTTCTGTTATGGACAGACGGGACAGTTTTTGAACATTTCTCGCGGAATTCATTAAATCATTGGGGGTGAAAGATATCCTCTCATAACTGCTAAGTATTTCTAATTCTTGTTTAGATTATACGGAAGAATAAGGAACCTTTATTCTTCCGCAAATATATCCATAGGATTAGATCCATGGGCACTAAGTCAGGCGGCCTCGATGGCCAACGGCTGGGATCTTGATTAGCTATTCAATTATTCTTGAAATTGGCTGCAAAAATTTGCTGATAACTTCAGCGTTCAGAGGCGGTGTGTCGTCTTCCTGGAAAAATATGTTTTCGAGTTCCATTAAGGGCATATCATCAATAAGGGGTCCAAAGCCTACTAGTTAAAACTGGCGAACTTTTAAAAATTCTGTATTTCGAAGGGGATTATAACAAAATATCAAGTGTGCTATATTTTTGGAAAAGTAATTTTAAATTCTTTTCAGTTAATTAAAAATATAGGGGTGTCCCAAATAAAAAATCAATTTTTCTGTTGATAACTCTTAAATTATTAATTTTAAAAAAATTAGACTTAAACCATTAAATTCTACGTAAAAAGGTGCTTTGGAAATGTTTTCATAGAAATACAAAATTTTCCATAGGAAAAAAGTTTATTAATTAAATTATTTGTAGGAAAAAGATACATGGTACATACTAATTACCAATAAGTTAATAACAATTTCTGTTTCCCTTTTAAGAAAGGGTATTGAATGTTGAAAATTAAATTTAAGTTCTATAAACCGCCTGTAATTTATAAACATCTATTTTCGAAAAACCGTACTTTTTTATAAGAATAAATCTAATCTAGGTACTTACTTGGGTTTAACAAACCATTACCTACCTTTTGTGAAAATTTTATTGGGGTGTACCAAAAATGGAATTTTGCGGCCTTTTTTGCCCGAATTTTGCTTTTTTTGTTGCCGTTATAATTTTATACGGCTTTTGTTTTCAATTTTGGTTGCTATAATGTAAATGGACGACATCTTTTGACATACATATAATTAATGTTCTTATTACATGAATTTTATGACTTTCTTACATTTTATTGTATTGAAATTCATTGCACATGCACTTTTTATTATTTATAAACAATATGAATTTTCCTTTGCAAACAAGAGAAATTAAAAACTAAATATTTTGTTAAACTAAGAACCGTTTACTAAACAATCACCATTTTATTTTATTTAGGATTTTGTAAAATTATCGCTAAACTTTTTTGATGACTGTGTATTATAATATCAAATAATTTTGTTTAGATATACACATACCGTATGATCGAATAAAAACGGCGTCCAGTTGACGGCGTCCAAACGGCGTCATCGCTGACGCCGTTTTTATTCGATCATACGTTATAATATACATCTTATATTTTCAGTTCTGATTTACTGTGTTTGGAACATCCCTAAAATGAAAGTTAAGGTAAATAAATGTTGAATTTTCTTACTTCTTATTCCCTCATTAATGAACAATTGTGAACTAATAAAAATTATAAGGCACATTTTAAATTTTATTCACTGTTTTTTATTGTAGTTGTAAAATTCATATAGGTATATAATAATAAAGTTTGTATTATTTTATATATAAAATATTGTGTTATTAGGTTAAAATAACTATTTTATTTTCTTATTGCTGATAGAGGGAATCTCATTCGCCGGAGACGAACAAGGTTTGGAACAAGATATTGAAACTGCATTTACTAATACACCTAAAATTTGATATTTTATTTAATAAAATAAAGTAAAAAACGCTCATTAATTTTTTAATCGTTATTCTTATGTGAAAAGCCATCTCACAATAAAAAATTATGCCGGTTTATATTTTATTTCGCTATCCTCCCTCAACTTATTTTTTTTTACAATGCGACAAATATGTAAGATGTAAGTTTTATTATTATTTTATTTTAATTTGTTAAACAATTATTTTAATTTTCTTAAAATACTGTCGGTCGATCGGCACGCCACTGGAAATTGACCTCAAACGTCTAATCTTTGTACACAACTACATTGTTGCCATCGAGCAGATACCCCTATTTCCTTCTCTATCCATTCTCTCTTGCACTCGTTGACTTTCGCAAATTAATGTGTGATGAAGCTTTAGAGCGTTTTATGAATGTATCATTGTATCTCTCAAGTTTAAATATCTTTAATATAAACAGTTATTATTTACATCAACAAAACTCACCTTCTTACAGCACTTAAGGGACATAAAAAGGGATTACTACTGCTTTCCCGTTCGAAATAATCTATTTAAGTTGCGATAAGTTTTTTTCGGCTATTAAACTATCTTGTACACTTCGCACTAAAAGAGGTTCTAAAAAGAACAATGTTCGACTGCAAGGTCTGTTAGTAAATATTTTCAAGCTTATCAAGTATCACAACACTATTTATTTACTAAAACCAAAAACTCGTAATACAAAACTGAAGTGTCAAAGCGAAGGACAATGTCAGGAAATAAATAAATAAATGCGGCAACATGACATTTTTTACAGCAGAGCTACCACCTGAATCCCCAACGCGAATTTTAAATTCCAGTTAGTCAGTATGGCGCTGAATAGTTCATGGTTGGCAACAATGAATTTAAAAATCGCGCCCTCGATTACGTAACTAAAAGTTTAATTGATATGAAATATAGATAGTAGATTAAATATAGAGGAAGAAAACCAGAAAAATGGGGTGGTTTTCAAAATTTAAGCAATTTTCAAATTAAAGTATCCCGGCTATTTTGGACTTGTTTGAAAAATGGCGAAGAGAAACTATATTTTTTTTCTCCAGATCTAGCAGCCCTGAAAATATTTGCACTTATCTAAGACTCACCCTGTATAATAAGAGCAGTGGTGTGCATATAATGAAGCAAAAAGGTGTTGCCTATAGGCACTACAGACAAAATCATAAAACTATGTTTTTTTATATCATTACATTTTAACTTATTACAGTAAATAATTGCAATAAGCATGTTTTATTTTATTGAAATGAAACTTCTTTGCGCGCGACGTGAGTAAAAATTGAAGGGCCCTGACACGGCCATGACACACGAGCAAACCAAACCGAAACGTAACTCGGGCCCTATGTGAGCCAGGGGACTAAAATTCGGAATGTAGATAGGGCTCGAAGATTCCCATCTTTTCATGATATTTTGACAGCGTTTCGTGCACTACGAAACCCCATCATCAATGAATCAAATCAAAAAATTGTCCGATTTAAGTGAAATTTGGTATGTCGACAGATTGCCAACTTGACAGCGTACGACACTTGTCACTGTGACAGTTAGTTTCGACGTAAGAAACGTCAAAAGTTGATGTCGTCCGATCTCGACCAAATTTGGTGGGTAGGCTAAAATCAACTTAAATTAAGTATAGTACGTCTATCCGTTCTGTAGCTACGGGGCATCTATAGGGGGGAAATGATATTCTCTCGATGTTTCTCGTAAAAAAAATAGACGTCGCGACGTGTCCCATCAATAAAAATTCGACAAATTTGCAAGTAGCCAATGAAATGAGGGGGCGGAGTGTTTTGCGGTGACTCGTCAATTCCACGTGGACCCTCTCCCGCTCCTATTTAGGTAGCGATTTATAAAATATATTGCTATTTATTTAAAACAGACAGCGTTTCGTGCACTACGAAACCCCATCATCAATGAATCAAAGATCCAGTAGACACACTTTATATTTTCTGTTATTTTTTTAGATGCCGTCTGTCAAAATCTTCCTTAACTACTTGGACAGACTATACTCTAATTTTAATTTTAATAACAGAAAATTTATCAGCATCATCATCATTTTCAGCTTATTCAACCATTTCCAATTATGGTGTAGCCTCCCTATACTCTCTTTGTAGTTGGGCCCATTGTTGTATATTGTGGGCTATGCGGGCCCAAGTTATTCCTTCTAATTTCCTAATATCATGGTTCCATCTTAGGTTCGGTCTTTTTCTAGGTTTCCTTGTTGTGGATCATATCTATTACCTGGGTCTTTACTCATATCTACTCTATTCTTTTACGGTCTTTTTTTGGTTATTTTTATTATGTAATATCACGAAAATCTAAAACGATAAATTTTATATTATCGATATTTTTAAAAGGGTACTTATAAATTATTTTTAGCATTTTTTAACAGATACTATTTTGTAATCCTATAAACAATTATTAAATGAATAAATTATGATATATGCCGTACGTATATTTCCTTAATCCGACAAGAGGGAGTCACTATTTATTTTTGATTAAAAATATCTTTTACCTGTTGATAAGGTAAATAACATGTAATTCAAAACAATCATGATAACATTCCGTAATTCCTGCTAATAGAAGTTCAAGGAATGGAGAAGATAACCGGACCACTTTATTTATTTTTTGCTGTAGACAAATACAACGCCTCGCAATAATCTATATTAAACTAATAATTACTTTAATAACAATGTATCAAATGGTATAAATGATAAAAGGGTTTTACGTATTTCTTATGGATTACTCTTTGGACTTTTGGTCAGTACGTCGCGGTCAGTACGCACTCCCAGCAAAAACAAGGAAGAAAATAAGATTTAAACAAGTAAATCCTAATAAAAATATGTTTTTACACTTCTTACTTTTTACACTTTATACATTTACCACTTCTTAGTTTATTTAATATTGTTTATGACTCTCAGTTATTTTGGGCAAATTGGAGCCAAATAGGGCAGACAAATCGTAAAATGTAATGCATGTCATTTTGTGCAGTTCAAAATTTTGGCTTGGGTAAAACCTGTTTTGCCTTGATTTTTAACTGTGATTGGTGCCGATATCTGAGAGTGTAATTATTTGGTGAGCAAAGATTGAACGAGTCGTTCATTCGAACGAGTATTAAAAACGAATCGTGAAAAATTCGATTTACTGCTTAGAATACGGTTCGTTCAATTGAATCGTGACCAGCACGGATCCATAAAATCTGAACGATGAGCCGTAAAAAAGAATCGTAAGAATTGAATCGGATCACAATACGATCGTTTGTTTCTACGGATCGTTCGTTCAAAGAGTCGTGAGAGTCGCGTCATTGCTTACAATACGGTTCATTCAATTGAATCGTGGCCAGCACGGATCCATAAGATTTGAACGATGAGCCGTAAAAAAGAATCGTGAGAATTGAATCGGATCACAATGAGATCGTTTGTTTCTACGGATCGTTCGTTCAAAGAGTCATGAGAATCGCGTCATTGCTTACAATACGGTTCGTTCAATTGAATCGTGGCCAGCACGGATCCATAAGATTTGAACGATGAGCCGTAAAAAAGTATCGTGAGAATTGAATCGGATTACAATGAGATCGTTTGTTTCTACGGATCGTTCGTTCAAAGAGTCGTGAGAATCGAATCATTGCTTACAATACGATCCGAATTTTTAGACTTGAACAAAAGCTCTAAACAAACATCATGGGCATAAAATGCAAACGATAAGAAAGTTATTTACAAGAAAAAACTTATTTATACTGTGCTTAGTACGTGAGTATCTGTAAAGTATTTAATTTTCACGTTAATATTTTTGTTAAATAATATTACCGACTATAAACCATTAAATGTCGGACTAAAAGACAAAATCGTGTTTTTGGAACTCCAAATAAATATTGTTGGCCTCTGCTCAATATAATAAAAAAACGGCGTCAGCGATGGTTATAAAATGAAGTTTACTGTCATTTTATATGTAAAATTATATGGGAAATGTCATTGATGTTCATTTCCAAGCCAACTGGACCCCATTTGTTTTCGATCATGCGGTATTATATACTTTTTATAATGATTATTAAATCGGAATTAAAATATGGCTCTAACAATATTAAATTGGTATTAAGCAGTCTTTAATAAATAGTATATATGAATTGGATTGATAATTTAACATTATTGGTAAAATAATCAATCCAATTACGCCAGTGTCAGAAAGTGTTGAAAAAGAAATGAAAGAATTGTATATTTCTTTTTCTGTTATCTTATATTTCTTTTTCTGGTCCGGCCAAATTAGCGCCCGTAGTGCCAGTTACGATTCTGGTTTTTATGAAACGTAAATTGGTGCATGGGGTTCGTTGAAATGAACGAATCGTAGGAGTCGTGTGTGATTCGATTCACTAAAAAGAATCGTAATGCCTACCACTATTCTAGACTCTCAGTTATTTTGCGCAAATTGAAGCCAGATTGGGCAGACAAATCGTAAAACAGAAATCGTCAATTTGTGCAGTTCAAGTTTGGCTTGAGTAAAATCTGTTTTGCCTTGATTTTTAACTGTGATTGGCTGATTCGTTCAGGTATCTGAGAGTGTAATATTGTCAAGGTGCATGGCTACGTCTGTGAGAATAGCGAAAACCCACTAAGAGGCATATCATTGTACTCAGGAGAACGAGTTCTTTCAAAACCTGAGGTAAAAAATGCCGATCAGTATCAAAAAATATAAGCTGCCCTCTGTATCATACAAATTATCAGTTAATTTGAAAAGCTAAAAATACTTTCAGATAGACCAAATAAAGTGGCTATGAGAATGTACAATTAGTTATTTGATTTTCTAAAAAGTGACGACAGGAAAAAAAATGATTTTCAAAAAATACGTTTTTTCCAAAAAACTCAGCAATCCTTGAAATTTTTAAAACTTTTTTGATTGCATCTTGTTAAACGTCCCAAAATGCAACTTTGCCCCAATTTAACCATGTTCGTATCTATTACAGTTATAGAGATACCAATGCTCTTACCTCGATTCTGTAGCACTCTGTATAAAGTTTTGTTTTGTTAGATAATTAATTAATAATTAGTTATTATTTATCTGGTCATTGATTAATCACGATCCTGCTTAAAGCGCTTGACGTAAAAAGCTGATTTTTGAAAAGTGGATTGACTTTAGGGTGTAGAGGTTCGATAAGAAGGGATTTTTCGAAACCACCCCTCAAATATTAGAATATTTTTTATATAAAAACCGGTGAGTTTTTCGGAAAAACTCTTAAACACGTATATTTTATTTTGTTGTTTGACATATTTTAAGATTTTTTAAAAATTATACGGGGTGTTTCATAAAATATGACCATTGAGTAATCACGATTCTGCTTAAACTGCTTGACGTTTAAAGCTGATTTTTGGCAAAAGAATTAACTGTGAGGTGTAGAGGTTCGATAAGGGGGGGTTCCTCGAATCTCAAATTCCAAGAGGGTGAAAACGCCCCTCAAATATTACCAAGTTATATAATAATATCGCCATATTGTTTTTTCTCATGCTGACATAAATGTGAGAAAATTTTATCCAGTTTGTATGTTAATGGAAATTCTTGCTTTGCTTTATCGTCACCATTACAAATGATTAATTTGACGCTAACGAAGTCGCGGGTACACGCTAGTATTAGATACACTAGTAAGTACTTGAGGCGTATTCATATCAATTTAATAATTTTCAAAATTATCATGGAAATTCCACTCTAAATCGTTAGAATGAAATCAGATGTAAAATCCCCTTTTGGATTTCTTTAAAAAATATGAATTTCATATCAAAATATATTTCTGTTGATAATTCTAGTAACTGTCATTAGGTAAAATCATATTTGAATTTAACAATTACTACTTAATGATTTATCTGATAAGGGTAAGACTAGAAAGTGTCAAAATGTCTGTATATCAGATATTCTGTTCCTGTTCAAAATAAATTTGTTATGTATGATATTGAAATCATGAATAAAAATATTAATCATAATTAACCTTGCAAATATCTACAGATTAATTAAATTAATTTAGACAATTAATTAGTTAAAAAAATAAATAGAAGTAACAAACTGCATACTATAACTTGTTGTATTATTGTTTTGTATTGTGTTTTGTGGCTTGGTATTTATATAAAAAGTAATCTCAATAAATATAGCTGATAATTCCGTAAACTTCTAAACGTGTGGGCTGGACTTCCTTTTTTAAAAAGCCCACTTGATTAAATTTATAAAGTATCGTTTGTTTTGTTTTGGTTTACACATAAATATATAATTTAACAGTAAAACAGTACCCAAATGTTTATATATTCAGTTGAATTACAAATTAGAAGTAAAAATTGTTAGCTAAATTAAACATTTTTTTAAATTTAAAATTGTTTTTAAATAATATTTAATGATAATTAATATAATACATATTCTTTATTTTTTTATTGCATTTACATACATACGTCATTATGTATTTAATAAGCGTATACATCATGTTCTAAAAGTAAAAGTTTACTTATATGACATTCAGGTTACTAAAAGATACAAACCTACAAGCCTCTTAAGTATGTTATGAATAAAAATTTCCAATGAAGTAACCCAGGTGAAAACCCAGAAAATTGTAAAAAATAAAATCAATATTTTCTGATACTTTAGAATAAAAGTACATATCTTTTCGTTGCAATTCCTGTTATCTCATTAGAATTTACTTACATACATATTAAAGAATAAAAAATAAAGCTTATACAGGGTTGTTCACCACATACGACACGGAGTATTGTAACTAAACGATGAGATTTTTACAAATTGTAAGTTTTGGGTTCGATGAAGGACTATTAGAGGTACAATTTAAAAATAATTTTACAAGATACAGAGTGTCCCAAATAAGTAAAAAATATCAAAGTTGTATTTTTTTAAATGGAACACCCTGTATATTATTACATTTTTATTTTCTACGATTAAAATAAAGGTAAATTTGATTATGGTTTATTATACTTAAACCTTACCGTTTTTGAAATATTTTCAATTTTGTGAAATTGCAGTAAAAATTTTAAGGCTTCATTTCTCCAAGGGTATCAAAGTTTTTAATACTAAATATTTACTGAAGTTTATTTACTGATCAGTTATTGTGTTGCAATAATAAAAATAATACTACCTTATACAGAGTGTCTAAAAATTTATTTTAAATAATTATTAGCTTCAAACGGCAATAACTTGTTTAATTTAAATGGAACACCCTGTATATTTTACGAGAATCAGATGCACAACTTAATTGTCTATCAAATTATATTATACCATTTTTTACTTATCTCTTTAAGTTTCCGTAGAAAATGCATTTTCTTGTAATTTAGAACTTATTTATCAATATACCCATGGACTATCGACATTTTAGATTATTTTTAAAGATGTACCAAATTTTTAAAGAGTACAGATACTAATATTGTCGATATAATTCGTTTATTTCATTAAAAAATTTAAAAACTGTTTAAATATTTGTTAAAGAGGATCAATTAATATGATTCCAGTATTCAAACTACATTAACTGACTGTTTGCGTTGATTAATAATAATTGCTCCAAATACTAAAAAACTGAATTTTGTATGGGTATTAGACAGTGTGATAAAAAGTAACACCTTAAGAATGATATTTCATTTTTTAATAAATGCTTATTTATAACAACAGAGACTTTAATTTAATAACTTATTATTATATTGATTTCTGACTCAAATCCACATTTATTTATAATAATTTATTAACGAACACAATTAAGTATGTAATTAATTAGTATATGGGCGGAAATAATGGTGTTATATTTAATTAATGGTATACTCTTTTATAAAGATTTAAATAGTTTTCTTTTTGCATACAAATGGGCTAGTAATATTATCGTTTTGCTAAAAACGATAATATTACTACTAGTCTGTACATTTTGTACATTTGTTGCTTTAAAAACAATCTAAAATGTCAATATTCCATGGATATATTAATAAATGAGGTCTAAATTATAAGAAAATGCATTTTCTACGAAAACTTGAAGGGATAGGTAAAAAATGGTATAATACAATTTGATAGACAATTTAATTGTGCATCTGATTCTCCCAAAATATACAGGGCATTCCATTTAAATTAAAGAAGTTATTGCCGTTTGAAGCTAATAATTATTTAAAATAAATTTTTAGACACTCTGTATAAGGTGGTATTATTTTTATTATTGCAACACAATAACTGATCAATAAATAAACTTCATTAAATATTTAGTATTAAAAACATTGATACCCTTGGAGAAATGAAGCTTTAAAATTTTTACTGCAATTTCACAAAATTGAAAATATTTCAAAAACGGTAAGGTTTAAGTATAATAAACCTTAATCAAATTTACCTTTATTTTAATCGTAGAAACTAAAAATGCAATAATATACAGGGTGTTTCATTTAAAAAAATACAACTTTGATATTTTTTATTTATTTGGAACACTGTGTATCTTGTCAAAATATTTTTAAATTGTAGCTCTAATAGTCCTTCAACGAACTCAAAACTAACAATTTGTAAAAATCTAATCGTTTAGCTACAATGCTCCGTGTCGTATGTGGTGAACAACCCTGTATACATATTAAAGAATAAAAAATAAAGCTTATATATCTACAGGATGATTCATGATGATGCTGGGTTAAACATTTTGGATAACCAGTAACCTGTTTTCTGGCATTTAAAAAAACTAAGAAAAAATATTTTATATTTTAGAAAGTTTGGCGCTGAATTTTGTACACTGTATGATTTAAGATTACGATATATTGTAAATTATTATACACTCATATCTTAGGATTATGTAAAATTATCTGAACGGAAGCCAAAAATGCAATAATGTACAGGGTATTCCATTAAAAAAAATTGTCCCGATCCACTCACAGTTTTTTGAGCCACCCTGTCCAAGTTAAAATATTTTACTGAAATACATACTTTAGGCATGCACTTAAACAAAATTCCCAAGTTTTTTATCCTAGGAGCTACAGATGCCCGACTTGCTATTGCCGGACCCTGTATAAGATTCCAAATTTTCAAGGAAGTCCTATCACTGGTTCTCCATAAAAATCTAACCTATCATCGACCGGGAATCAGCCTGTATAACTTAGTTAATCACTAACAAATGTTTAATTTTGTGTACCTTTTTAAATTATGACGTACCTATATTTTCTTTGTTTATTTTTTGTTTTAAGAAGGAATTACCAATGTCGTTGAGATTTCTTACCTCAATTTAGCGTAAATATTGAAAATTTCATAACAATAATCCTGTGTATAGTTATATTTTTAGAATCTTGCGATTTAAATTTTAGTTATGGCTTTTTAATATCCTTTTAATACCTAATAAAAGTATTTCTATTTAAAATAAGTCACAAGTGTTTTATTGTTTCACTAAAATGCGCATAAAAGAAATCGCGTAATACCAACTGCTTAACGAATTTATGTTAAATAATTTTATATTTTCATCTAAATATGTACACTGTCACAGCCTATTCATTAGACAGCCGGTCAACTTTGCTACTTTTTGAGTACCCGCACTTCACCTGCCGTACCTACTGTCTGAGCACCAGTCTCGATAGTTTTTACTTATTCTTAATCGATAAATATTCGATATTTTCGAATCATTTAAGCATAGAATCCCCATTAAGAGGGCTTATAGGAGGCTTTCGTTAAAATATCGGTATTTTGATTTAAAAAATCGTAATCGTAAAGTAAATCGAAGTCGTTTGACACTATAATTCACACCATAAAGGCAAAAGGTAAATTAGGAAAAGGGAAAAATGGAAAAACTCACCGGGCAATAACAGGAATACTTGTCAGCATCACCATCACCACACCGGGAAACGAAACTTAAACCACTTGCTTTTCCTGAATAATCGTTGATTCGTTGTAGCTGGAGTTATCCGGCTCGAAGGACCATGTTCGGGGTTTAATCTAAGGTTTTTACAAACGGAGCTTTAATGGAGCTCAGAAAGCAAAAAATCAAAAAATATGTAAAGATCATAAAGCCCTATACTCACTACGCGCTGATGCGTCGACGATGTAATGCATCCATTCATGCATAGTAACTATAATGCGGTTTTGATACAATTCTTAGTTCTTTTGGAAATTTCTCGATTGTGATCATGATATTTCTCTTAATGGTTCGCCCTAAAACCGACGTTTCGTCGAATTGTCGCACATACCATCGCATCGACACATTTGCCTATCAAATCGACGCATCGACGAACCGCATCAGCGCTTAATGATGATATGGCTTAAGTCATCTGGATCTCTAATTAATAGGATGTAATACTGTACTTATTGTTTAAACAAATATTAGCAAATATTTTTAAGAATTTATTTTCGCTAGTAATACCACTAGAGGTCAAATTATTTCCGGAAATTTTTTCGAGCTCATGAATATTTTGAAAATTATCCTGAGTCGAAGACGAGATTTAATTTGACCTCGTGTGGTATTCGGTAAGAAAATTCCACACCAAATTGTGTTTGAAAATCAAATAATTAAAATGTATTTTTCGATTTTTGGTCGAATTGATTATTTAGTTACTATGACAACTAAGTGACACCCAAACGTAAAACAAGATAGATATGAAACTTAATAGTAAAATTTTGGGTCTAAAGCGCCCCTCCGTGTTCTTAGTAGAGACTACGTTTAACCCAGCGCCTTCGCCTTTTCTGCTGTAAATATTTTTTATGTTTATATTTGATTTCAAAGGATTTAGTTTTAAAGTTACACTGATATATTAGTATATCAGAGTAACTTTAATAAAACATAAGAATATAGATATTTTACAGTTTATTAAATATAAATTTTGACTACAAGGTAGAAAGTAAATCACAATATTTGATAAAACTTACAAGTATACCATTTTTAGAGTTAATAAATAATAAAACTATTTCTGACTATGATATTTAAAATTTAGATAGATAGAATATTAAAAAACATACCGGTATTTGCAGACGCAGGCCCAAATTCAATAAAAACCAACATTTTTCCTGCGAAAATCGGGCTTTTTTCACAGAAAAGGTATTTTTTGATTTATCAACAATCATTGTCAAGTTGACAATATACAGGGTGTTTTCCAATTAGTCTAAAAATTGTGGTGTGATTCCTCATGTGTTCTTAAAACAATTTTTATATAGCCATTGGGTCTAAAGTACTTCCCTTCTGATCTACAGGGTGTTAAAAATTAAAAAAAATCGATATTTTGCTTAACATAAATGGTACACCACTGCTTTTTTAAAGAAACTATATTTTTTTCTTGGCTGGCCATCCTTTTTCAACAAAATTGATCTTTTGATTTTTCTTGTTCAACGGTTGTCGAGAAAAAAATAAATATACTTATTAAGAGTCCGCCTTAAGCCGTTTTCTAACGATTTTTTATTTTTCAGATTAATTAGGAAACACTCTGTATATGCATATCACAGGCAACCAAATAAACTAGTAACCTCTAAAAATTATTTTTCCTACCACTAGCGACATACCGTGTTTTAGTGAGTACTAAATTATTTTATCAAAATTTCACCATATAAGTTTCCAGGCAATGAACCTATTTCAGTTTTGAAGCTGTCAAGCGGCACGGCTTAAAAAAATGTTCGCTTCGATCATGAAAGCAATCGCAAGATTAAGCAGTTGACACCCGCGAATACTAGGAAATCGAAGTCAAGCGTATGGAAGCAGTTTACAAACTTTCATCTCAGCTTTGTAATTGAAATGTATCAAAATTATCATGTAAACAAATAAAAACCAGACTCTCAAAAAGATATTCTGTCATTATAAACGTTAAAAAATTTCCAGTATAATTCGCTGTTGGGTACCCACAAGGAAAAAAATTTCACTAAAATTTATCCGTTGCCATGGTGATTTGTCAAAAAAACACGTTTTTACTGGTTAAAAATTACAGGTGTGGAATTTTCAGGGATATTTGAAAATTATGAATTTCTTTATGTTATATTGATCGGATAGTATCTAAAGAATGCTTATTTTCTTTCCAGGTTTTTCCATAAAACCCAAAATTCTAGAAAGACCTGAAACCACAGAAGATATTATTATCGACACGGGGAGTAACTACAATTTGACATGTCAAGGGAATAGGCCGCTGCAATGGACTTATCCACATATGGTATGTAATGCATATCTACATATAAATAAAATACGGTAAATAATAGCTAAATCTAAGTCCCTAAGTCGCCCCTAAGTCTAAATATTTTTTTTTCTTTCACGAAACAAAGAATTTGATTTTTTAAATATTATATGTTATAAAAATATGTTGGTATACCCATACCTCAGCGTCATATGTATAGATTCAAGACTTATATATTGGAATCCGTTATTGCCTGAAAGGCCTAGTCGTTTCATGGTAACAGTGTAACTCTCGATTGGTACATCGTTTGACTGGGGATTCCAGGTATTCTCTGTAATGACGGAATTCTCTGAGTGAAACCCAGTGATTAATTAAATCATTTCACTGAAGCTTCTTTTATAACCTCGAAATTATTGGAATAAATTAGTGGTTTCAATTAGCGTAGAAGTTTGTTCCCCTAATGTCAATGTAAGCATTCAGAACGTCAAAATTAGTGGTGGTAATTTTCAAGTTGTAGAAAAAGTTGACAAACTTTTAACTTTTTCCACTAATTATTATAGTTCAAAATTTGCGAGTTTATGTCAATTTGCCTTTTGATTATCAATTGTCAAGAGAAATTGTTGTTAAACATAAAACGTTCATTGTTTTATAAGCTATTACCGCAAGCTGTGCTTGAATACTCTATTAATTTTAATTGTATTTTTTAGACATTGTGAATGATTGTAAACTCTTAAGTATAAAGTAGAACTGAAACCACTAATTTACTACTAACGTTTCGATCAGATGTACCTATCACTAACCGTTATTAAGTATAAACTAATCTACTTCTTAAAACAACAGAGCTTTTGTACTAGAGCACAGAGTATAAAAGCTCAGTACTTTAATTATTTGATTTTTGGGACAATATTTTGGGAATAACTATTTGAGAACAAGCAAACACTAGAAGAATGCATCTTTCTGAAAAAGTTAATAATAAAAAAATTCCACTTGTAAAGACAATACGGAGACATACTGTATAATAATATATTTTTTTAGAACAACGCGGCCAAAATACAAGAAAGCGGGACAATTATTAATATAATCACGTCCACAGTTCCCCAGAACGACGTGTATTTTTACCGCTCCTTTCTGGACATTTCCAACATGTCATATATGATGGTTGGATATTACACTTGCTCCTATGAAGATGAGGAATACAGCGATAGCGATCAGATATACTTATACGTAAATGGTAAGTTAAAACTGGTACTATAGTCTGTCCCAAGGACTGTATATATTCTAAAGGACTGTTCGATCCCGTCAAATCGCCGCAGTCGTAGTCGCCGTGGAATGCTACGTCACGCGCTGACCAGCGCTCCACAGTGCGGCGGATGGTTATTCTAGCGGGACAAAATCTCAAGAGCAATGTTTGGGACTTAAAATCTAAGAACTTAGCAAATGGTCTAATATATAGCAACTATATGGTTCAATTTATTTATTTATTAACAACTTAATTTATTAATAAATAAATACAAGATAATAAAACTATGATATTATTCGTACATGACACACAAAAACCGTATTGTAAACTATTGCCAAATACATAAAATTATGATATCAAAAAACTCTTTAGCAGTTTTTTTTTATTAATTTGTAATCTTGTGACACTATAATTTATTTTAAAAAAATATATTTTATTTTGAAAATAATAAATAAGATAGATATTTTAATTTTAATTTTAACACTCGGTAATTGTAAATTCATATATAGTAAGTATCTAAGACAGTTTTTTTAAACTCAGTGCTTTTTGATGGAGTTGTTTTGTTTTTATACTATCCGATTGAAATGAATCTTTTTGGGCATTCACCTGTTAAGCTTGAACTCCCTGTGACTGTGACTACCTGTGTTGGTAACTATTGGTAACCCAAAAGATCTACATCATTCAATATATCGATATTTGAAAAAAAAAGTGAAAGTTTGGTATCTGCAGAACAAAGGCACGAAGGATTTTAACAAATAATATACGTACAGTAGGAAAATACATACCTTTAGCAATCTTCAACATAATTTGGCTTTCTAATAAAATGTATAAGCACTTGTAAATATTTTGTTTCGTATGATCTCTGCCTTGCTGAGCAGAAAACGACCAAATTTGGTTGATAAAAATGTATCCAAATACAAAGAATATAAATGCATTTTTGTATCAATTGGAATGTCTACTATTTATACTTATTAGTACACATTTTTTGGCTTATTTCTAACCAAACGCTTTTGTCCCGCTAAATTTATCTTCCAACCAGTTATTCCAAGTTATTATTTTTTTCAATGTCATCAAAAACAAATTAAAAAATTAATTTGCATTTTACCACTGATTGATGCATTCTGCAATAATTACTTAATAACTAATATGTTCTGTTACTAGATCCCAATCATCTGTCGGTAGATGACAGTAACTATATAACACACTATGCTGTCCAGTATACAGAAACCGTAATTCCATGTAAACCCACAGCACCTGATGTCAGCGTGAATCTAACAAACGGCGACGTAAGTATTTAAAAGTATAAAACTTATTTTAAGTCGCTTAAATAACTTAAACATGTTTTGTACTGAAGCAATACGTGATAAATGAATATAACTGGATGAAATTGAACACGCTTTGTTAACAGAGTCAAAATAAATTGGATCCAAAATTTTGTTTTGAAAGACTAATCTGACTTAGACTTTGGTGCCAAATGTTAGAAATTAACTTATTAAACCTAACTTAATGCCATTACTCGCTAACGAGTATTTGACACGCATCAGAAGATGGTCACGCAAGGCGTTTTCTTTCATGCTTTCTTTCTTTCTGTGATTAGAATTTAGAATGAGTGGGAGGGGGGTTAATCACTGCGACCTTACAGATCCATTGTGTCCCCCCCCCCTTTCTTGAGTCATAACTCATCATACAGTCCCAAGGCTTTGACAAAAGCCAGTATCTGGGACGGTTTTATAGAGGGTAGTTCTCCATCTCCAATATCAGTCGTACCAAAATTCATGGCACGAATGGTTGTCGTCTCGGCGCACTCAGTGATGAGGTGTACTGGTGTTTCCCCATCTTCCCCACAGAATCTGCATTCGCCGTTTCTTCTTAGTTTCAATCTACTGAGGTGTTCATTGAGGAGACAGTGTCCTGTTAAAAACCCGTGACAATCCGAAGATTGTTCTTACTTAAACCCAGGAAGATCTGTGATTTTTCTTGATCATAAGCCCTCAGAAACTTCTTCGAGTGTCTTAGACCGTTGCAAGATTTCCATTCCAGGTTGCGGATGGAATCTTCCAAGTTCTTGAGTTCCGCCTTGAGTTGGTTACCACTTGGAAAGTTAGTGGAGTGTTCGCTCCTTTCCTAGCTAGATTATTTGCTTTTTCATTGCCTTCTATCCCTTGGTGAGCAGGCACCCAGAGTAGGAGGACTTTGTTTTCTTTGCCTAATTTATTCAGCTTCTCTATGCATTCTTTGACCAATTTCGAATTGATTGATACTGAGTTGATCGCTTTTGATCGCTGCTTGACTATCAGACAAGATGAATATTTCTTGTTTCCGATAGTTCCTATCTAAGATAAGTTGTACGCATCTTTCGGTTCGAGTATTTAGTTCTCGGCCCAAACACTCCGATCCCTGTTCCCGTATTGGTTTGGAAGCATCAGTATACCAAGTTATGGTATGGTCTTTTAACTGCTGGGCAAACTATCTCTTTCTTTCTGTGATGCTATCTCTCTACCGCAGTCGCTGACATTCAAAAATTTCATTGCTTTGTTGCCTCTTTATACATTTTTACGTTTACAATTCTTCTCCATTGCGTTCTATTGTGCACTGCTTTATCTTATTACCATAAAATCTGCTAGTCTTACTTTTATCTTTTAACATTCAATAAATAAATAAACGTGTTCAATTTCATCTTGTTTGTTAAAACTGAAACTAACTTTTCCTTTAGGTATAATTTTCAAATCAAATATTTTTTCAAATTGTGCTGAATAGGCTAATGCTCAATGCTACATTGAACAGAGTATGAATTATTGAAATGTGGAGTATCCAGTAAAAATTACTTTCTTTTCTAGTTTTTCTCGATAATTTTGGCAAGGTCAATCTATAGACGATACTTACTCAAAATTGACATAAAACTTGTCAAAAATTAACAATATTTATAGAAAGATTAAAAACAGGATAGAACACAAATCTATTTTCAAAAAAATATATTTTATGTTGAATTTTAAACTACACCATTTAAAAATCATTTTTACTCAATATAAAAATAAATTCCGACCTTCCTAAGGCCAACTGGTAGTACGCGCCATTAAAAAAAAGAATAGTACGGGCTAGTGATGGGCATTATGATTCTTTTTAGTGAATCGAATCACACGATTCAATTTCTCATATTTAATCGACTCCTACGATTCGTTCACTTGAACAAACCACATGCACAATTTACGTTTTATAAAAAGAAGGTCGTAACTGGCTCTACTGGTGATAATTTGGTAGGACAATTACTTAAGGGACCCAGAAAAAGAAATATACAGTTTTTTCATTTGTTTTTCAACACTTTATGACACTGGCGTCATTGGATTGATTATTATTTTACCAATAATATTAAATTATCAATCCAATTTATATATACTATTTATTAAAGATTTCTTAATACCAATTTAATATTTTTAGAGCCATATTTTAATTCCGATTTAATAATCATAATCAATAGTAATAAAATAGCGTCCAATTGGCTTGGAAATGAACATCGATGACATTCCCCATATAATTTTACATATAAAATGACAGCGATCTTCATTTTATAACCATCGCTGACGCCGTTTTTTTATCACATTGAGCAGAGGCCAACAATATTTATTTGGAGTTGAATAAAAACACGATTTCGTCTTTTAGTCCGACATTTAATAGTCGGTAATATTATTTTAACAAAAATATTAACGTGAAAATTAAATACCTTACAGATACTCCCGTACTAAGCACAGTATAAAAAGTTTTTTTTCTTGTAAATAACTTTCTAATCGTTTGAATCTTATGCCCATGATGTTTGTTTAGAGCTTTTGTTCAAGTCTAAATATTGGTGCCTCACTCTAAGCCTATATCACCATCGCGCCGTAGAAACGAACGATCGCATTTTCGCGATTCTTTTTTACGGCTCAGCGTTCAAATCTTATGGATCCGTGCCGGCCACGATTCAATTGAACGAACCGTATTGTAAGCAATGAATCAATTCTCACGAGCGACTCTTTGAACGCACGATCGCATTGTGATCCGATTCAATTCTCACTATTCTATTTTACGGCTCATCATTCAAATCTTATAGATCCATGCTGGCCACGATTCAATTGAACGAATCGTATTACAATCAATGAATCGAATCTTACGATTTATTTTTAATACTCGTTCAATTGAACGACTCGTTCAATCTTTGCCCACCTCTAGTACGGGCCAAGTAAATGACGTGTAGGGCTTGACCTCACCAAAATTATCATCGGTTGTCATTCTCTGCCATCTCTGACGCCGTTTTTTCCACCGTATTGATTAATATCTTCATATATTCAATACTGATGAAATAGAATAATTTTTACTGGATGCTTAAATGTTTCTGTCGGTTGATTTTAAAACTAACCTTCTGTACTTCACAGAAGCACCTAAAGAGCGGATCGTTTGATCCTCGAAGGGGTTTCGTTGTGAGTGACGTCGACGAAATGGAGATACTAATATGCTTGTTCTTTAGGGGGACTAAATCGGAGCGAAATGTCGTACTGCTCAGCATAGAGCGTAGGTTTTACTTTTTTTGATACAGAAATGGCGTAACTTGTTGAAGCAAACTACGTTTAACATTATTCTTCGATGACCCAAGTTACCATTTACCGTAAGATATCAGTAATAAAGACATTATTTTAGGCTTAGAAGTGACATTCAGTTTGAGCTGAATTATATCTATCAAAGCTCTTGGCAATTTCAGTTGTTTATGATTTATTTAAGGTCTTTGTTGAACATTAAAATGTAGAAAAAAAAACACTTTTCAAACAAAAGAAATTATTTTGGTAGAAACTTTTTTTTATAATTCTGATATCCAAATTACATTTTTTTTGAAAATAGCAGCATTGTTCTTAATAAAAGCGTTGATTGAAAGAATTAAGAAGATACGCAACCTAATGAGTGAATTCGTGGCAAGGCTGATTTGATTTCCTTTTATGTCTCAAGTGCTGTACGGTGGAGACACCAATCGTTCTGTAGCCAACGCATAAAACACTTATTTTCTCTAATTCGACCAGCGAAGGCATATCTAAGACGGTGTGGAACTGAAAGCGACAGTGTTGCCATATTAAAATGTGTAATATCTGTAATATGTTTGACGAAAATATTTTTGATGAAAAATCCGCGTTTATGTATTGAAATTTTATTCGTGTCAAACATAGAATAAACAACAAAAATAAAAATTCATTTATAGGTGCTAAATAATATGTCGTATGATCGAAAAAAGTCGTTTAGTTGGCTTATTGACATTTATCATTATATTTTACATATGAAATAACAGCGATCTTCATTTCCAAGCCAACTCTGACGCCGTTCTTTGTTCAATCATACCGTGCTAGCAACTTTTGAGTCGGTATTTGCATGTGTAAAAGAAAATCGCATTGGGATCTTATGAAGTCGGAGTGAGAGAAATGCGACGGTGTGCTGTTGCGGCGTTGCCGGTACGCGTTTCTCTCAAGTAAAGTAAAATCACGATCGCAAACTGCTTATTTTTAAAAGATTTTTAAAAATTCGAGATATTTTCGATAGATTTAGAGATTTCGAGATATTTTCGATGGATTTAGAGATATAGATTTTTGAATTCAGAGTTCTAATAGCGCGACCACTGTCGAACACCCACTCAATTCCACTTGTTTTTACCAAAAATACAAGTGTTTCTAACTTGCACTTAAAATTTTTCAAGCTATAGGGAAAATTACAACGACTCCTTAATAAAAATAAACAAAAATTACGACTCCTTAATAAAATAAACAAATAAAGTATCACGTGACGTAATTAAATCGTGAAGCTGAACGCATGATGTACACATTTTCCTAGAACTTTAAGTACTGACAGAGGTACTCATTGAGGCGACTGGTCGACTGCGACAAATCTGCTATATCCCCTTCCACGTCTCTGAGCAATGCGCAAAGTTTCTCGGTTTATTTCATTCGTTTGGCAACGTGTTTACTCTTCTCTCTTTGTTGAGTATATTATAAACGCATTGTACTCTTCTTACATATGGAAATCTCGATCCAAGACTAACCTTTGCCAGCCCTTAGTATAATATTATATTAAATTGTTTAATGATAGAAAACCTGTATTATTAACGTACTATTAACGTACATATTATCCTTATTATCCGTATTATTATCTTACTGTACCCAAAAATCCCCAAATCTACGGATTAATCGGCAGTTCTGGCAACACTGTCTCCGGAAATCACTCTCTCTGTAGACTGAAAGCAGAACTATGTTACAGTATTCTTTATCCGCTGCGGTGCAGACGACTATCAGCGCGCAGCGGCGCACAGCTAAACTAAATCTCGGACAGGCTGACGCAATCTACATCTCGGACATGTTTTGTGCCACGAAATCGCCCATAAGGTTGCGCATCTTTTTATTTCTTCAATCGACGATAAAAGTAATAATTGTCTTGTAGTGTGTTTTTGATGATCTAAAAAACTATTATACTCTATTCAGTTCTAAAAAGCGTAGTTGCTTCAACAACAAAAAGACAAATAAAACCAAATGAAAGGCAAGCAAAAAATATTACTTTGTGTCAAAATTTAAGTTGTTTTTGGAAACCTACAAGTGGGATATTTTTTCTTTTTAGAAATTAAGGTTTACTTTTGATTTTGTAGCAAATACAATATTGTAGCGTCCGTCATAACTTCAATGTTCTAAAAAGTCTAATGAATGAAAACATTACTAAATTAAAATTAATCATTTTAAGCGGATAAAGACATCCTATCGACCTAGAAATATATTCTGTTTAATTTAAGGTCTTCTGAATCTAAATAGGAAGCAGTTTTATGTATATTTTTGTGTCAAACTAAACATATTTAGTAGATAATGTTTTATTGTTACTTTTTCAAGAATCCGCGTTTTTTTTTTCAAGAATCACACTAAAATGTGTAATTTCTTATTTTATTTACAGCTACATTCCCTCTGTACTCTGTATTATCGACTTTCTTACAAAAAACATATACAAGGTGTCCAAGAAATAAGTGCAAGTATTTTAACTAGTAGTATAGTTCAACCCCAGAAAGACGCCTATGAGGTTTTTTTGCGAAAAAAACATTTTTGAAAATTCGGAATTTTGTGAAAAAAATTTTGGATTTTTTTAAATTTTTAATTAAAAAACATAATTTCTTGATAATATGGCAACATAGGTAGTAGGTTAAATTTACAAGAAATAAAATCCAGAAAAGATCCAGTGGTTCTCAAAATTTGAGCAAAAAATCATTTTTTCTGAAAATTTCAAAATAAAATAATTCTGTTATTTTGAACTTATTTGGAAAACGATAAAGAGAAAATATGTTTCTTTTATGGAGATCTACCACCCCTTAAAATACTTGCTCTAATTTCTGGGACACCCTGTATAACCCTCAACTGGCGATGACATGGTGAATTTTTATATCGCTTACGGCGTTCTGGGAAGGACCTAGGGTTGCCAAATGCCTCGCTTTAGGCGTGATTATCACGCTTTTCGACTTGCTGCCACGCGCCACGCCAAAATATCCCAATGCCCCACTTTTTAAATTCAAGGAGAAAAGGCGGTAAACTGTAAACAGACCGTGGGAGACCCTTAGAAAAGAAGGAGAGAGCGCAAGAAGTCCGTCAGAAAACGCCTAATAATTGTTTAACCGGACAACCGGCAACGCCGCGCACCGTCCTGTTTTCTATTGTTGTCGAGGAGGGAGAGTACAGCATGCACTAGTGTGTATGCGTCTCTTTAGGAGACTTAGCTAATAAAGGATAGAAATTCAGCCAGACTCTCGCGCGCTCTCTTCCAATCAAAAATACTACTTCTTTGACATTTTGTATTTTTGAGACTTGATGTTAATATATCTGTCATATAATTTACAAAGTGCTTTTTTTATTAGGCTCTTAACTAATAAAAAATAATTCCCCCATTTAACAAATTACTTAATTAATTAAATTTTCTACAACCTAACCCCCCTCACACACACACACAACTTAACCCCCTCGGTTGCCACGCTTTTCCCTATCGTCAATCTGGCAACCCTAGACCCCAATTTTTTATTCAGTTAAAAATAAAGTGTGAAGAGATTTTATAAAAAAATATTATTTTAACACTGTTTACTGTTTCCAATTATATTCTAACTTGTAAACTAACAATTTCATTCGTTTTAAATAAATTAATAAGAACGGACACAAAAATAAAGTAAAACGTATTTTCAGGAATTTTTGACAACAGAAATATAGCTTGGCTAAGAAACCCATTGAAATTAAAAACATAATATATATTTTATGATTTTCCCGTATTATTGTAAGTACAAACAACTGAAATGTGAAGCTAAAGTAATAAAAATAAATTATTTTCAACAAAACTGCAACCTTGGATTGTACATAACTTTTTCAAATACAGTTCATGCTAACATAGGATCTGAAGTTGTCGCACCTGGATCATGCACATTTGATTTATGAGGTTTTTTGGTTTTTGTCGTTTCTCCGTTGACAAGTACCACATCTCTTTCGTTTCTGGTATTGATTATTCAATTTTCTCTCTTCTACAAATAAGAGATTCAGAAACGGAGGTATGGTTACTCTTCGGAGAAAAAACAATATCCCCGATGATCTTCATATCATTTAAGTCTTTTTAAGTTCATCAAACCACTCAATTAATGTTTCCTCAAAATTAGCCTCCCCGTGACGCATAATTTTTGGACTACCCACCATCCTAATAATGAAACATTCTTAGCGTGGTGCCCCAATGAAACTTTACCCCCCGGTGGTAGGAACAATACTTGATAAAAATAAGTGCACCTTTAACACTTGCATATGGGTACTCTAACTTAGAAGTAAATAGCGCGGCCTAAATGTTAAACGTAAAATTTTTACAGAAGTTTAAATAGTGCTTGGGGTCCGCTAGACCCCACTACGGCAGCTGAAGGATAATATGCAGGGTGAGTTTTCTCGGAAACTACTGGAGATAGAGAGTCGGTTAAATGGGGAAAAAATTGCAGTTTTTTGGGTCATAAATATACGCCTTTCGGATTTTTCAAAAAGTTCATGGCTTACTAAATATTTCGAAAAAAAACAAATTTTGGCAATTTTAAAACTTTTCCCTAATTCCATTATAATTACATATTATAACATTTATTTTAGACAAAAAGTTTTTCAGATAAAAGTTGTAGATACTCACATACCTAATGAGTTTGTGTTTTCTGATTTTTTCTAAAACCTGTCATTTTTGATATATGACACAAACATATGTTTTTTAATAAAAACCATAGTTGACCATGACTTCATAAAAATCGCCATATTTTAAGCTTTTCAGAAATATAAGGTATAATATGTTTATTTCGAAAAATTACTGAGTGATAGCCAATTTTATCTTTCGTGACTAATTTCTCTTAGTTGGTATGGTATTCTTATTCTGTTATGATTTATTACTTATAAAAAGACAGAATATATTATTAAACGGTTCTTTACAATTTATATTATGCAAACTAAAACTTAAAAAAAAATATCACTACCCCATACACTCCCGTACCGCCTCTTCGTGTGCCTCTCTTAATTCATCGAGGAGGCCCATGCAATTGTCCACCTCTTCCGATTCCTGAGTTTTCATACTTATGATATAAATAATTTTTAACATTTCTTTCACTGGGTGGGGGGGGGAGGGGGTTGGGGGCAATGCGCCACTATCTAATTTAACTTTTCTAACATGTCTTAAAAACCGTTCTCTAAAAAACGTAAGTAACGATCTCCGGTCAACGTATCCTCGAAAATGTATGGCCAAGAAAAGTTGAACCAATAATCGTACATGCTTTTCTTCATTTAAAAAATTCATATTTACAATTTTTGTTTATTTTAATTTACAAAGTTTGGATGTGATAGTTTTGCATTTCTGAAGGCAACGTCGATTGAACTTGTTTCCATGGCTAACTAAGTGAAATTGTTTTAAAATGATAAGAATTGACTATAACTCAGTAATTTTTATAAAAAAAAACATATTATAGCTTATATCGCAGAAAAGCTTAAAAAATGGCGCGTTTTATGATGTCATGGCCAACTATGGTTTCTATTTAAAAAAACTTATGTTTGTGTCATATATCAAAAGTGGCAGGCTTTAGAAAAAAACGGAGGACGCAATCTCATTGAGGATCTGATTATCTACAACTTTTATCTGAAAACTTTTTGTCTAAAATAGATTATAATGGAATTAAAATTGCCAAAATTTGTTTTTTTTTCAAATATCTAGTAAGCCATGAACTTTTTCAAAAATCTGAAAGGCGCATATTTTTATGACCTCACCAAACTGCAATTCTTTCCCCATTTAACCTACTCTCTATCTCCAGTAGTTTCCGAGATACCCATAGAGAACATCGTAGAAAACTCACCCTGTATACCGAAAATATATACAGTGCGTTTTTTTTAACGCGGAACATTACGTGATAATAAATTTCAAGGCTTAAATATCAATCTAAATTTTCATTTACCTACATAATATTTCGTAGGCATTCCGCAACTTGAAACCGATTGATTACACGATATCGTACCATCACGGTATAGAATTCTATGCGAAAACAGAAATGTACCTAAATAAGTACTGCGAATTTAAGAAAGACAACGTTACAAAGAGGACAAAAGTTCGCCTCACTATAGAAGGTCGGGATATTGAACTATTTTTATTAAATCAGCAATTACAAACTGCAGTACTAATTCCGAATCGCTAAAGCTTTAATTTAAAGCCTTGGATGATTGCAGCTTTTACTATATCATTGCTTATGCTAAAATAATCACTGGAATCCATGTTGTCTATATTACTTTGAAAGTATATGATCGAATAAAAAACGAACAATAAATAATAATAATAATTTAAGGAAGGGAGATTTTCACAAATCTAAGATTTGTGAAAATTGAGAATTTATTGACATTTCTAAAGTGAGAATACTGAAAGGAATATTGATTCTGATATTTACGATTCTGATTCATCATTAAGTTACTCAGCGAAGTAGCAGATCATTTTATTATCTTATTCTTAGCTAAATGTTTATTCTGTGGTTTTAAATTTTAATCATATGTTTTATTTTATCTATAGCTATAATTTCTGTACCAAATTATAAGCTGTCGACATTGTCGATATTGACGACGTCACTTAGGAAGTCGATACCATAGTTGACCCATCAACAATTCAGTTGTCTACGTTGCCCATCCCTGATAGAAAATCAATAACATTAATTTTCTGTTAACAATTGATCTGTCTATACGTATTATTCACGTTTAACAGATTTTTAGTCATAATATGAAAGAACCAGTCATCTAACTTAAATGAATCATTATTTTTTAGAATTGTTATAAGAGATATAATTATCTTAATTGAATTTCTCATTAGTCTTTTCTCTTGTAGATATTTAAAACAGACGTGTTAAACCAGCTAAATGCACAATAGGCTCTAAAATGTCTCTAAGATATGAGGCACCTGTCATTGTGCCATCAATAAAAACAAGAAAAGTTCGAGCTCCGTGCATTACACCTGCCCATACCATAATGCTTCCTCCTTGAAACGGGACACGAATTGAGCTGCATCTATGCGTGCTCGTTTTCCAGATGCTCTCCAGACCAAAATTTGTCGCGAGTCTGACACTAGGCCTCTTCTTGTTTCATCACTAAACATGACGAAATTCTAATTAGGTTCATTTGCTTTCATCTCCTCAGATCATTGTAGTCGCGTAATTTTGTGCTGTAAATTAAGCTGCGTAATCCTCTGCCATGAAGTCTTCTTGCTATGGTCTTTCTTGAAACATTTACTCCTTCAAAGCGAGCTAACTCATTTTTAATAGCAGTACTAGAAAGCAGGGGATTGCGTCGTGCAACTGGGGATATTTGACGGTCTTGCACAGCAGTAGTAACTCTCTTTCTACCTCTTCCAGGCCGGTCTGTAATCTCGTTTGTCTACCTCAATTTTTTTTAATATTCGCGAAACATCGCTTTGGTTAACTCCTACAATTTCGGCTATTGTAACTTGCCGGTAGCCCTGTTGTTACTATTCTGACTCTATTAAACTGTGAAATAATGTTTATAGGCATTTTAAGACCAAAACAATGGTCAAATTTCTTCTGAAACCCAAGGAATGTTATGTAATAATTCGAATGTCATATAATAATGGCGGTAGTCGTATGAATCTAAATGTGCAAGAATTTGTAATAATATTGGGTCTGAACGATAAACATTGTTTACCATATCCATTTTAACAAAATAATGTTTATTACAGATTATCAAAGCTATGTATAAAAAAGATTCTTTAAATTCCTTTCCTTATATTTTTAAACGATATATGCAATAATTTTGGCCATGTGTGTATATGTTACGGTTAAGGTCCGATGTCCGGTTAATGTCGACATTACCCGGTTAATCTCGAGAATAACACACAACAAAACAACCAAAAACATAACCTAACCCAAACATTAACCTGTTAATGTCGACATTAACCGGATATCGAACTTTAACCGTAACATATATACCAAAAACATATACAGTGCGTTTTTTTAACGCGGAACATTACACGATAATAGATTTCATGGCTTAAATATCAATCGAAATTTTCATTTACCTACATAATATTTCGTAGGCATTCCGCAACTTGAAACCGATTGATTATACGATATCGTACCATCACGGTATAGAATTCTATGCGAAAACCGAAATGTACCTAAATAAGTACTGCGAATTTAAGAAAGACAACGTTACAAAGAGGACAAAAGTTCGCCTCACTATAGAAGGTCGGGATATTGAACTATTTTTATTTAATCAGCAATCACAAACTGCAGTACTAATTCCGAATCGCTAAAGCTTTAATTTGAAGCCTTGGATGATTGCAGCTTTTTACTATATCATTGCTTATGCTAAAATAATCACTGGAATCCATGTTGTCTATAATACTTTGAAAGTATATGATCGAATAAAAAACGAACAATAAATAATAATAATAATTTAAGGAAAGGAGATTTTCACAAATCTAAGATTTGTGAAAATTGAGAATTTATTGACATTTCTAAAGTGAGAATACTGAAAGGAATATAGATTCTGATATTTACGATTCTGATTCATCATCAGGTTACTCAGCGAAGTAGCAGATCATTTTATTATCTTATTCTTAGCTAAATGTTTATTCTGTGGTTTTAAATTTTAATCATATGTTTTATTTTATCTATAGCTATAATTTCTGTACCAAATTATAAGCTGTCGACATTGTCGATATTGACGACGTCACTTAGGAAGTCGATACCATAGTAGACCCATCAACAATTCAGTTGTCAACGTTGCCCAACTCTGATAGAAAATCAATAACATTAATTTTCTGTTAACAATTGATCTGTCTATACGTATTATTCACGTTTAGCAGATTTTTTTAGTCATAATATGAAAGAACCAGTCATCTAACTTAAATGAATCATTATTTTTAGAATTGTTTTAAGAGATATAATTATCTTAATTGAATTTTCATTAGTCTTTTGCTTGTAGATATTTAAAACAGACGTGTTAAAACAACTAAATACATTAGTTATTTTAAAAACTATTTTGTCATACATATCGTGGAATTTGTGTAGATATATACACAGTGGAAAATAGTGACAAGCGGAGCATTCAAAAAATACGTCATCATTTTGCAGAAAAAGAAAACATAGATTTGTTTCTGGGGTCAAAATATACGACCACTTAAAATATTTGCACTTATTTAAGACTCACCCTGTGTAAAGAACTCATTTAGTACTTTTCGTATCTAACTCTTGATACTATTAGTATAATTAAAGCAGTATATTTTTATAATAATTAAAAAATTCCATAATAAATATTGTACGAAAATAATATGTACTAAAAAGAAATAATTTACAATGAATAAAATAGTGTATAAGGGTGTTCCTTAATGATAGCTAATATAGAGGGTGTTTCAAAACAAATGCGAAAAACTTCAGGGGGTGATTCCTTGTTCAAAATAAAGGGTAGTTTGCTTCATAAACGTTGGGTCAAAAGTCAACCATTAGGGAGATATCGCGGTACAAAGATGGCGGAAAATAATGTTTAAATTTTTTATCTTTGAAAACGAAAGAGATAGACTAATGAAATTTTAGCAGGCATTACTGTTATGAAAACACACTTTCTGGTAATTTCTCACTTTTAAAATGAGTAGAAGTGGTTGAAATAAACTACCCCTATTATACTTGTTAACGAAATTTAAGAAAATCTTATCAAACACATGCAAAAAATTAATTTGGATAGTTTAGTTTGTTTAGAAACTTTTTTATCTCTTGTGTTTTTTTGATAAAACTCACCGATTTGAAATTAAAAAATAAAATGTAAAGCATTACCCCATGTCAGGACAAAAAACATTTTTATTTTTTAATATGTACTTTTTTTATTATTTTGTACTTTCATGAATTAAAAAACAGAATTAAAAATTGTTTGGTAAATGATTTTTAAGAGGTTATCGTTCAGAAGAAAATGTAACGATATTATTACGAAATATAACTGTTTGACAGCAGCCTACTAGATTCTTTATCCAAAAATGTTTTTTGTCCTGACATGATTGTAATGCTTTACATTTTATTTTTTAATTTCAAATCGGTGAGTTTTACCAAAAAAACACAAGAAATAAAAAAGTGTCTAAACAAACTGAACTATCCAATTTTTTTTTTTTTGCATGTATATGATAAGATTTTTCTTTAAATTTCGTTAACAAGAATGATAAGGGTAATTTATTTCAACCCCTTCCACTCATTTTAAAAAAGTGAAAAAATTACCAGAAAGTATGTTTTCATAACAGTAATGCTTCCATAAAATTTCATTAGTCTTTATTTTGAACAAGGAATCAGCCCCTGAAGTTTTTCGCATTTGTTTTGAAACACCCTGTATATGGGGGTAATACTCGTACTACGGTATTTTAAGAAAAAAACTTCATGTAAATATAGGTCCTAAACATCGTAACTTTTGATATACAGGGTGGCGCCTCTCATACTCCGCGAGAACTCCAAGGAGAACGACAGTTTATATCGAAATGAAATTTTGGCAGCATAAATATGTAGATTAACCGAAAGAATTTTATAAAAATATATAGAATTATACAGGGTCTCCCCAAAAAAGTTACACATCAAAGTTTTGTTTTTTCTAATGGAACACTCTATATATATTAATTGATTTTTGGATTCTAGGAACAAATAAAGGTGAATTTTATTAAAGAAGCATATACCTAAAATCTAAGAATTTTGTCATATTTCACATTTTGTGAAAATGAAGAATAAATTTTAAATTTCAATAACACCTACCTAAATTTTAATTTACCCTGTATAGGCTGATATTTAATTACAATAACCATTGTTTGTTAAACCGAATTAAAATTTGCCCCTAAAAGTTATACAGGGTGAGACAAAATTAATCTTGAACATTGGTCACCTTTAAAAGCAATTTACTCTTTTATTTTAAATGGACCAACCAGTATATTAATCCGGTGTTCAATGGGGATAAAACAATAATATTTTAAAGATATATGAATTCCCTATTGAACACCGGAATAATATACTGGGTGTTCCATTTAAAATAAAAGAGTAACTTGTTTTTAAAGGTGACCAATTTTCAATATTAACTTTGTCTCACCCTGTATAAGTTTTTGGCTCAAGTTTTAATTTAATCTAAAGTGAAATTGTTATTTTAGGCTATACCGAGTAAATTCCTATTTCGGCAGCTTTTAGTGAAATTTTAAAATTGTTCTTTATTTTTAGAAAATGTTAAATATGTCAAAAACCTTTCATTTTCGTTATATACTTCTCTAATAAAACTCACCTTTATTTTTCTCCTAGAGTCCCAATATCAATTAATATATAGGGTGTTCCATTACAAAAAAAAACACAACTTTGATATAACTTTTTTTTGGGGACACCCTGTAGAAGTTTCTATATTTTTAAAAAATGCTCTGTATTAACCTCTATGTGCCACAAAATTTCATTTCAATAGAAACGGTTGTTCTCCTTGAGTCGTATGAGAGGCGCCACCCTGTATACCTACATACAACGACCCAAGGTTTCACTTGCCAAAAAATTTAATTTTTGCAGCTTTTTGTACTTAAAAAGGGGATTGATTCTAACCCGAGCACTACTTGCCTTTATTTGTATTTGTTTGTTTTTCCATGTTAATTTGTAATTATTATTTCCAGGTCGAAACCGTGTATAACCCAAAAATTGGATTTTCTTTTTACGTTCACGATATACGTTTAGAGGATACTTATACTTGTACTTTTAAAAAAGGCGATAATGAACATGAAATTTTGGTATTTGTGATAGTGAGTCGTAAGTAACGACGTACCAGTATACGGTGGTGGACGATTATCTTTGCTTTCCTTTGCTCGTCGCCAACTACTTTCTTGGTTCTCCATACCGAGTGGTCATCTACAACATTACTTTTAACGATAGCAACATGATATCTAAATTATTTTGTTTTTAGTGCACCGATTTTTTTAAATATTCAAACAAAATTTAATTAGTCAACAGCACAAAATACCGGGTGATGCATCGTCCCTGGAAACATAGGGAATAACATACAAATTTTGAACTGTCTTGAATGATATTGGCTCCCCTGTTGTTTTTAAAAGGTCTGCGTATGGCTGAATACACCTGCCAAATTTGAACAATTTTAGGCTAGCCGATTTTAAGTAATTTAAGAAAAATCGCATCTAGGGGAAAGCCTCCTAAGTTGGACCGCATCCTAAATTGAACCACCACTTTTATTTTTATATTAACGGAATAAAGCGGCCTCTGTTGACCGATATTTGTAGCTTACATCTTATTTAGCACCAGTAAGGAGGCGCCCGTTAGTAGTTTTCTTATTAACCACAGAGTCCTTTCATGTTTTTGCTCCGGTTGATGTAATATTGTTATAAATTTCGCTAAGGCATAATATTACACTGGTAAGTTTATATTCCATTTTTAATGGACATACAGTTTAAGCAGGCTATTAGCTATTGTTTAGTCATATAATTTAACTGATAATTGTAACAACACCTTTTTGAAGTTATAAATATTATTCAAGGTGGCGCAAACAGATCGTGGCTATCTTGATCGGTTTCGAAGCTACAGGGGGCTTCTTAAATTTTGTACTTTTTGAAGATGCTCGATAGTTTATTATTTCAGTAACCACGGAAAAATGAATTATACATTCTAAGGGTACGAACATAGTGGAGGCAGGTTTCTGCTTTCCGGCAACCAGCGCCGTCTCTGGGGACCTATTCTTGACCACATATCGCTCACATCTCACACAATACACGGCATATACGCAAAGTTACGCATCACGTGTATTGTTATATGGCTTTTTCGGAGATGCGAGCAGGGTTCGGAAGTAGTTAATTAAGAGGAAATTTACCTGATTAACTAACCTAACCATATCCAAACGCCGCTCCCGCACATAGGGGTATTTGGTCTATAAACCTGGCCAAAAGTGAAATATTTTTATTTTCATTTTTTATCTTAACTGAATACAAATCTATAAATACTAAATGTAAGCGCGTTTATTAGTTTTTTTTTAAGTTGTTAGTTGACTATCAAATAAATAATATATTTCAATTATAAGTATGAATTATCTTGAGTGTATTCTGAATATTTCTAAGATTATAAAATAGTGGAAATGTTTGTAGTGCTTTTTTGCAAATTGTTTATAATAACTGTCATCATGGATACAGAGCCAGCTGGCAAGTCTTGTTTTATGCCATATTTTTATTTTGAAACGTTCCCTTCTATTCTATTTCTTTATAATGTTTTATATTTAAAAAATCAGAGGTATTTTTATAAGGTGTAAGACTATTCGGCAATATTCCGCATGGAAATTAGTATCCGTTCAATGCTTAAAGTCTCCAGCTTTGGAATATGTACAAAAATCTTGCCAATATTTGCCACTGCCAAAAAAAAACATTGATTTAAATAGATTCTTAAAGGAAATAGTATTTACCCTATAACACCCATCCTCGCTCAAATATCGTCTATAATATACAAATTACTTTCTTGTTCTAGCCATGTTCTAGCATCCTCATCCAATTGCTTGGTTTTGCACAGAATGGCCCTATTTGATCGGTGGAAAGGGTTTCAGAGTAGAGGAAAAAATATTGTGTAGGAAAAACAAAATGGGGTTCCATATTAGCAACCTCTCCTCTAATTAATAATTAATATTACTAGCAAAAAAGCAAAAAAATCATAAAACATAATTTTGGCCAACTTTTAATTCTTAATACCCTCTGTGCCGCCGTCGGCGTCCAAAAGCAGAAATAAATAAATTTTCGTTCCGGTAAAAGCGAGAACGCCGATGAACGCTGGTTGACGGTGCCTGCCTGCTTTCACTGTGAACTAGCCGATTTGATAACACGCTTTAATTTTTCAAGGTTATAAGCACGAGGCGGCGCGGCGCGGCGCTACGATGTATCCATATACAGGGTGTCCCAGAAATAAGTGCAAGTATTTTAACTTAACCGGTAGCAAACCGGTAGTATAGTTCAACCCCAAAAACAGGCCTATGAGGTTTTTGTCTGAACAATTTTTTTTTGAAAATTCGGAATTTTTTGAAAATTTTTTTGGTTTTTTTTTTAGTTTTTATTAAAAAAAAATAATTTCTTGATAATATGGCAACATAGGTAGTAGATTAAAGTTACAAGAAAGAAAATCCAGAAAAGATCCAGTGGTTCTCAAAATTTTAGCAAAAAATCATTTTTTGAAATTTTTAAATAAAATAACTCCGTTATTTTGGACTTATTTGAAAAACGATACAGAGAAAATATGTTTCTTTTTATCGAGATCTACCACCCTTTAAAATACTTGCACTTATTTCTGGGATACCCTGTTTATAACAATACACGTGATGCGTATACGCAAAGTTGCGAACGATGTCAAGAATAGGTGCCCAGATTGGCGCTGACTACCAGTAAGCGGCAAACCTGCTTGCACTGTGTTCGCACACTAAAGGCACTTTTCTGTGTAGAATGCAGTGGCATAGTCAGACTTTTTTCGAAAAAAATATTTTTTGAGATATTAACTAGTAGTGGGAACTATCGAATGAATACTATCGAAACATTCGATAGTTGCAGTTCATTCGAATAATTCGATAGCTAGTAAGAAAACATTCGTTGAAAACTATTCGAATAAAAATTATCGAATAGATGCGTCATCTGCCTTCAAATATTGTATTCTAGTAATTCGGCAGCAAGAACCATTCGTTTATAAAATTCATTCATTTATGAAATTTATTTATTCGTCAGGATCGATTATAATAAAATATTAACTGGATTTTAGTTGTCGCCCGGCGACGTAGGTTTCTTTCCGAGAAACCCGACAGCGGTCGGTGGCAATGCTATGAAAGAAGCCGGCATCTTTGATTTGATTTTTTGCGGAGTCATATAAAGATAAGGACACATTATTTTTTTTATTGAGGTGCTAGTATTTACACAAAAAATACATTATGAAGGGCGCTGTTGCCATATATTGGTATTAGTTGATATTAGCAAAGAATATTGTTTGGCTTTAGTTAGTTAGGAATAGTATTTCTATATATTTTGCATTTTTTATTAATATTCTGTTGTTACACTGCAATAATACTTGTTATTTTGGGTGTAGGAAAATTATTTTTAATGTTTTTAAGCAAAGACTGGTTTAATAAAAATAATAATAACAGTAATAATTTGTTATACCTATTAACAACAAAATTTAAAATAATTTAATATAAATATTTTTTTTACGTAGTAGCAAAATATAAACAACAAATTAGATGTCAAAATTATTTATATTAGATCCTATTTAAAAATAATATAGTCTTTAAATTTTTTGGCAACGTTGGTTTATTAAATAATAATAATCACAAAACTAATTTGTTATATTAACAACAAACTTTAACATCATGAAATATAAACATTTATTAATTTTCTAAGGATGCAGTGTAATGGAAGGAAAATATAAATAAAAAATTAGAAATCAAAATTATTTATATTAGGTACTTTATATTACTATTTAAAAATAATATTTACTGTTACTGGCATTTACTTTAAAAAAAAATAAATGAAATATTTCTTCGCAAAAACTACATGTAAGAGAATTAGCATAAACGAAATACAAACATCGTTAACTTTTTTCTTTAAATTGGCACGTGTAAAACTTTCAATTTAATTTTCTCACCCCATAGTTTGAGTTCGATAACCATTTACTTAACCACATTACTTAAATATGATTATTAAGTTCAACTAATTCATATTATTAAAACATCTAAAATACAAATATGTAATTTTAAAATTAATTCCAAGTTCATCTCATCTCTCTTAAAAATTGCTACTTCTCAAAATTTCCCATAAAAAAATAGACCATATACCATATAAAATAAAATAATTGAAAGATCGGGCTACGGAAAATCACACAAATTTTCGGAAACATTTTGACACCTGCACACGCACACAATCGTCAATTAAAAAAAACGACTATTTTAGTATTTTAAATATTTTAATAAACGCAAAAATAGCACAGTATTTATAAGGCGAAGTTATAAAAATTTGGAAGAACTAATAATGCACTGACGCACACAAAAATCAAACGAATACTAAATTTCATTTATCAAAAGCATTCAATAGTCGTGGCTCAACGATAACCATTTAGCCGCACGGCGAGGTTGTCACATATGCTTTAGTATACAAATGAATGAATGATTTTATTCGAATAAAACCATTCGATAGTTGAAATCATTCATTCAGTAACCATTCGATAGTCTAATTCATTCGATAGTTCCCATCGCTAATATTAACCATACTTATGTTTTTTTAAATAGAACCCCCTGTATATTTTTAAATTTTCTTATTCAGCTTGAAATGGACTTCTTGAAAATATATAACACTCTATATTTATTTTCACTATTAACCTCAACATTTCAAATTTTTCTTAAAATATTCACAGTGGGAACTATCGAATGAATACAATCGAAACATTCGATAGTTGCAATTCATTCGAATAATTCGATAGTTAGTAAGAAAACATTCGTTGAAAACTATTCGAATAAAAATTATCGAATAGATCCGTCATCTGCCTTGAAATATTGTATTCTAGTAATTCGGCAGCAAAAACCATTCATTTATAAAATTCATTCATTTATGAAATTCACTCATTCGTCAGGATCGATTATAATAAAATATTAACTGAATTTTAGTTGTTTCTTTCCGAGAAACCCGACAGCGGTCGGTGGCAATGCTATGAAAGAAGCCGGCATCTTTGATTTTTGCGGAGTCAGATATAGATAAGGACACATTATTTTTTTTTATTGAGGTGCTAGTATTTACACAGAAAATACATTATGAAAGGCGCTGTTGCCATATTTTGGTATTAGTTGATATTAGCAAAGAATATTATTGTTTGGCTTTAGTTAATTAGGGATAGTATGTTTATATATTCTGCATTTTTTATTAATATTCTGTTGTTACACTGCAATAATACTTGTTATTTTGGGATGCAGGAAAATTATTTTTAATGTTTTTTAGCAAAGACTGGTTTAATAAATAATAATAACAGTAATAATTTGTTATACCTATTAACAACAAAATTCAAAATCATTTAATATAAATATTTTCTTTTAAGTAGTAGCAAAATATAAACAACAAATTAGATGTCAAAATTATTTATATTAGATCCTATTTAAAAATAATATAGTCTCTAAATTTTTTGGCAACGTTGGTTTATTAAATAATAATAATTACAGAACTAATTTGTTATATTAACAACAAATTTTAAAATCATGAAATATAAACATTTATTAATTTTCTAAGCATGCAGTGTAATGGAAGGAAAATATAAATAAAAATTAGAAATCAAAATTATTTATATTAGGTGCTTTATATTACTATTTAAAAAATTATATTTACTTTTACTGGCATTTACTTTAAAAAATAAATAAAATATTTTTTCTTCGCAAAAAACTACATGTAAGAGAATTAGCATAAACAAAATACAAACATCGTTAACTTTTTTTTTTAATTGGCACGTGTAAAACTTTCGTTTTAATTTTCTTACCCCATAGTTTGAGTTCGATAACCATTTACTTAAATATGATTATACAACCACATTACTTAAATATCATTATTAAGTTCAACTAATTCATATTATTAAAACATCTAAAATACAAATATGTATTTTTTAAATTAATTGTAAGTTCATCTCATCTCTCTTAAAAATTGCTACTTCTCAAAATTTCCCATTAAAAAATATACCATATACCATATAAAATTAAATAATTGAAAGATCGGACTACGGAAAACCACACAAATTTTCAAAAAATTTTGACCACCTGCACATGCACACAATCGTCAATAAATAAAATTAAAAAATAGCTACTATTTTAGTATTTTAACTATTTTAAAAAACATAAAATAGCACAGTATTTATACGGCGAAGTTATAAAAATTTGGAAGAACTAATAATGCACTGACGCATACAAAAATCAAACGAATACTAAATTTCATTTATCAAAAGCATTCGATAGTCGTGACTCAACGATAACCATTTAGTCACACGGCGAGGTTGTCACATATGCTTTAGTATACAAATGAATGAATGATTTTAGTACAAAATTTGAGAATCCCCCTGTAGCTTCGAAACCGATCAAGATAGCCACGATCCGTTTGCGCCATTGTAATTTTTTCAAAAAAAGAACCCGAGACTGCAGTATCAAAATTTGAATATTTCTCACGGTTTCCTAGATACCCTATAGAAACAACCAAAATGGTCCACCCTGTAGAACAGTCGCACTCCAAAGCTAATTTTGGAGCTGTTCTGCTTTTTCCGGAATTATGTCGCCAAATATTATTTATTCAAATTTGTTATTATTTTTTTTTAATTGTTTAAATAAAATACAGCGTGTTGCATATAAGAATCTTTATTTTATATATAAGAACGTGTGTTAAATACCTATGAAACTTTGGAAACCGACGTTATGCCACGATCCACGATGGTTTTTGCAGTTCATATAGCTTTTTAAGTTTATAATGACACTTTTCACAATTATCACAGGTTTGAATAAATAAGATTTAAATTATATCTATACTAGAGCCTTGTATACCGAAAGGCTCTAGTATGGCAAGCTGTACCTTGCTACTCCCAAGGCGTCAAACGCTATATACGGGAGCTATTATTATATAGATTTAAATTAGATAGATTAATAGAGTAAATAAGATTAAAATATTGTATATTAACAATGTCAAATTTTTCATCTGTAAAATCGCTTATTTCTGGGGCTTACTCAACCGGGTCTCACAATGCAAATTCACCTCAAATATCCATTTAGTTGGCCATTGGCAAGCAGACTCTCATTGTACATGAAAATAACAAAACAAACATTTACTAATCTGGATAAAATTGATAGTTAAATAGTAAAACTCACCCGGGATACTCCTCCCCCTAGCCGCTGACATTCTATTCAATATATCCGATTCCATATCTTCCATCTAATTCAAATATTCTTCGGATGTAATGGTTAATCTTTAACAACTAGCTGGTTTCACCTGAAATAAGTAGAGTGGCTTCCCCCGGACGCAAATCTGCCGCTAAACAGATTCGCATCCCTAATAGTCAAAAAGACTGGCAGCCTTAATAGTGAAAAGACTCGCATCCTTAATAGTCAAAAAGACTCGCAACCTTAGTCAAAAGACTCGCATCCTTAATAGACAAAAAGACTCGCAACCTTAGTCAAAAGACTCGCCACCTCCAAACGTCTGCTCTGTGACAAAACACAATACAACTACACTACAGCCGGCCGGCCCGTCTACTACTGACCCGCCGGAAGCTAAGCCTGTCCTCTTACATCACAATTTTACCTGATCGCAAATATTTACATCGCTTGCCAATGGATCATACTATTTTCTCTAATCGACTTTCAAATTAATAGAGTGTTTTAGCATTACTAGATAAATAAATAGTTTCCGAAGGAATGCATATTTTTTATTAGAATAGTGAATTATAAAACCATTATTATAATCAACTTATTTTCCAAATTTTACACATCAAATATCTTTTATAAAAGATCTTTAACAAAGAAATTTGATAGTGTCGTACAGGCCTTATCTATTAAATTACATTTGACAATGGTAAAATCATATGTTGACGATAATGTTACCTTAAGTTTAAGGTATGCTTGAATTTGACTGGTTTTGCATTGTTACCTGTTCAGTGTTAATTTAAAAATAGATGTTGTTCTTCTTAAACAGCTTAAGATCGACTTGCCCAAAATTGTTCAAATGTGACATGTGCATTCAACCATAAGCAGACCTTTAAAAAAACTATTTACGACTTAGCTATAAAATTGATAGAGGGGAACCAATATTTGGACAGTTCAAAATTAGCATGGGATTTTTTATGTTTCCAACGACGATGCACCACCCTGTATATCCATAAACAAACTACACATAGATTGAAAAGTTTAGCATCACCTTGTTTTAAAACATTTAAGAATTTTTCGCAGAAAACAATTTTTTGAGAACTTGTTAGTCAATTACTATTGCAAATCATCGTATATTTCATATGTAATTTATATATTTAAAAAATGGTGCTAAGTTATATAATATTATAACTTTTAAAGCACATTTATAAAGGATCAATGACAATATACTATAGTTTACTATGTTTGTATCGGTATCTTGACTAAGATCATCAGGATTAAGAATTTAAAAAACCTTTATATTACCAGTTAAATGCCATTAAATGTATTTATAGTTGCATACGTAATTGTTATATAATAATAATATTTAGAAAATTTAAAATAATAGTAAAGTGCTAAACAAAACGATATATACAAAAGGACCGAGGTAATTTAGATTATTATTTATTAACTTCTCTAAAGTTAATCTACTGAAATTTTCATAATTTATGAGAACATGATTCACGGTTTGTCAAATGAAATGCTGTAATATTCTTTAAAAATATATAAGAAATATAAAGATGGCCACTCTATTCATTTCTTTTTCACACCACTAATATCGCTTTGTCCAGTTTTGGGTAGCAATGGTTTTATTAATACTTCTAAACAAAAACGAAACAAAAATTAAAAATGGTTTGAAACATCCATTTTGATTTTGGTTTTAGTTTCTTTACTTCACATATTAATATCAAAACTAGAATAATAGTACACTATTTGGTAAATTTCTTAGTTCAAAAGCAAAACGAAACAAATTAAATAATCAAAAAATAATAATTATTTTTTTTTAACTTCTCATACTGTAAATAAATTTATGGTCCTAATTTTCTTTTCTTTCTCCTTTTACTTATTTTTAACTTATAAATTTATTTCATACTGTATGTAGGTAATAAGGTAATCTGGTATTTTTTGTACCGGAGTAGGCCAAATTCTTTTTCATACCGACCTGATGATTTTTTTCAAGTGTAGTCTCGTTAGATTTTTTATCACCTTCTTTAAAATAAGTAAATTCCTTTAATGGAATATGAAATAAATTGTAGTAATTATTAAAATTAAAGCATTTAGGATTTATATCTATCAAATTAAATCTTATACTATTTGTTTTGATTTGAACTAAGAAATACGATAGATAAAACTATGACATACTGTGCGTATTTCATATAGTACTAATATTTAACCACTCTTGTATATACTGTACATAAATTAAAATTGCAACTATGTATTTCAGCTTAGATAGTGACTTTGTAAATATTTGTATTATATAGGAATAACTGTACTATCTGTGCTTAAAATAACATTACCACTTAACAAAAATAAAAAGAAAAACTAACATTTAAAACTATCTTTAGCACCGAGAACATCCTTGGCCAAACCATACATCGAAGATGTGTCTAAAAACCACACAGAAGTTGGTGATACTTTGATGATAAAGTGTTATTTGAAAGAAAAAGCAGTGAGAAATCTATTTTTTAAATGGGATACACCGGATAGAAGAGATTTTCCATCTGGACAGGTAAATAATGGACTTTTATACAGGTTTTTTTTAATTTATTGTATCCCTCTTTTATCCTCTCTTAAGGCAGTAACTTTTTTATTGTTGGATAAAAACATAAAAATATCGCAATGGAAAAATTTATGGTCTAGTTTTTAAAATGTTATATTTTTTTATTTTTAGCCTTTTTTATTTATTTCATTGATTTTTTTAGCAAACTGTATGTAAATATGTATCAACTTTAATTTGTAAACTCAGTGTATTTTAAACTTTAGTATTTGACTTATTTTACAGGGTTAATCGAAGAGTTGTTTTTTACCCTATCTTTAAAACACCCTGTGCAATAATTTCGCGAGCAAATTTTTCTAATACATTATTTTTCGGTCAGATCCATGTCTCCCGAGTATTTTATTTTTTGACTCATGTCAACACATGCCTTGGTTAATTTTTTTGAGCAAGATGAACTTAAAACACTATATCACCACACTACACCAAAACACTTTTACTTTTACACTGTTATGTTAGCATCATCAGCAGATGATTATAGACCGGATAAATCTTGCGTTGCCGAACATATTGTTGATAAAGAACGTTGTATAGATCTTAATAATTTAAAATTAATTAAACAGGTCTCCAATTACAGGCAATTAGATGCATATGAAAGCATCAGGATTAATAAATGTAAAGATAGTATGACTAGAGACAACGGTCTAATTCCTTCAAGTTCTTTGGTCCTAATACTCTAGTGGCGGAATCTAACTGTTACTCTCGGTGGGCTCTGACTCGATTGGCTAGATCTTGCCTCGCCCACTCAGTGCCCACTGAGCGAGTATATAAACGCTCAACTTGTAGATTGTAGTTTAGTTTATAATCATCTGCTGATGATGTTAACATGGTTAACGAAACGCGCGCCCAGTGTAAAAGTAAATGTGTTTGGTGTATTGTGGTGATTTAGTGTTTTATTTTGCTGTGTAACACCAAAGGTTCCAACCCCCAACTGTAAAAATGAACTTGCCACAAACATTTTAGAATGTTTTCAATTATCGTTGCTTTTTGATGTTATTCTTCATAATGACGAGGTGGCGTTGGCTATTATTGTTGTGTACGATTGAATATGGTCCACAGTTTCGAAGATTGGGCAAAAGTCATTGATCTTGTTGAAGAAATTATGAATATTCGCTAGGTCCTTGATGAAGAATGGGAAAAAATTACACAATATATTTGCAGCCTCATTAACAGTCTACAGACAGTTATAGCAGCCGGGAGAGGCAATACAAAGTATTAGAGTATCTTTTACAAGTTTTTTTTTGTTTGTACACTTAGTTATTACAGTTTTTTTTATTATCCTTAGTTCAGTTAGTGTTACAAATATTTATTAAAACCAAACCTGTATCGTTAATTTTTAACGTTTTTTAAATTTTAATATAGAGTTCTAATCAGTTGGTTATGACTGACTAACTCGTGATATTAAAAAATAACATCATAAAGTAATGATAGTTGAAAAAATTGCAAATTGTTGGTGGCAAATTCATTTAGCTTTTAAAAATTCCAACCAAGCCATGTGTTGACATGAGTCAAAAAAAAAGCTCGGAAGACATGGTTCTGGTCGTGATGTTTTAAAGTTAAGGTAAAAAAGAACCCTTCACTTAACCCTGTATAATAAGCCAAATACTAAAGTTTATAAAAAAACTGAGTTTATGTAGTAAAGTTGATAGATTTATATACGGTTTGCTAGAAAAATGATGAAAATAGGGCTAAAAGTAAAAAATATAACACTTTAAACTTGACGAAAAAATTCTCCGTTGCATTTTTTTTGCATCTGTGTGTATAAGAGAGAATTTAATAGATATTTTCTTAAATATTTATTTATTTTTAGGTGCGCAAAGAGAATATGGATGGCGCAAATTATCTGGTTCAAACTCTGACACTTCCAAATGCAAGCACTAGAGATTCAGGATGGTACTCGTGTACTGTAACCGACAAGCAAAACAACATGAACACGAATAGGACATACATCCATGTTCAAGGTACTTAAAATAATGCATTTTACTTATCTTAGTAAAATACCATACAATCGAGAAAAAAAACGGCGTCAAAGACGGCTGGGGAATGACAATCGATGATAATTTTGCACAGCCTTGTCCACTTCTACATATTTTCTTATCAAAATGTTTTAGGAAACAAAAATAAATTAATTATAAATACACTTCCCCAATAAATTAACGCACCACAAAAAAATAACCAAAATTTTAAGTTAAGTTTTTGTGAAAACCACTTATCCGATTTGGACGATTTTTTTTTAATGATAGGTTATTCATTCCACAATGTTGCTATACTAACTGTATTTTGATAGGAACCCCTTTTATACTAATACCAGGTGTAGCAATTACAACGTGTTTTTTTTTAATAAAATTTGTGACACCCTGTAGAGTTGATCAGTTACAGTATCAAGTTAAAATTGAAATCACATTTTAGCCTTATCTTTTTTTTACATTTTGTTTTTATATTTACTCCATTATCTTCCTTATTACACGAGAAACAACATTTTATAGGATGACATATGATTTAATATTGGTTTTAATTAACATTTTTCTCTTTTACTCACTAAAGTAAGTAGCATGAAAAAACACGATTACCAGTAAATGTCAAATAGAGATTGTTGTCAGTGTCAGTCGTTTTCGTCCTTTTATTATATCAAAAATATGCAACGTGCACGTGAAACAAGAAATCTTACTGGCGAAGAATGTGCTCAAGCATTAATATTGTCTGAGGAAGGTTGGAGCTACCGAAGAATTGGTGAACGATTTAATGTAACTCACTCAACCATTTCACGAGTTATACAACGGTATAGAGATACTGGGAGTAACTGTCGCAGGCCGGGACAAGGCAGGAATCGAAGAATCAATCCGATTCAGGAACGTTTTTTAAAACTCTCAACATTAAGACAACGTTTCGTAACAGCTCGGACCCTTCAAACTCAGCTCAGAGATACTAATGGTCTACAAGTTTGCACAGAAACTAGCATCTCTATTTGATATTGTGATATATTATAGAAATAAAGATGTCTAATGTTAATACGGTCACTACAAATGTTGATGGGCAACTGATTAGTTAAGAAGTTATAACAAAGTTGTTGAATGGATGTTTCATGGACACACATTGGTTTTACATGAGGTCTCACAACTTTTTGTAGTGGAAGAACTGCATTTCGGGACTTAGCAATTTCTTACATTTCATGTGTTTTTTGCGGGATTATTACTATTACTATTAATATAAATATTTCATCATTTTAATTTTAACTAATTTCTGAAAATAGACATAATTTTTAGAAGTTTTTTAGAATCCTTAGTACAAGTTTAAAATTTATTTTCATTTTCAGAGAAGAATGTGTGTTTTATTGATATTATTGAGCAAAATGACCAAAGAAACATATCTGTATACCGAGGTGAAGATGTACAGTGGGTTGTCAAAGTTAATGCCCATCCAATACCAACACTTCACTGGTAAGTAATTTTTCTAGCTGGTACTTTTCGTGCTTCATAGCCTCAAATTAGTCACATTAGTAAATGGAAGTCATTTGAATTGTATTCGCGAAACTTCGGCAGCATATTCTGCAGATAAAATTAAAAAAAATCGTATAAATGTATGTTATAAAATGCTTCTTTTCGGAGATACAGAGTGTAGAAGTTTCATTTTTATTTCGTTTTTCCAAGCACACCGGAAAAATCTAGAGATATCATTTTATTAAAGTTAAAAATAAATGTTTTGTATAAACAACCACATATTTGTAGGCCGATTCTTTCTACTTCGATTGAAACGAAGTAGTCACACTAGTTATTTCTAAATTTGGGATATTTGCAGAAGTGTTGAAAGTGTGAAATTGCATTTTTTGTCAAATGTATAAAAAGCGCCTAGCATCAATTGTTCGAATTTAACCTGTACTGGCTATGTTTTTATGATAACTGGCCAGAATTCATTCAAATAACTCTGTTTAGTATTAAACGACATATGGGGTGTAGACATCTTAACAGAGACGAAATGCTAAGGGCCATGGGTACGCTCGAAGCTGGAATGCGCCAAATATACGTAGCTAGAGCATTAAATACAACGCAAAGTGTAATATCGCGATTAAATGCACGCTACCGTGAAAGTGGTGATGTTGCTGAAAGGCACACAGGGCGACATCGCATTACTACCCCTCAGCAAGATCATTTTTTAAAATTAAATGCTCGACGCCGACCGACTCTTACAGCACCAGAGCTTAGTTTAATTTTCCAGGAAACACATAATGTAACCGTTAGTCCTGACACTGTTCGCAATAGATTAAGAGAGGTCAACTTAAGAAGCAGACGCCCCTGGAGAGCTCAACCCTTAACGAGAGGAAATCGAGAGGTACAATATTTGTGGGCTCAAGATCATGTTAAGTGGTCGAATGAACAATGGGCCAATGTTCTCTTCACGGATGAGTCACGCTTTGGAATTCATCCGGATTCGAGAAGACTTAGGGTATGGAGAAAACCGGGAAATCTTATTCGGTTGGATCATGTTCAGGAAGTGCACCCTTATCAAGGTGGAACAGTTATGGTCTGGGGAGGAGTCAGTTAGGCCGAAAAACCGATCTCGTTTTACTTGAAGGGTTTCTAACAGGAATCACATATCGTGATTTAATTCTTGAGCCTGTCGTGTTACCATATGCCAATGATTTTGGGGGAAACTTCATTCTCATGCATGACAATGCACGGCCTCATACAGCCAGAGTGGTAAGTGAGTTTATCAATGCTCATCAATTTAACATCTTACCCTGGCCGGCACAATCTCCTGACTTCAACCCCATCGAGCACGTATGGGACGCGGTCCAAAGAAGGATTTTGAGAATGGACATGCTTCGCGAAACTCGTAGGGATCTGGTTCGGACCGTGAATGCAGCGTGGCAGGCTGTACCTCAAGAAGAGATCGACAACCTGATCAGGAGCATGGAGAGACGATGTAGGGCTGTATTGAACAGTAGAGGAGGCCATACCCTTTATTAAGTAAAAATGGTTTTATCTTTTTTTTTTAATTCACAGTTTAGAATAAAAAAAAATGTGTGTATTTTTTTGAGTTCAATAAAAATCAAGATAAATTTTAAAATTCGGTAAATTTCGCATTTTTGCGTCCTGTAAACTATTTGTTTATTTTAATTTTATTATATCAGAAATGCAAATAATAAAATTACTGACGATGGCTGGATAAAATTGTAATATCCCTAGACTTTTCCGGTGTGTGTAATTTATTTCCAACTGACGTCGATAGGTATAGGTGGATGAAAATCTTAATTTTGATGTGTTGACATGACTCTTGAGCTTGATTTTCATGCATCCGTTGTCCGACTATACGATGATACGATATTAATTTTATTGGTTGAATTTAAAGACTTCGGTTGGTTAGAAACGGTTAACCAATCGAAGCCTTTAAATACAACCAATGAAATTAATATCGTATCAACGTATCGTCGGACAACGGATGCATGAAAATCAAGCTTTACTAAAGTTCTTAGATAACTAAGTCCCTAGACTTTAACACCTACTTGTAAGGAGCGCCACTTACATATTTACATATTTTGTAACTGGTTTGAAGAGTAATAACTTTTCGTTCGTACCTGTACAAAACTACTGAGTGAAAAAATATACATTTCCGCCGTTTTTTTTACGTAAAAAATGTGATAGTAATTGCTACAACAAATGGTTCTCGATATGTTTGAAATAGAAATAATAATCAATACAATAATCAAATAATGATAACTACTAACAAAAATTGAACATTATTAAACTAGGTCATTATTAAACTGAAATCATAAATTTGAAATGTTTTTGTGCCAAAGATTCAACAAAAACAACAAAAAAATATGATTAGTTTAAAAAAATAAAAAGTTGTTATTCCAAATTTCATTTGGAGTAATTCATCATTTCAGTCAAATATCTATCTAGTCAACATGTCTATTTATAATTATTGATAATTTACAAGTATCTTGGGAACGGTTAATCACAACAATTATTATCGAGAGGTCTTTTTACGTAAAAACGGCGAAAATCTACAAAAAATGGTACAGACGAAAAATTATTACTCTTCAAATGAGTTAAAAATCGCAAAAAATCGAAATAAAAATGAGACTTCTACACCTTGTATACGAACTTTTTTACTTATTTTTATCTACGGAATATGCTGTCGAAGTTTCCCGGTTACAATTCGGGCCACCCTGTATACAACGAATATAACATTAACTCCTCCTCCTAGGTGCCGTCTCCGTTGAGGTTGGCGACCACTATGGCAAAATCTTCCCTATGTTGGGCTCGATGTATTAAAGTATTCCCGTTTGAAATATTTGTCTAATCTCGTATATTTCGAAACCACGATTTCTTCTTCCTTCCTATGCCGCGCTTTCCCTCGATTTTACCTTGAAGTATTAGCTGAAGCTGTTCGTATTCTTCGTGTCTCGTTATATGCACGAGGTAAGCGGTTTTCCTTATTTTTGTTGTGTTGACTAAGTGGGTACGGGTGTTCATTCTGGTCAGTACTTCCACATTTGTTGTTGTAGTGGTCCAGCTTATACGTAGCATTCGTCTAGAAAGCCACATTTTGAATGCCTCCACCTTCCTGAGGTCCTCCTGTTTTAGGGTCCAAATTTCGCACCCGTATAGCAACAAAGGCCAAACGTAGCACTTGAGTGTTCTCAACCTTACCCCTATGGACAAACGCGGGTTGCAGAGTACGCTTCGCATCTTAACGAATCCTGCACGAGCGATTTCTATTCTCCTTTTAATCTCTAGAGAGTGGTCGAGCTGACTGTTTATTTCCCTACCCGGGTAACAGTACTTTTGTACATTATGTAAAGTGGTGTTATTAACAACAATGTCCAATTGAGAGTGATCTTGAGAGGTCCGAGAAAACACCATAGTTTTGGTCTTAGATACGTTTACCTCCAAACCCATTCTGGTACTGTGCTCTGTTAGGATATTCATCAGAGTCTGTAGCTGTTCTTTAGACTGTCCGATCACTACGGTGTCATCTGCGTAACGGAGGTTGTTAATTACTATTCCATTTAGTTTAGCTTCTTCAGCTCGATCTTCCAACGATTGTTTGATTATGTACTCCGAGTACACATTAAATAACAATGGGGAGAGGAGGCAGCCTTGATGTACCCCTGTTTGGATATCTACTTAAGTGGTGTTTCCAGTTGATGTTCGGACGCATCCCTTATGGTTCCAGTATATATTACGAATTACAATGATGTCATGGTTATCTACTCCGATTTCCTGGAGGATGTCTATTAGTTTTTCATGTTGTATGTGGTCGAAAGCCTTCATGTAGTCTACGAAGCAGACATAAAGATCCTTCTTTACCTCCAAGTATCTTTCAGCTATTAAGGATGGCTTCTCTTGTTCCTGTTCCCAGGATGGCTTCTCTTGTTCCTGTTCCAGATATTACCCTCGCAACTCCGGGAATCAGTAGACTCGTGTGAAACTGGCGTGTGATAACTGAGGAGGAAAGTCTAAGCCTACATCGTTACATCAGATTTGACATACAGATTGATACTCAGATGAAGGAGAACGTGGTCGCAAAGATAAACGGATGGAGGACAACAATAAATGGCTTACAAAAGATAAGTACCTATTGTGAGGAGAACGGACTGAAAATGAAAACGCCATCCCCAGAAGGGCTAGACAAATGTCTCAGAAAGTTGTGTAATTCCTTTCTCCCCAGGAAAAGAATAACGGATAAAAAACAAATGTACTGGTGAAACAGATTGTTGAAAAGGAAGATTTAGCCATTAAAGAGAGACGGGTATTAACAAGAGCGGAGAACGCGAGATGGACCCGAACCGTGGAACAGGCGCGTACCAACTACAGCATAGCCAAGCACAGTCTTAAAAAGAAATCCTTAGGAGCAAGAAAAGGAATTGGCTAAAGCTCTGTGACGAACTTGAGTCCGATGTTTGGGGTAAGGCTTACCAAGTGGTAATGAGAAAGTTCATCGGCAGACGCAACGCTCCCGTTACAGATAACATAATAGAAAAACAGATCACAACATTGTTCTCTAAAGCTCAGTCAAATAGTTGGGATACACAAAAAAAAAAGGATGATGTAATATGGTTTACTCAAGAAGAGGTGCGTTCTGCAGCAAGTAAACTGAAAAAACAAGAAAGCTCCTGGCCCTAACTACATACCGGTGGAAGTTATCAAAATTGCTGCTATGCAAGACCCCCAGAGAATTACTGAGATCCTGAACCAGTCTTACCAAATGTCTTACCAACAGACAGTTTCCAAACTCGTGGAAAATTGCCAAACTTGTTCTAGCAGAGAAACCCAATAATGATGGAAGTCAAGACAAAAAATATCGTCCAATATGTTTAATTAATACCAGTGCCAAACTGTTAGAATGTCTTCTGAGGGACAGACTGGAGAAAGAACTAGAGGATGGAAACAGACTACACCCAAACAAATATGGGTTCCGCAGAGGCTAATCTACGTTAAACATCGTTACGAGTAACGTAGACCGTATCAAAACGAAATCATATAAGAATAGGGGACATAGACAGGAATTGTTGCACAATTAGAGAGCATGAAGATTAGTAAATACCTCATCGTTATGATTAAGTCTTTCCTGTCGAAAAGATATGTAATTGCAGAAAACGGCAAAAAACACAAGATGACATGCGGGGTACCGCAGGGGTCCATTTTAGGACCGCGACCTCGTGGAACATCTTCTATGACCAGATCCTGAGGGTCGATATTGGACCAGGTAATTTATTCATGGCTTATGCGGATGATCTGGCTGTCCTGATCACCGCTCCAACCATCACCATCTCCGAAGAAAAGATACAAACAGCTGCTCTAACTATAACCAATAAGTTGGATAGAATGGACATACATCTTGCACCAGAAAAATCAGAACTTGTCGTTCTGGTAGGACATCGCAAGACGACGAACTTAAATATCCAATTAGGAAATTACCACATCAGACCTCAAAAGGCAATAAAATATATGGGTGTTTGCCTTGATTCGGGGATGCGCATGACTACGCATGTCCTTAAAATCAGGGACAGGACGGTTAATACCATCAAATAGCTGACCAGAATCACTCCCAATATTAGAGGCCCCAGTGACGGAAAGAGGAGAATGCTTGCCTCGGTTGTGCATTTGATGATTCTGTACGCCTCGCCCATTTGGAGCAGGGCAACAGATTACAAATATTATGAAAAAGTCCTCGAGATAATTAACAGAATGCTAGCCCTACGCGTAGTGTCGGCGTATCGTACAGTTTCCACAGAAGCTGTTTTGCTCTAGCAAAAATTCCCCCAATTATCCTACAAATCGAGGAAAGAAATTTAATATACAGGCACGGCTCAGGGTATCGACCAGAGGCCAGGAAGATAATACTGGACAAATGGCAGAACAGATGGGAGGCATACCAGGGTCGAATTAATATATTTATCCCGGACGTGAGGGTTTGGATAAACAACACGTGGACGAAAACGGACTACTACATCACCCAGGCGATGACAGGGCACGGTGCTTTTGGAGAGTACCTGTTTAGAATAACTAAGGCGGAATCCACAAAATGCTGGTATTGTGAAGCATCAGACACGACCAATCACACATTATTCGAGTGTAGTAGGCATTTGGAGACTAGAGCATCGGCGGAACAAATATGCAAGGTTAAAATAACAAGGGAAAATGTCGGCGAGCTTATGATGGACAACAGTCAACAGAACTGTGAAGCAATCACCAGGATGATGAGAGCCATCATGCTTAAAAAACAGGAAGATGATTAGTGGGTATGACTCGGGTGAGAGGTGACCCCCACACTCTGGCTGTAAATGGCGTTTCCCATCTATAAAAAAAAATCCTGTTCCTCTTCTGAAGCCATACTGCGATCGACATTATCTTAGCAGCATGGCTCATAAGGCAAATGGTCCTGTGGTCCTCGCACTTCCTTGCTTTATTTTTCTTTGGAAGAAATACGAACGTAGAAGTCAGCCAGTCCTGGGGTAGGATACCGCTTTCGTAGATGGCGTTCATCAGCTGGGTAAGTTTTTCCATTGCTTCTTCGCTGAGGTTCTTGAATTGCTCTGCTACGGTAGAGTCTTCGCCCGGTGCCTTGTTATTTTTGATTTCGGCGATTGCCCGGGATACTTCGGACGTGAGAATCCTTAGATGGTTTTTTTTTAGGACTGGCCCTGCAGGTGTTCTTTCGTCTCCGAATAAGTCCCTTCAGGTATTCTTCCCAACGAAGATTACAGTTGAGGGTTGGGACCTTTGGTGTTAAACAGCAAAATAAAAACACTAAATCACCACAATACACCAAAACACTTTTACTTTTTACACGCGCGTTTCGCTAACCATGTTAGCATCATCAGCAGATGATTATAAACTCAAAGTTATAACTCAAGGCAAAGTTAACTCAGTTTATAATCATCTGCTGATGATGCTAACATGGTTAGCGAAACGCGCGTCCAGTGTAAAAGTAAAAGTGTTTTGGTGTATGTTTTGGTGATTTAGTGTTTTTATTTTGCTATTCTTCCCAGATAAGTTTTTGTTTGTCAGGGTCTAATTCGAGTTCATTATTTTTGTTTGTTATTAGGGACACTTGCTTGGGCTTCCAGAGACCTGCCTAACATTAACTAGAAACAAGAAATTTGTCACATTAACTTTATATCTGATGAGGACTCACGAATTTTTTTAAAACTCTGCGTCACTGAGCCGTTGGCAAAAAGCTATAAAAGTTGTGTGTAACGAAATAAAGTTATAAATATAATGTTATAGGGTGGCCTCATAAAATATAATTAAGTCAACTTAAAGTTATTCTGCATGAACTTAATATAATATTTTGTATTTTTAGGTACGATGTTAGAAATAGAGAAATAAAGAACAATACTCAGTATGTGATATCATATCTGCACGATTCAATTTTGTTCAAAATCCAAAACGCATCGCTAGAAAATGACGGGGTGTATAAAATTGTTGGTACCAGTTCGAAAAATGATTATGGAAACGAATGTTCCCAAACTTCAGAATTACAACTTATATTGAATGTCGAAAGTAAGTAAATATGAAGTACGAAGCGTCAACAGTGATTGAAACAGTTGGTGATACTGTATTAGCGAATTTTAAGATTAGCGATTGGTATAAACCTAAAACCATTGACTATAAAGAATACAAGGACCTATAACACCCGAGACCAAATTGTTACCACACCTCCAAACAGTGGCGCGCCACATATTTTTTTAACTTAGCTGCTTGACGGGATATTTACATTTTTGATAAATGGTTTTGACTACGCCTATGGTGTATGTTGCTTATTTAGGTAATATCATACTAATTAATTACAAACAACGTATTAAAATATTTTCAAAAATAAAACTAGTATCAACCTATAGAACATATGAAGTACATATAATATCAGAAAAATAATTATCAAATTCAATAAGAAAACACTAAAAAAAGTGGAGTGCACTGTTTATTTACCTATGAAACGTAACTCCTGGCTCTATCTTATCGTTGCGGCTTTTACACTTGAAAGCTGAACAAATCACAATTGTAATAAAGTTTATACAAAGTTTACTACATACAACAAACTATTAAAAATCGCTAAAATTGTCGCTGGTGACACATCCGTTCCTCCAAAAAAATGGCGTCTAACAACACAAATTCTGCTTCAGCCCGTATATGGGCCTTACCTGTCCTTGTATTCTCAATTCATTGACGGAAATATTGTTAACTTTTCTTTAACTTCCTGAAAATTTACAAGTTTTGACTGATTTAAGAAATGGACCTAATCTTATCCTTATTTTACCAAAAGCGAGTTTAACCTTTCCCTAACACGATATTTTATGAGATAGAGCAAATTCACTATAATTAAAATCTTCCAGCTTTGATTGATTAAAATACCACTTTTTAAAATAGTTCTTCCCTGAGATATTTTTGAGAAAAATCCTATTTTATGATTGGCCAGAACAGAAAAATTTTTGAACTTTTTGGCTGATTTTCTCACTAGTAATTTTCCTAAAGATATGAGAAGTTTGTTGTGCGTCCATTTTAAATTGGCAACCCATTACATATATTGTTTATTTTTATATAAAAATGTATCTAAGTAAATTGATTTTTCTTCTATAATATTGATAATGCTAAACATAATTTTAGGTGCACCTTCTGTCATCTTCAAAAGCCAAAATGTCTTTCTTCAAAACGAACCTGCTGTTTTTAACTGCACTGGTATTGGTAACCCCATTCCGAAAATTACGTGGATCTACAAAAAATGCCATAGGTGTCAAGAAGAAACAGTAAGTAGAAAGACTCAATAAAATTGCATAAAATCAACGACAAAAGAGGATGCATGTGAACCCAAACCGAAGTTTATAAGATCTAAGACCCAAACTAATATATTTATTTGTCATATATACAGAGTATCTTCTAAATAAGTATCTACGAAGTATTTTAGTTTTAATTGATAATACGAGTATAGTTCTTTGGTTCTCAAAATGTTCTTTCTCAATTTATTTTAAAGTAATAATTTTTAATTTATTTTAAATATTGCAAACAGAAAATATCTTTGTTCTATCTAGATCTACCACACTATACAATATATGTATATATTAATTAATTTTGTTTTTAGATAGATTACCAGGTTGATAAGGTTTTCTGGGGATTCAGAAAATTCTCCTCGATAACTATTTTGCCTGTAGATGGAGCTTCGGTAACTTGTTCGGCAGATAATTCTAACGGATCTCAAGAAGAAAGTGTTCAAATTTATACATCAGGTAAATATCTAGACAATACGAGGTAAATTTTAAGGGGTGCTTTTTTGGGTCAAAAGCCAACCATTAGGCAGATATTCTGATACAAAAATTTATTCAAAAATTAATTATTATTATTAAAAAACCATTTTGTTGATAGTTCACTGTTCGTGCATACACAGAAGATAGAGAAGAAGAAATAGATTTTGAAATATCTTGTGTATTCTATTATAAAAAAAACTTTGTACACGGTGTCTCAAAAATGTGACTTAATAAGGATAGATGCTTTAAATGTATTTACCCAGTATATAATTACATTGGATTTACTTCTGATCACTTTACATAATTTTAGGACATTATTAAATTTATTTTGATTAGTTCCAGAGAAATAAATTAATACAAATAAAAAAATATACATTTTGGAATATTTTTTAAAAATAATTAAAAATATAAATTGATGTTCTCAAGTCAAAACAACGCTTGGTGTTTACTACGATTGGCCTGTACTTCGTTAAAAATATCGTAATCGTAAAATTTACAGTAATCTGAAAAGTCAGTAGTCTAAAAATTTAATCTCAAAATTGTTAAAATTCAGTAAAATATTATACTAGTTCTTCTTTAACTCAACGCCCTGTATATTCTTTTTAAATACAGAATTAAAAAAGTGCAATTAAAAATATGTTTTCATATTTTTAACGGTTTGGCAGATATTTGGAATTTTATTACATGGCTATTTTCACGGAAATACAGGGTGTCCCAGAAATAAGTGCAAGTATTTTAACTGGTAGTATACTTCAACCCCAGAAACACGCCTATGAGGTTTTTTTCGCGAAAAAAAAATTTGAAAATTCGGAATTTTTTGAAACATTTTTTGGATTTTTTTTTTAGTTTTTATTTAAAAAATAATAATTTCTTGATAATATGGCAACATAGGTAGTAGATTAAATTTACAAGAAAGAAAATTCAGAAAAGATCCAGTGGTTCTCAAAATTTTAGCAAAAAATAAATTTTTTTGCAAATTTTCAAAGTGAAATAACTCCGTTATTTTGGACTTATTTTGAAAAACGATAAAGAGAAAATATATTTCTTTTATCGAGATCTGCCACCCGTTAAAATACTTACTTGCACTTATAGTGTGTATGTAGTGTATTACTTGTATTTATACTGCACTTTTCTGGGACACCCTGTATAAAAAACGATTTAAATAGAATTAGAAAAATATAATACAAATCACGTTTATAGTATCTTATGTACTGTGTAAAGCTTCATCTAGACACAACGTTTTACCTTACGTTAATTTTAAAAATTATAACGTTTTAAATATAATATACTGACTTTTTATTATTTTAGATATCAAAGACGGGTTCCACATATACAATTACGACGATAGCTCCATAATAAACGAAAACGACGAATTCACACAAGTAATCGTTGCCACGAACTATCCTCTCAAATTTACTTGTGCCGTTTCACCGAAAAAATCTACGGATGTGCAAATTTATCATGACGACAATATTTTAACTCCAGACGAGAGTAAATATATTTATTCACATTAATCGCAATCTCTTATTAACAAATATTTGTTTTTAGAGTATAATGTATCTGTGCTACAGGAAGATATGTCCACGAAAATCACAGTATTCTTGCCACAATCCTCTGAAAATGATGGCGGATTATATAGTTGTCAAATAAGAAACAAAGCCGGGAAAATGGAGTACAAAAACGTGACGTTTGCAGTTAAAGGTAAAAATAAGTCTTATCTATTCATTGCCATCTTCATTTGCCTTACCAAGTCTATTGCTAAATATGGAGTTACCTGCGTCATAATTAACCATCTCAGTGAGTTAGGGGGAAATTTCACGGAAGGTCCTCACAACAGGAATTGTGAGGACCACCTCAAATCCAAGGAGGCAATAGAGAAAGAGGGACATATTCTCTATTATAGATACGGGACAACACCGGTATCAGGTCTAAGGAGAGACCAAGTTAAAGAGGTGAAGAAAATGGAGACAGATCCTCTAGCCTACACCTCACGGGTACCTCAGGCGGAGGCAAGCTCCTCGACTGTGAAGGGCACGGAGGGCCAAACTCCAACCGTGGAAGGGTGTGTAGTGTGTACCCTCGGAGGATCTATTGTCAGAGGAGGATGGGAAATACCCTGTCCCCTCTACAACAGAGGTATGACTGTGTGATGACTCAAGGAAGGGGTCACAATAGATCTTTAAGGTAGCAGTGATTACCCCCCCCCCCCTCTCACTCATTCTACATTCTACATTCTAGAGGGAAAGTTAACCACCGCGACCTTATAGAGCTTTCTTTGCCAAAAGCCACTATCTGAGACAGTTTTACAGAGTTTTAAGTTTAAAGTTAGTTCTCCATCTCCGATATCAGTCGTACCAAAGTTTTATGGCACTAATGATTGTCTATCTATGATTATGATTGTCTGTCTGCAATCTATTGAGGATTTCATTGAATATATAAACGCTAATAATTACGCTAAATAGTTACGCTAATGATTTTAAGTTCAAAAAACACAAAAAAAAATCGCAGGTCAAACTAATCTCTTAAAACCTAGCAATTCTAAATATATATATATATACATATATACTGCCATTACTCGCTGACGAGTATTTGACACGCATCAGAAGATGGTCATGCAAGGCGTTTTTCTGAGCTTTTCATGAGCTTTTCTGTGACTGAAAAGCCCGATACGTGATGTTATTTACTTACCGCACTCCGGACATTCAAAAATCTCATTGCTTTGTTGCCTCTTTACTTTGGGCAAAATACGAAATTAAGCACAGACAAATTGAAGTTATGAGCTGATATTATTACTTATTTGATCTCCTCTGTAGACTAAGTGGCTCCCATGGCATAGGAAAAAATTTTGGATCCGCATTCATCAAAGCTCATTTTTCTTACCTCTATCAAAGAATATTATAGTTTTTGGTTTGGTTTGGTTTGGGTATTAAGATATTCTTTGACTCTATATCACTGATTTACCCGATTTACCTATAAATATTATTTTCCTGAAGTTCTATTATTAATGGTTCCCGAATTAATTATCTAGCTATTATCAAACCACCTAGTACACAGTAGCTTTTATTATTGTATTTTTCAGATCCGGAACAGCCAAGAATTATAGATACAAACGTTAATGATATCATAAACATTACATTTCCTGGCAAGCCTCATCAGTTGTATTGTAATTACACAGGAATACCAAAAGTTTCAGTTGAGTGGTACAATGTAGGTATAGCAGCTTAAGACTTACAGTAGATAATATCTGTAGTCCGATGATGATAAACCTATGAGTTCAAGAGTTTTAACCAAGATTGCTACTATTTGCTACGATTGGCAACTATTTCTTTCTTTAAGCCGGTTTATTTAGATTTTATAATTTGTATGGATAATATACAGGGTGGTCCGAACTGTATTCCGGAAACTTCGGCAGCATATTCTGCAGATAAAAATAAGTAAAAAAGTTCGTATAAAATGTATGTCCTAAACTACTTAGTTTCGGAGATACAGGGTGTAGAAGTTTCATTTTTATTTCGATTTTTTCTAAATAATTTCTGAAGTAATGTCAATATTTGGATGAAAATTTGTGTCTGGATGTTTTTTGGCATGAGAAATTTGATTTTGATGTCAATATGACTCCTACTAGTAGAGGGTGCCACCTACATATGTTTTAAGTGTTTTGAAGCTTAATAACTTTTGTCCGTACCTGTATAAAACTACCGAGTGAAAAAATATACATTTCCAACACTTTTTACGTAAAAAATATCCCTTTGTAAAAATCGCTACGAACAACCGTTCTTAAGATATTTAGAATGGAAATAGTCAATATATGTTATTACTGACGAAAAATAAACACGTTGAGTAGATAGTTATTTCACTGATATAATAAATTTGGGAAATTTTTATTTTTTTAAATTAATCATAATTTTTTCTGCGAAAAATGATGATAAAACAGTTTCTGTTGAACTTTTGGCACAAAAACATTTCAAATTTATGATTTCATAACTATTTAGTCAACATGTTTAATTTATGTCAATGATGACAGGTATTGATAATTTCGATTCCAAATATCTCGAAAGCCATTACTCGTAGCGATTTTTTACAAGAGACCTTTTTCATGTAAAAAACGTCGTAAATGTATATTTTTTTACTCAGTATTTTCATACAGGTACGGACAAAAAGTTATTACTCTTCAAACCAGTTAAAAAATATGTAGGTGGCGCCCTCTACTAGTAGGATTCATATTGATATCAAAATTACATTTCTCGTGTCAAAATACACCCAGACACCAATTTTCATCCAAATATTGACGTTACTTCAGAAATTATTTGGAAAAAATCGAAATAAAAATGAAACTTTTACTCCCTGTATCTCCGAAACTAAGCATTTTAGGACTTACATTTATACGAACTTTTCTACTTATTTTTATCTGCAAAATACGCTACCGAAGTTTCCGGAATACAGTTCGGACCACCCTGTATATTCGATAATATACAGGGTGGTCCGAACTGTATTCCGGAAACTTCGGCAGTATATTTTGCTGACTAAAATAAGTAAAAGAGTTCGTATAAATCTATGTCCTAAAATGCTTAGTTTCGAAGATACAGGAGTGTTTTGACATGAGAAATTTGATTTTGATGTCAATATTATATGACTCCTACTTGTAGAGGGCGCCACCTACATATGTTTTAAGTGATTTGAAGAGTAATATCTTTTCGTCCATACCTGTATAAAACTACTCAGTAAAAAATGTGCATTTACAACTTTTTTTACAAAAAAAAGGTCTCTTGATAAAAATCGCTACGAGCAATGGTTTTCGAGATATTTGGAATTGAAATGATCAATACCTGTCTTCATTGACATAAATTAAACATGTTGACTAAATGGTTATTAGACTGCAATCATAAATTTGAAATCAAATTCCTCATGTCACAAAACTGCCAAAGACCAATTTTCGTCCAAATATTGACGTTACTTCAGAAATTATTTAGAAAAAATCGAAATAAAAATGAAACTTTTACACCCTGTATCTCCAAAACTAAGTATTTTAGGACATACATTTATACAATTTTTTTTACCTGCAGAATATTCTACCGAAGTGTCCGGAACACAGTTCGGACCACCCTGTATATATTATTTGTATGTTTTTCAGCACTGCATTGACAGAAAAGCTATTTAAATGAAGTTTAAATGCCGTCTATAAACTTCAGTTTGATTATTACAGTTCTAAAGTTACGCAAATGACAACAAATGCATTTGTAGTATTTTAAATAAAGTAAAAGTGACCAGGAAATATCAAATAAAGTTTATAATTTTACTCACATTTTGTTTGTTGAAAAAAAAATCGATAAACCACGCTCTTTTTTATCAGTTAAGCCAATTGAATTGAGATAAAGATGTTTAGTTTTAAAAATGCTTAGTTATATTTTTTTAATTTTAACTCTTGTGCAAATGGGTTTAGTGACTCACGATCTAGTGGGTACTAAAAAAATATGAACAAAATTTGACTCACGTTACATGAGATATTCTCTTCTATCCAATAAGAGAATATCGTTAACGCTTAAATTTATTTAACAAGGGAAAAATGTTTGAACCTAACCAAGAGAGAGAGAGAGAGAGAGAGAGAGAGAGAGGGGGGGGGGTATTGGTTTATAGAGCGCATCAACAGCGAGGGTCTTTTAGCACTCAGTAACAAGCTTTAAGCTTGATTTTCATTCATCCGTTGTCCGACGATACGTTGATACGATATTAATTTTATTGGTTGAATTTAAAGACTTTAATTGGTTAGAAACGGTTAACCAATCGAAGCCGTTAAATTCAACCAATAAAATTAATATCGTATCATCCTATCGTCGGACAACGGATGCATGAAAATCAAGCTTTAGTCAACATGAGGTCATTTTAAATTATTAGAAATTAAAGTTGTTTCGTTATGTTGATGCTGTCTAAGAATTCCATAACTTTATTAATCTTCGAAATGTTAAAAGGCGCGAAAATATTCTCATAGGTAACAGCATTAAAGAATCTAGACCTATGGGAGGCAACAGGTAAGCATTCAAAAAGAATGTGTGTCATTGACATTAAATTACTGCATAAGGTGCATTTCGGAGGGGGTTCATTTCTGATAATATATGATTTTGTAAGATATGAGTGTCCTGTGAGGGTTCTAACAACTTTACAAAAAGATCCGCGTTCAAGAGAATATATATTTTGATACAGATGAAGAAGTGGCATATGTGATCTAAGTTTATTAGTTCCCTCGAGGATGTCCCATTCATTTTGAAGTATACTGAAGAACACTTTTTTGTGGAAATTTCTGAAATCGACAACGGATCAATATAACATAACGGATTCCTTCAATATTATGTAAGAGCGTTGCCTCGTTAGCCAGTTTGTCTGCTCGGTCGTTACCAGCAATGTCAGAGTGTCCAGGAATCCACATAAAGTTAACACTGTAGTTTCTTTCAGTAATTTAATATACTAGATCTCGAATGCTGCAGGTTAGAGAGTTTCTGGGGTTTAAAGAAGCAATACTGTTGAAGGAACTAAGTGAATCAGATAGTATTAATGCTTCAATCGGTGGCATGCTTTGAATTTGGATAAGAGCCTGATAAATAGCTCTGAGTTCGGCTGTTAAAAGGCCAGAGAAATTAGGTAATCTGATTTTTTTATCAGCAACCGGGCTGTAAAAAGCACAGCCAACACCTTGGTCAGATTTCGAGCCATCTGTGTAAAAACAAATATAATCACGATATGTTTCGTCTAAGATTTGTATTAGACTAGTTTTGTAAAGATATCTGGATGTTTCAGATTTTTTTAATTTACAAAGTTCCATATTAACTGAAATAGGATCCTTCCATGGAGGGGGCAGTGTGTCGGAAAAAGTGGATACAGGGATATTAGGAATGTTTTGTTGGGAGGAAAATAGGTGGTATCTTATATTAATGGGGCGTTGGTATTTTAGATGAACAGTATACATTTCACTGTCTTGTAAGTCGAAGAACTTGCCATAGTCATATAATGAAAATTTACTTTCTAGCACACAACCAGAAGATATTGGTACCCAGCTGCAGTATCAAGTTTATTATAATGATTTTCTTAGCTTTAAATCAAATGTTTTTTGTTGTTTTCGAGATCCTTACCACTTTTTTTTCTCGCTAGCTCGTGCGCCAAGGTCGTGATGTCACGGCCTTGAATTTTTACCCACATCGCGCGTAAAGAAGTTTCACTTCAAAAATATTTTCTCTGCTGGTTCTAGGTGTACTAGGTGTTTTTGCTGTGTCTAGGTGCACGTTAACTTGAACTAAATATAAAACTTCGGTGCGCACAAAACACTGACACTGAGACACAGCGTAATAATTAAACAACCATAACTTGTGATTATATTATTCGCATTTTCTACATTTTAAAAATAATTTTATTATATTATTTGACTTTACAATATGGTACTTATTTTAGGGAACCAATGCGATACATGAGACCGAAAGAGTAATATTTGAAGAAAATATGAGTGTTTTAAGATTTCTTTCTACCGAAGTGACAGACGAGAACCAGTACACATGCAAAATCTCCAACGATTTGGGTGTAGACTCCAGAGTAGGAATGCTTGTGTTTGATAGTAAGTTATTTTGGTTTTACGGAAAGCATAAACATTTTCTAAATGTCACTTACTTTTCAGTGAAACCCACATCACTTACCGTTTATTATTACATCATCGGAATAGTCCTAGTTTGCCTCCTCATCGCTATTATTTACATTATTTTCAGGATAAAGAAAGATAAGGTAAACTCTATAAACGAATATATATTCTGTACGATTGTCTAATAAATTGTGACAATTTTGCAGGAACTAAAAAGGAAACTGAAGAGCTTAGGTTTGGAGAACTTCCACAAAGGCAATCCTGAACAACTTAATCCTGAAATTGGTATTGGAGATCAAGCAGAACTGTTGCCCTACGACAAAAAATGGGAAGTGTCATTTGATCAATTGAAATTGGGTAAGTTTAATGAGTGTTATGGTAATTTTAACTATATGGTTGATTCTTAAATTTTTCAGTTCTACAATTCTAAACTACTCTTGAAATATAAAATTCTACATTGCCTTATAATTCTATATTGCCTTATGGTTAAAACCATTTACAGTTTTGTTAGACTACAAATTTAATATAATCAGATGTATTAAGAGTGTATTCCAGAGGTGTATTCCGTTGCTGACCTTGGTTATGGTTTATGTTCAGTTTCTATCGGTTTCCTGAAAGTTTTCTTATTACGGAACACGGTTCCCATACGGTTCCTGAAATATATCGGTCATAACTGTCACCAAATTAACCAGCGCGAGAAGGCTGGTTTTTCTGGTTTTGTTTGTCAATCATTGTCAATGTGTGTATATATCCATGTCATTTATGTGACAAAAATCAAGCAAATATTGGAAGCTCGAGTGAAATTCTCATTTAATTTCTAAATTTTGTAATAATATTTTGTATCTACATCCAAAAGCAATGGAGATAGGTAGTAAAGGTAAATAAATTTCATTAACTAAATAGAATGACTTTTTAGGACCATTTAAACTTATCATGCAGCCATTGTTTCTTAAAGTCAGGAACATTTAAAGAAATAGTAATACAAATATATAATAGAAAAAACAGGACAAGTAATCGTGAATATTTTGTAAGCTATAAAAATATAAATATTGATTAGATTTGTTTATTTATTATTGATCTATTTTAATATTGGATCTGCAAATCTTCATTTGAGCTGTCTAACGAGTTTAACAGTTCATTAATAAAGTACTTTTCAATATTAAACTCCATTGAAAAGAAGAAGTAAATGTAAAAGTAGAGAATAGGTACATTAAATATGCATAAAAGATAAATTTTATAACAGAGGCAGAGATAGAGGTATTGAAATTTAGAAAACATTAACATTTGACGTTTCCAGTATTTTACCCTATGATTTTACCAAACCATTCCATAGCAAACCGATGTCTTTCAGGAACCGCTCTTTGCCGTAGTTTTACCGGTCTGGTTCGCCTGGTTTTGCAACAGAATACAGAAGTTTTAAAATCTATTTAATGTTCAATAATTGACATTTTTCAAGAGTAGTTTTGAGATTGAGAACGTTGGTAAGAGTTTGAGCACAATTTTAATTTGAATATTAAATTATTTTGGAAACCTTTTTTTAATATACAGGGTTGTGTATAAGATCCTTCCGTCGAAATGGGCTTAATCAGAAATATTCACTTTTCAAATGACTGGCGAAAAAACTGCACACGCACGTAGAATACTCCTAAATATTATCTAATAATAATTTTCTGCTTTTTTATATGTTCAATTACTTATCTAGAGAGACTTTAAGCATATAATTAAAATATTTTTAAACAAATTTTTCACTTTTTTTTTTTTTCTAGAAGGTTTTATAGCCAATACTAGCTTATTATATCTGCATATTTTGAGGAGTTTTATATCATTAAAACAGAGTTTTCTGTATAATGAGCATAACTTAAAGTTTCTCTAATATTTGCTATAAAGCTTTTAATATTTTTGTTCTTAATTATTCAATTAACAGATATATTTTCAATTGAATTAAACCTATATTATAAATATTTAATTATTAACAACATAGTTAAATAAAAGTTTCTTTTTTAAATTAAGTTAGTTTTATTTTCAAAGATTCGTGAGACTAAATTTATCAGTCCTGTTTGCATTTTTGCACCATTTCTTTGAAGACAAAAATATAATCAGATGTTTTAATTGTGTTTTACTAAAAAATGAGTTTATATAAATACAGGGTGCTACAAATTCGAGGTACTAGCATTGGCATCTCGGTAATCGTAATAGATACGAACATGGTTAAATTGGGGCAAAGTTGCGCTTTCGGATGTTCACCAAGATGCCATCAAAAACTTATAAAAATTTCAAGGATTGCTGAGTTTTTTGGAAAAGACGGATTTTTTTGAAAATAGATTTTATTTTTTTCTGTCGTTACTTTTTTAAAAATCAAATAACTAATTGCACATTTCCATAGCCACTTTATTAGGGATATCTGATGGTATTTTTAGATTTTCAAATTAGCTGATGATTTGTGAGATACAGAGGCCAACTTATTTTTTTTAAATACGGACCTGCATTTTTTATTTTTAAGTTTTGAAAGAACTCGGTCTCCTGAGTACAATGATATGCCACACTTAATACTTTTTTTGTTTTGGGTACCTTAACGACAACAAAACTATTTAACTTATTATTTAAAATAATTTCAAGTCCGACTCTGGTTTTTTAAAGTATTTAATCTGATTATATTCACCGCAACAATATTGATCAGCGCTAATTAACATTGAATAAGAACAAATCGAGCCAATTGGAAGATTCAAATAAATAATATCCAGGTCAGCAATTTAAAGATATTATTTTTACCTTTTTTTATTGTGAATTTGAAATATCAGTGTGCGATCTAATAATATGCATAATATGAAACGTAGTTATTGTAAATAAATCAACTTCTATAAACTCGTTTCTAATGCTCTACATGTTCGAAAGGGTTGCCACCCTCCCTATTGCACAAATTTATTTTTCATTCAATTTTATTTATGGCTCTTCTCTTTGAACTTTCTTCTTATACTCATTCGGAAGTATAAGAAGAAAGTTCAAAGAGAAGAGCCATAAATAAAATTGAATGAAAAATAAATTTGTGCAATAGGGAGGGATTTTGTACTCTTTATTGTAATTGTTTAGATGTATTGTATTTCACATTTCATTTAACAAATGACGTCAAGTAATGTCCCCCTGCTATTTGGCGACAGATGGAGGAACCTCGCTGGCCATTATACTGCTCTACCATTTCCAACCCATCTTCCGGGGAATAATTTGACTGTTTATATTCTATTATATTTATTTATATTATTTATTTTATATTATTTTTTATTATTTTATTGCATTGACTCATTGTTAATGTTTGTGTATTTGAAAGTTTATCAATATTGTAACGATGAATAGATTAAATATTTGTGACTTTAACCCCTTGTTGCTACGAAACAAAGCAGAATCGGATCTATTTTAACATAAAAATAAATCTTATTTGTACGTAAGAGAATCTTGATATGAAAGAGTACATGTTTTTTGAAACACCCTGTAAATTTATTAAAAAACTAACAGCCTTGTTTTAAGGTAAACAATTAGGGTCAGGGGCTTTCGGTGTAGTCGTGAAAGCCGAAGCGAAAAAATTAATACCGGGAGAAGAAAAGTCAATCGTAGCCGTGAAAATGGTGAAGAAGAATGCCGACGAAACATACATCCGAGCTCTGGCTTCGGAATTGAAGATAATGGTCCACTTGGGAAAGCACGTCAATGTGGTCAATTTACTGGGGGCGTGTACAAAGAATGTTGCAAATAGTAAGTTTGTATATTTTATTCTGTAACAGCAGTATTGTAAAAAGTATTGATTTTTTCCTAATTTGGATATATTATGTATATTATTGTATAATTGTAGCATAAGTAATAATACTTTGTGGGAAGTATTTGATACTGACACAAGAATCTGTATTTTATTATTACTATTCGTATAAATAGAGGTATAGATGGCCCTCGTAGTTCGTTTTTATGAGTAACCTTTGTTGCCACTACAGAATTTTATTCAGCGCCATTTTATTTCCAAGGCGAAAGTGAAAACATCTTTTTGTTACATTTTGGCGCCCAACGTGGGGCAATAAAAATATTTTTCACACTGTATTTCTTTAAATAACCAGTCTTCCGAATCTGTCTGTTACAATATATATTTATACATACATTGTTTACGTCTATACATTAATTTGATTATTAATTAACATTGAGACGTGATTAAATAATAATTATTAAATATACTAATGGACTTATATTTTTTAGAGGAACTACTTGTAATTGTTGAGTTTTGCCGATACGGAAATTTGCAGAACTATCTTTTCAAACACCGCGAATCCTTCATCAACCAAGTCGATCATACCACTGGAAAAGTTGATTACAACATAGGCTCCCATGTTTTGGACAGAATGTACTCGATATCTAGTGATAATGGGTAAGTGTACAACTAGCTAACCGTTTTATGTACAATGTTTGATTTGAAAAAAATTATTGAACTGTTATATTATATATTTTATGATTATTTTCTTGTTTAAACAAATAACAACTTGACAAAGTTGCTCAATATTAATGATATTTAAAAACACGGCTCTTGCAAACATTAATTTTTCATTAAAAAATGTCTATACCTATGTGACGGATTCATCTATCCAAAAAAGCCCTATGGGTATTTCGCCACTGGAAGAAAATCTACAAAATAAAATAGTTCGTTTTTGTAAACACCGCTGCGTTAATCCAATGGAGACTAATTGTCAGCAGTGACTAATGAACAAATTTGCCTAACTAATTTGCGTTGTTGAAATCTATTCCGTGTCCTGTGTCCCATGAATGCTGACAAATCTTAGATTTGTGAAAGTCGCCCTTTCTCAAATAACCTTTATGTTCTTTAATTCGAACATTTAACGGTCCAGATGTTTCACCAATATAAAATTTATCACATTGACATGGTATTTTGTATATTGCATTTTTTTTATTGTTGTCCAGTTTTCATTGGTTTAGTGTGTGTTAAAATGGATCTAAGTGTATTTTGTGTTTTGAGGGATGTTCGTATGTTATATTGTTTTCCTATCCTTCTTATTTTTTCTGAAACGACTCGTATGTATGGAATTGTAAGTTGTATATATTATGTATTGTTATCATTGTGTGTATTCTGTCTATAAGTTGGGGTTTCTATTTCGTTTTGTTTTGTCAATAAAAGATGGTGGATAATCGTTTTTTATTTATGTATTTTTATGTGGTTTATATCTCTGTTTAGTGAATTGTCGTCAGAACATATTATTTTTGCCCTATCATGTAAACTTTTTATAACACCTTTTTTTACATTTATACTGTGATTAGACGTGAAATTTAAGTGTCTGTCTATATATTTTCTGATTATTTTCACAATAATTTACCTTTAGAAATAAAAAAAACATTTCACAGTTGCCAAAATTAAAAAAAGAGATATTTAAGTTTTTAGTAAAACTGGAGCCGTATAATTTGAATGAGTTTTTTGAGTATGGCCGAAATAATTAGGATATGTAACTGGATAAAAACTTCTTTTCTTTTGTCTATTGCATTTTTTATTGATTATTTTTAAATGACGAAAGTATTCATATTTCATATAACTTGTACTTAAGTATTTCATTTCTTTTTAATGCTGTTCTTGATATTTACATGGTAATAGCCAGAACAATAATTAGTTGTATATATATTTTTTTTAATTTTATTCATTTTCTCTAAGAAAATATTTTGTATATTTTTGTTTACTTTGACACTATTTCAGCCTATGTTATGTTACATATTCTTGAAATAAAGAGAGGTATATCTATCATTCTTAACAAAGGTCTCCTCAATATTAATAATATTTAAAAAATACGGCCTTTACACACAGTTATTTTTCATGATTTACTTATTTCAGAAGCACAATAACTACACCGTATTCTATGCAAGACTACAGAGAGAAAGAAAGAAATGGAGCATTAAACTCAGCAACTACGCAAGTTACATCTTTAGGTAATATTATACACATATGTATATTAAATTGGTTTTAATTTTAATAAGTGTATTTTAATGTTTTCTATCTAAAGTAGATAGATGGTATTATTCTATTTGGCACAAACAAATAGTTCTTCTAACTTTATTACGTCTTTTTAGGAGAGGACCAAGTAACTTTGAGCAACAACAGTATCCAACCGGAATGGAGAACCAACTACAGAGGAGATTACAGGGGCAACGTAAAGCCAGTCTGCACCAAAGACTTGCTGACTTGGTCGTTCCAGATAGCGCGTGGTATGGAGTACTTGGCTTCCAGGAAAGTGATGCACGGCGACTTGGCAGCCAGAAACATTTTGCTAGCGGACAACAACATTGTGAAAATATGCGACTTTGGCTTGGCCAAGACAATGTACAAAGACAATAATTACAAGAAGAAAGGAAATGTAAGAAAACATATAGGAAAATAAACATAAGTTGGCGTGCACGTCACAAAATATTTGACGGATGCACGTTGCAATGTTGCCACGGCTGCTTTTTTTACTTTGACTTTTAAAAAGTGTCAAATAAAATTCGCAATTTTGTCACCCATTTTTCACTTCAATTTTAAACACAATATACAGGGTGGCGCACCTCATTCGCCTCGGTTGATTATACGAAAACGGAAAGATGCAGAAACAAAATATTTTATGAGTATATGTGGGGAGGCAATGTGGGCACAATTTAAAATTATTTTGAAATATGCAGGGTATTTCAGAACTAAGATCCATACCAAAGTTATACTTTTTCTTATGGAACACCCGGTATTATTATATCATTTTTGGATTCTTGGACACAAAAGAGGCATTTATTATAAGGGTTAAATATGTTTAAAATCTTTGGTTTTTGAGATATTTAAAGATATTTAAATATGCACGCTACAATAGAATAGGTTACCAATACCCTGTACGTTACTCTTCAGAATTAATTATTGTGCTGAGTTTAAAGATAGAGAAATAAACTTTACTGAATATTTTTATTGCTTCCTTAAATTTATACCGGAGTACCAAAAATTGCTGATCTATTTTAAATATTTATTATACATAAAAACTTTGTTATTTTAAATGTAATACCCTATATTTCTTGACATAAATCGAAACAAATTCAATTGCTCTTTCAAACTATATTAGGGTTTCCTATACCTATCTAGCTCACATTTTGAATAATAAATAATAAAAAGCTATTTTTCAATAAAATGGCAATCAAGATGGCTGGTGTCGCCGTGGCAATTTTGTAGTGACAGTTAGTAACTATTTTTATAATCGACATTAGTTGATGGACATTATTATTTAGATTTATAACAGTTTACTTAAATTTACCCACAATAGTTTAATAAGTAAGTATTCATTATTTAATCAAGAAAAATAAAGCAGTATGTGCTGGCGGAACGAATGGATATGTTACTAGTTATTTTAATTTGAGGAAAATTGCTTCTTGGCCTCAAGCACTTATGCTCAAAGATATCCAAATAGGAATCTTCCTGATAAGCGTTCCTTCGAAAAACTACTTGTCTTATTTATTTCGCAGAGCTGGTAGTGTGGTTTATAAAAAACCTATTAGGCAGAAATTTGTCGTTGGAAGTGAAGAAAATGAATTTGCCGTAATTGACACTTTTATAGAAAATCCATATATCTACAAGTCATCGTAAAATAAATCAAAGAACTACTTCGTTTTTCTTGATAGAGTAATAAATAAATATTATTTAACTATTGTAGGGGTAAATTAAATAAAAGTAAACTGCTATAAATTTAAACAAAGTCCATAAATTAATTTTAATTTTGAAAATAGCTACTAATTGTTATAGAAACTTGCCATGACGACATCAGCCCTCTTCATTGCCTTTTTATTGAAAAATTGCTCTTCATTTAAAATCTCAGCTAGATAGCTATAGGAAATCCTAATATAGGTTGAAAAAGCATTCGAATCTGCTTTTTTTGGTACCCCTGTATAAATTTAAGGAAGCAATAAAATTTTTCAGTAAATCCTCTACCTTTAAACTCAGCACAAGAATTAATTCTGAAAAGTAATATACAGGGTGTTGATAATTTATTATATTGTAGCATGCATATTTAAATATCTCAAAAACCAAAAATTTTAAACATATTTAACCCTTATAATAAAATACAGGGTGTTCCATAAGAAAAAAATATAACTTTGGTGTGGATCTTAGTTCTGACATACCCTGTACATTTCAAAATAATTTTAAGTTATGCCACATTTCCTTTCCATATATACTCACAATAGTATATTAAACAACAAGTTTCGAAAACGACGTTTTGCACACGAGTTCGACAGTTTGTTGTTGTTTTTATGTTTGACACAAGTCGAACGAGTGTACAAAGAAGTTTTCGAACGAGTTTTTTACGCTATTTTTTCTACGACTACAAATTAGCAGCACTCAGTTTTTGCCAGTTTTGTGAAATATTTTTATTAAAATTGCGATGTAATGATGACACTTTTCTGACGGCTGCGTTGCGTTTGGCGTTTCAGCTAAACATTGGAGGTTAAAATGTTAAAATTGGCACATGTCGTGTGCAAAATGACACATGTCGTGCGCTAAATCCTTAGCACACAAAAGTTTACAAAACGCCAATTTCAGATCGAGTTTTCCGTGTGTCAAACTGCATTTTCTAGGCTAGTCGTAGAAAAAATATTTTGTTTCTACATCTGTCCGTTTTCCTATAATCAACCGAGTCAAATGAGGTGCGCTACCCTGTATATGTATTACAAGAAAAAGGAAAAAGTGCGCGCTAAGTTGCTTACCTTGGTGCCTTGGTTATGGTCATAGGTTATGGTTTTATGTTTGGTTTATTACTTTACTATTTTGGTTTCCTGAAAGTTTTCTTATTACGGAACACGGTTCCTGGAAAATTCGGTTATAACTGTCACCAAACTAACCAGCAGCGCGGGAAGGCTGGTTTTTCTGGTTTTGTTTGTCAATCAATGTCATTTATGTGACAGAAATCAAGCATATATTGGAGGTTCGAGTGAAATTCTCATTTAATTTCTAAAATTTGTAATATTTCGTATTTACATCCAAAAGCCATTTGTTTCTTAAAGTCAGGAACGTTTAAAGAAAACATGAAAAACTAGACAACAAATAATCGTGAATGTTTTGTAAGCTATAAAAATATAAATATTGATTAGATTTGTTTATTTATTATTGATCTGTTTTAATATTGGACCTGCAAATCTTCACTTGAGCTGTCTAACGAGTTTAACAGATTATTAATAAAGTATTTTTCAATATTAAACTCCATTGAAAAGAAGAAGAAAACGTAAAAGCAGAGAATGGGTACATTAAAAATGCATAAAAGATAAATTTTATAATAGTGGTACTGAAATTTAGAAAACGTCAACATTTGACGTTTCCACTATTTTACCAAACCGTTCCGTATCATACCGATTTCAGGAACCGCTCTTTACCAGTGTTTACCGGTCTGGTTCGCCTGGTTTTGCAACAGAATACAGCCTTATTTATCTTATAATCTTTGAATTGTATATTTATCAAGTAATGACAAGTTAAAAAAATAATTTATTTTTCATTTGCTAGAGTCCATTACCACTGAAATGGATGGCTATTGAATCCATTAGGGATAGAGTGTTCTCCACTCAGTCTGACGTATGGTCTTTCGGAGTAGTGCTATGGGAATTATTTTCTCTAGCCAGAACACCGTATCCAGGTATGGAAGCTGACGAACGGCTATATCATAAGCTTGTGGAGGGATATAGAATGGAACCTCCTATGTACGCTCCTAGAGAAATGTAAGTAATATTGCCACCAACAACTGAATTGAAATTAATTGCCTCTTTATAATTTGATATTTCCATCAGATTTAAATTTTTATATAAAAAAACTCAAAATTTAAGTGAGGATGCAGTCAATAATCACCACATAGGCTAATAAAACTACTTTTTCAAATTTGTCAAGCTTTCGAGAATTTTATTCCCTTCACCAGGACAGTTGACTGCGTCAATTAGCAAAAACAACATCCCCTGCACAAAAAGGCCTTAAAACTAGCATCATATGATATTAGAACACAAGGAACTTACCTTTATAAAATATTAATCCATATCCAACGACATTACTTTTTAAAACAATTTTTTTGGGGTCAGAGTCACTGTTTGATCGACCTCGAAACAACAATGTAGAAATTAGTCTTTTTTAGTAATTTTTAAGAAATATATAGCCTATGTGGTGATTATTGACTGCATCCTCACTAAAATTTTGAGTTTTTTCTTAACTTAGTCAGTCACGACTAAACCTGCTGTAGTTATTTTTTATATATGTAGTTATAACAACAAAATATATAAAAATGCGAATTTGTATTATTTTAGGTACAGCATGATGGAGGACTGCTGGCAATCTAAGCCTCTTGCAAGGCCAACTTTCACAGCATTAACAGAAAGAATTGGTTATCTTCTGGAAGAAAGTGTCCGAAAGGTAATCTTGATAATTGCACGGCAACATATTCTACTAATTAAAGTTGTATTCTTAAGTTGCATTGTTCAGATTTACTTAGTAATCGAAACAGTAGATTATTCTTTTATAATTATGATACTGTGCGAGCACGGTACTTCGATAATTCATTATAATTATTATAGAAATAAAGATGACTAATATTGATACAGTCGCTATAAATGTTGATAAATAATAATTGATTAGATATCAGTTTATACGAAAGTTGTCGAAGAGGTAGATACCAAAAGATACTAAAATATCTGATTTAAACTTGACTTTCATGCATACTTTATCCGACTTTGAATAAGAAGACTAAGGAAGGAGCATATCAAAAATCTTAGGTACACCGCGATGGGCCTCAAATATGGCCGACTTAAATTCCGGTTTATCAGTGTCGTTCTAATTTTATTTAAAAAATGTGAAACTATGATGTAGGATAGACGTGGGGTAGACTCAATAATTTCTTGTTTTATTTTACGTTGTGAATAAATGTTGGTAGTTATTAAAATTGTTATAAAAATATATAATTCTAATAAAAATAGATAAGTTATAATCACGCTACTGAAGCTACTACGCTCAAATTAACGTATCTAAATTCTTTGACATCTAATCTTTGACAAGTAATAAATAAAAGCTAAAATGCAAGAAAAATATATAATTTAGTTAATTTAAGTGAATTTCATAAATGATCGGTTTACTACACGTATGTATCTTATATAGTCACCCCACCCAGCGAAAAGTTGTTCCATTATTTCCACTCAATTTTTGCCGATACCGCACGCTACACAACCAACTATTTTAGAGTCTTTTTCGATAAATCGCGATAGTGTCACTGTTAATTTAAGTGCTGCCACAATTTCCATCTAGATTTACTACCTTTATACAACTATCAGTAGTAGAATAAATAATACATAACATAAAATAAGCTCCGTAAAGACTGACAAATCCACAAAGTTTCAAATCAAATTCAAATGTGTCAAATGAATCGTCAAACAGAACTGTCAAGGATCCCCACCCTAGAGTGCTTTTATGGTGCTTTTTCCGCCCACCATGCATGAATATATGGATAGCATTATGCTTCTTCCTTAGTCTTCTTATTCAAAGTTATCCGACGATACGATAATACGATATTAATTTTATTGGATGAATTTAAAGACTTTGATTGGTTAGAAAATTTTTGAGTTTTTAAATTTATTTTATTCTCATGCCTCCGTTCTATTCATCGGATATACGATTTGGTTGTGATTGGTGTCATTTTATATTTTCATTTCCATAACGATTTCGCTGTTTTACTTATAGTCTAAAAGCTAGCAACGTTTTCGAGAGAAAATTTTAAGAAAGCTGTTTTTTAATATATCTTTTGATGCTCCACCGAACCGGTAGACGTTGCGTTCACTACTGGGCATCATATCTGTATTCAACATATGTTCACTACTGCGCATAACAAATTCGTCCTAAATTTGAGGAACTAAGGAGGCTAGAACAAACATATGTGTAGCATATTTAGTTTCATAAAAAAGTAGCAAAGTAATGTGATAATATAAATGAGAAATCTCATAAAGCACACGAAAATGGGATACCCTATACAGATGTGATGCGCAGTAGTGAACCGCAAAGTTTACCCGCAGCGTAACGGCACACACTTTTGTCAGGAGCATGGGCGCCAGGCCAGGGGGCAAGAGGGGGCATTTGCCCCCCCCCCTGGATCACTGAAACAATAAAAATAAAAGCTATCTTCTTACATCCATCTGTAAAAAAATAATCATTATTATGAAATTTTAGGTGTTACCTGTAAAATAATAATAAATGTGGTAATTATTGGGAAAACTGGAAATCGTCCGATTTTCACCAAAATTGGTATACACACTATTTTGAGGTCGTACGAATTTACTTTTTTCTTAGCGGTCTCTTACCGTTTTTCAGAAAAACGGAAAATTATTTCAACATTGAATTTTTCTGTATTTCGGCCCTATAAAGTAATAATTTCACTATATTTTCATTATATTATAGTTTATCTAAAAGCCACACTTGATTGGGGATACAAAAATGTCCAACATTTTACTGAGAAACACTTTTCTTAACAAAATAACAAAGAAAATTGAGACCAGATGAAAGTTTGACATTTGATATATCCTTCTTTCTCTCTCCTATGCAATGAGAGAGACAAATATATTCTAGACCTAATCTAGAAATTTGAAAATTTACAACGTTGCCATATCTTCTATTTTTTCGGGTGATTAGGGATTTTAAATAAATTACCTATTATGAGATCGACAATAATTAAATATACACCTATATCCACAAAGTTACGCGGAAGAGTTTTGATTGCATTGGTTTTAACTTCTTTGCGGGGGGGGTTAATCTTTTTTTGATATAATATAACAACAAAAGATTAACACCCTCCGCATGGAAGTTGTGTAACCAATGCAATCAAAACTTTCGTACAAATGGTTATAAATAGTCAGATTTCGTTGGTAAAATAGCAGTTATGGGAAGGAGCCGTTCTTCTGGCGACCGCCTTTCGTAATTCCAGAATGAGGGAACAAAACACGCTAAATTAAGGTTTAGCAACGTTGCTTTAAATGCCAGAAACACATAAGCTTACTTCGGGTTTCTCTTATTACCGATTCTGAACCGTCCTAGAACTGTGATGCGTATGCGCAGTAGGAAATATGAAGACATTATTTCATTTGCGCATGCGCTTTAGTGTTCTAGGACGGTTCAGAATCAGTAATAACAAGAACCCGAACAAAGCTATAACCTAACATTTTCAGATTGTTTACAAATTTATTTTAGCAAATTTTCCTCTATTATGCATAGAATTGATTAAAAAAGTAACAGAAAATAGCAAAAACATCATTGATTATTGAATACCTAACAAAATATGTGCTAGAAAACCTTAAAAATATGACAAAAATTAAGAAAAATTCGATATTGAAATTATTTTCCGTTTTTCTGAAAAACGCCAAGAAAAAAAGTTCAGATTCGTAATCTACGACTTCAAAATAGGGTGTATACCAATTTTGGTGAAAATCGGACGATTTCCAGTTTTCCCAATAATTACCAAAAATGTGTTTCAATTTTTTATTCATTTTTACCTTGCCCCCCCTAAATTTCATTCTTCCGGCGCCCATGGTCAGGAGAGCATAGCAACAGCTATTGTTAGCTCTTGTACTATTATATTTTATTAATTCATTTCAAGGTTAGGTTAAATTTGTCAAAAAGTGTCAAAACGTCCGTTATCGTACGAAAAGTTAAATTTATTTTAACTTTTCTCCGTTGATAGACTGGAGCAAAAAATTTACGGATGAAAAGTGGCGCGAAAACGCTATAACCAATCAGAGCGCCGGCCGTCGGACCATCGTATCAACGGATAACGGACGCATGAAAATCAAGCTTTAGTTTTAAATGAGATCTCACAATTCTTTGTAGTGAAAGAACAATGCGAGATTTGACATATTCTTTGTTATTTTATGTTTTTAATGATGGATCTTATTTATTTTATTTAATATTCATTAATTAATTCAGGCTGTTTTCTAATTCTTTCAGCACTACGTGGACCTGAACGACCCTTACCTAGCCATGAACACCCACCAATTAGAAGACACCGACTACCTGGCCATGCTTAGCCCGCCATCTTTCGACCAGCTGTCAGCGCCCTCGCCACACTACGTCAACGAGGGACAAGCCTTCCCCATACAAGGTACGGCGGCAGGAGCTCGATCTCCCGAGGGCTACACCTTCATGGGAGCCAATAACATATTCAGTCCTAGACTGCTGCAGGACGAGGTGTTTAGTTTTAGTTTGGGCAAGAAGCAGGCAGAAGAGTCACGGAGAGGTACTGAATAGGCCCCTTGCGGGTATTTTTTTATTGTCTTAAAATGATCATTTAGACCCCAAAAGCACCTCTACAAAATATTCTTAAAGTATATGGTGTAATAACGCCGTATACGTATGAGAAGCCTGCTAAAACGTCGGCTTTGACCGCGTTTACGATAGTGACGTCACGAGGTACTATTTTGTTTTAACCAATGACTAAAGAATATAAGGACATGTAACGCCCATATAAGGGCTGCAGCAGAATTTGCGACCTTAGACACCATTCTTTTGATGGTAAACAATGAGTCATCATCTGATCACCAGCGACAATTTTAGCGATTTTTAATTGTTTGTGTGAAGATAACTTTGTATAAACTTTATTACAATGGTGACTAGTTGTTCAGCTTTCAAGTGTAAAAGCAGCAGCGTTAAGAAAGAGCCAGGAGTTACGTTTCATAGGTAAATACACAGTCCGCTCCACCTTTTTAGCGTTTTCTTAGTTTTCTTATTGAATTCGATAATTATTTTTCTGATATTATATGTACTTGATGTGTCCTATACGTCGTACTAGTTTTGTACCTTTTGTGAACATTTTAATACGTTTTTTTCGTAATTAATTGTATGTAATTAGTAGTAATTAATAGTAATTAAACGTATTAAAAAATATAAATATCTCTTCAAACAGCTAGTTTCAGAAAAATATGTGCCACGGCACTGTTTGGTGACATCGTCACAATTATTTGCTCTCGGGTTATTTGTCCTTGGATTCTTTAGTCATTGGTTTCGACATTCTATTGAGTTACGATTTTCTGCGAGGTTTTTTACTAATTTTCGAATGCAAAATAATTTTGCATTTTATGTCGATATTCCATGGGTATAGTGATAAATGAGGTATATATTATAAGAAAATGCATTTTCTACGAAAACTTGAAGAGATAGGTAAAAAAAGGTATAATACAATTTGATAGGCAATTAAATTGTGCATCTGATTCTCGTAAAACATACAAGGTGTTCCATTTAAAATAAACAAGTTATTGCCGATGAAAGCTAGTAATTATTTAAAATAAATTTTTAGACACTCTGTATAAGATAGTATTTTGTTTATTATTAAACACAATATCTGATCAATAAATAAACTTCACTAAATATTTAATATTAAAAACTTTGATGCCGTTGGAAAAATGAAGCCTTAAAATTTTTACTGCAATTTCTTAAAATTGAAAATATTTCAAAAACGGTAAGGTTTAAGTGTGATAAACCTTAATCAAATTTATTTTTATTTCAAAGGTAGAATTTAAAAATAGAATAATATACAGGATGTTCCATTTAAAAAAATACAACTATAATATCGTCCTATTGCTGCCAAAAGTCACTAACTAACATTTTTCCAAACAACCAAATTCAATCACTAACTATATGTTTTGAAGCGGAGAATCGATTGCAAAAGTCATTAACTACGATTTCTGGCTATTTATGTTTTATTTTAATACCGAATAGTTACTAACTATAACATCTTTATGCAATGCAATTCATCTTTAGACACATTTTTCTCGGAAGTAATAAAAAGTAAGTTAGTGACTTTTGGCAGCAATGGGACGATATCTTTTACTTATTTGGGACACTCTAATAGCCCTTCAACGAACCTAAAACTTACAATTTCTAAAAATCTAATCGTTTAGCTACAATACTCCGTGTCGTATGTGGTGAACAACGCTGTATAAATATTTTTTTTCTATTTCAGAGAGCCAAGAACTACACCCCATGTTGCATTCCAACAACGAATCAGATAGCGAATCTGGTTATTTGAAACCAATCACACCCATAAACAGCATATCCAACCCCATGTACCATTTACCCCCACAAAACCTACATCACAACGGTCTGTCTTCTTATGACAGGAAAGAACCACTTAAAACGCCAGATAACTACATCAACATGCCACAGTACAAGAACATAGTGGCTAAAAACGGTAGTGAGAGATCACCTATACCAATGGATGTGATCAGGAACAATGACAGTGTGCAATACGTCAACAGTGATGCACAATTATGGGATTCAGTAGATGTCTGAATGATTTGAATGTAAATTTACGTGAATTTAGTACAAAGTGCCATTAATTTTTTCTGTTTTTTAGAAAAAAAAAATTGTGATACGACAATCAAAGGCCATGTAAGATACAATAATTATGTATAGTATTCAGAGATAGGTTTGAAAAAGTATAGTCCGTTTTCTTTCAGAGTTTATTCTAATTATTATTTTACAAATTTTCTTGGGATTAATTGTTGTAAAATATCTGACGCTTTGGTGCAATACTTTCTCATACATTTCCTTTTAGTTTGACTAAAATGATGTTATATTTTTTTACAAACTTACAATGAAGTTGAGATGCTGGTGTAGTGTAGTACGGCACTGGTTAATAAAGCTTTTATTCTAGTATAATGTTAAAGTATTGTTTCACATTTTTCCGAAAAAAATATTTTGATATTACAAGATACAGTTTTTTTTGGACCAATAAGGTCCATCATTCATGTTAAATGCCTTTTTCAAATTGTTCTAATAAATAAATATGTTAACAAAGAAGATATTGTCTTTTTGAGTTCTTTTCTTAAAGAAAGTTACTAGAATTAATACTTATTTTTGTACTTAAATGAAGAGAATAATATAATAATGTTTAGATTATTTTTATAGTTTTGTATAGTTGTTTTATAGTTAATGTACTTACTATCGAAATAAGAATTTTTCCAAATTAAGAACAAATAGTTAAGATCTCTTTTCCATTTTTATATAATGATATAAGATATAAATGAAATTGTAAATATAATTTTAAATAAAGTTATGATAATAATTTAATTTGTTGGTATTATTTAACTTAAAACCTTATAACCAATTTAAATTAAGATCAGGGGCGGATCCCGGATTTGGGAGGTTTTTTTTTCTAGACTCAAAACTTTACTCAATGTACCGGGTGGGCAACTAAGAATGGACGCCGACTGTACCTCAGAAACTACTTATCGTATAACTTTGGGAAAAAGTTATAATAAGTAAATTGACTTAGAGAAATTGCTGGAAACTATTTTCAAGTTCGAAAAATGTTCGCTAGGGGGCGTATCTGTGATGACCAATCAGAAAAAAGGATTTTTCTCAAAAATACGGTAAAATGCGGTATTCTAAATATTGCTACTGTAATCAATGGTAAATTTGTATTTTTTTGATATATCGTATTTTGCTCTATCTCATAAAATAAAGAGGTGGGGGAAGATTAAACTTGCTTTTATTAAAATAAGGATAACTCTGGTTTAGATTAGCCGATTTAAACAAACTAGGGCTTGTTTAAAAGAGATTTCCTTCCTTAATAATCTCCAGTGTAAATTTTGTTTCCATAGATTTTTTCGTGGTAGCTAGAGGGCGCTGTTTGACATCATAACAGATATTGCGCGTTTGCATAAAAAAATTAAATAGCAGCCGCCTAACATGGTTTGTTCTCTTAATATCTCCGGTTAGAGAGACAATAGAAAGTTGCGGTTTACGCTGATATTTTGGAAATTGTGTGCTCTATTTAACTGTACAAAAAAACATAACCTGCTCTTAATTTTTTTATGCAAAAGCACAATATCTGTTATGATGTCAAACAGCGCCCTCTAGCTACCACGGAAAAATCTATGAAGACAAAATTTATACTGGAAATTATTAAGAAAAAAAGCTCTTTTAAACGAGCCCTAGTTTGTTTAAATCGGCTGGCCTAAACCAGAGTTATCCTTATTTTAATAAAACCAAGTTTGACCTTCCTCCACCACTTTATTTTATGAGATAGAGCAAAATACCCTATATCAAAAAAAAATTACAAATTTCTCGATGAATACAATAGTAATTTTTAAAATACCTTTACCTGCATATTTTTGAGAAAAAAAACTTTTTTCTGATTGGCTGTCAGAGAAGCGCCCCCTAGCGGACATTTTTCGAACTTGGCAATAATTTCCAGCGATTTCTCTTGGTCGATTTACTTATTACAGTATTTTTCCCAAAGTTATGCGATAAGTAGTTTCTGAGATACAGCCGGCGTCCATTCTTAGTTGGCCACCCGGTACATACTCCAGAGTCGTTTGTGACAAAATAAATTAATAATATCGTACCTATTGCTTAAGATAACACACCTTTATGAAAAGAAACGTAGTAAAGATAACATAACATAAGCTACCATACTTCTATACATATACCGGATGTTGCATCGTCGGACGGGACATAGGAAATCCCATGTAAATTTTAATGGGGTCAATTATTGGCTTCCCTAATTATTTTAGAGAATAATTCTATTTAGGTTTATTGAAGAGCACTAAAACCCACATTCAAAAGAATAACTTTAGATATTTTTGATTAGCCCGTTTACGAGTGATCGCCGATTTCTTTTTAAATATTTCTCCTTTCCTATGGCCCTGTATTTACTTATGAGCACCAGTCAAGGTAAAAGATAACAGTCAAATAAAGTTGTCATTTCAGAAATTTATCTATTTAGTGCTTTATTATTATTGAAAACTCATTCCTACATCGGAAATCTTAAAGATGTATTTTTAAATACAAATTCATATGAATTAAAATAAAATAATGTAATCAATTACAAGGTTAATTATAGTATTATTACAATATTCAATAACTTATTAATTTAGGTACTATTAAATTGTTAGAACTTTAGGATTTAAGATGTTCAAATATTCCTCCATCGATTGCTAGACAATAACCCAGGCGATCATAAAATTCTCTTCTTACATTCGCTAGTTGGTAAACTGAAATTGTATTGCATTCGGTAGAAATAGCATTTTTTAACTCGTCTAGATTTGGTCTGTTTTGTCTGGTTAACTCGTCTGTTTTTTAAATGGCCCCAGAGAAAGAAATCATTTGGCGAAATATCAGGAGACCCTGCTGGCCAATTTACTGTATGATTTAGGCCAATAACGTTTTCGTTAAAACTATTGTCAAAATATACCCGAACAGCCAGGCTACTATGTGCCGGGCAGCCATCCATTTGGTACCAAACTTCCTGATTTTCCCTAGCGGCATCATGTAAAGCAGGTAAAATATGATTTTTGAGTAGTTCCAAATAATATTCTGTATTTAAATTTCGCGTAAGAAATAATGGCCCGATAATATTGTGTCCGAATATCCCTGCCCAAACATTTACTTTCTGTGGATATTGCGTCCTTGTTTCGACAAACTACTCGTGTTGGTTTTCTTGGTTCCAATATCGATGATGTTGAATATTGGGTTCATTATTTAAGGTAAACGTGCATTCGTCAATGAAACATATGTTTTTTAAAAATTCCCTATCCGTGTTTGCTCTTTCCATCATATCAAAACAAAACGCCTGCCGCCGTATTTCGTCCCCATCTCGTAGCTCTTGGTGCTTTTCATATTTGAAGGAATAGTATGTATGTCATTTCAAAATTCGAAACGCTGTAGTGTGATCTATTCTATTTCATCCTCAAGTTTCCTTGTGCTGATCTTTTCATCGTTCTCTTCCACGCACAATAAAACTTCCAAGCCGGTATCATTTCTTGCATCTTCTCTTTGTCCCTGCCTTGCTTCACATCTGCAGTTGTTTATTAGGGTACCTTTGGTCTCAAATCTCTAGATATTCCTTGCGATTGTAGATTTTCCAGGTATCGGTCTATTCGGATGCAGAGCGGCAAACATGTCCGACACCTTTTGATAACTATTTCCTTGATAATACCATTTAATCATAAATACTTTTTCTTCGGTAGTGTAATTCATGGCTAATATTTTCAATGTAGGTATGAGTTTTTAATAATAATAAAGCACTAAACAGATAAATTTCTGAAATGACAACTTCATTTGACAGTTATCTTTTACCTTGACTGGTGCTCATAAGTAAATACAGAAGAAAGGAGAAATATTTAAAAAGAAATCAGCGATAACTCGTAAACGGGCTAATCAAAAATATCTAAAGTTATTCTTTTGAATGTGGGTTTTAGTGCTCTTCAATAAACCTAAGTTATTATTATTCTCTAAAATAATTAGGGAAGTCAATAATTGACCCCATTAAAATTTACATGGGATTTCCTATGTCCCGCTCGACGATGCAACACCCGGTAGAGTCATCATCATCATCTATTTCAGCTTCAACTATATTTAGATACTCCTTTGTAGTTGGGCCCATTGTTGTCTATTGTTGACTCTGCGGGCCCAAGTTATCCCTACTAATTTCCTAATATCATGGTTCCGTCTCAGGTTTGGTCTTCTGGGTCTCTTAATTCCTCGTAGGTACCATACTGTAATTTTTGTGCATAGACATAGATAAAGGAAACAAGTTTAGATTGGAATGCTCGGCTTGCCGCCAAAACTTATAATTGTTTTGGAGTGCATGACATTTCAATATGTCAGATAATGAATTTGTAGTTAGTGTGTCAAAAATTAAAGAGGATTTAGAAAAAAGAACTAAACACCAAAAGAAAATCAGCAAAACGACATCAAAGAACATCATCAAAACTATTCTGGAACCAAATTGCTGGACAAGCAGAAAATGAGTAAGTTTTAAAACTATTAAAAACTTCTCTAACTAAACAAACTTTTTATCTGTTTATAAACAGAGAGAGTTATCAACTTCTTCATAATTAATAATAATCTGGATCTGAAGGTTTAGTAGGTACATAAGTAAACAGTAAAGGCATACTAAAAAACACACAAATTGATTATTGCTAATACTGAAATATCTTTGTATTCTGGTGTCGTGATTTTGACAAAGTAAATATTATTTTTGTCGGTAAATTTACTGGTCTCTTCTATTGAGATAAGACCGGTAACAGTAAACAATCTTTTCGTCATATGGATCTAGGACGACTTATTCTAATCAGTTGTCGTTAAGAGCAGTAAAATGTGTGAGACGGATTGGGATTTGTACTTATCAGTGTCGTTGATTTTGAAAAAAACACAACGGTGAGTTTTTATAATATTTTATAATATTTACTATTAATGAAGTTAATTAAAGATTTGACAAAAAAAGAACTGACAGCTGGACTGAAACCGAACTGATCGTCTAAAAGTAGTTAGTAGACAGACCTACTACAATTTTGACAGACTTTCTGTTTTTGCTCATTAGGTCTGCCGTAAATTTTGACGAATGTTCTACTATTAACTTTTTCGCCGAATCGCTTGCCTCTGTTCTTAATTCTTTAAAGTCTTAAAACATCTGCCGCATTTTACTATTTTGCTGTGAACAAAGGCGCCCAAGTAGCATTTTTGGACACATTTTAGGTAATGTTTGTAATAATTGTGTCTGTTTAAGCAATTTATCTTACGAAACATATGTATCAAAAATGTGACGAAACGGTTTCGCAATGTTTCTCAGCACAGATTTTGTTTCGATTTTGTGTCTAAAAATGCTACTTGAGGGACCACGAGCCGCCAACAGTTTCATCTACCATGAGGCCGAGAGCAGTTGCTCAGAGTGGCAAATGCGAAAGTACCTGCAAACCAGTGGCGGCTCGTGGTTATTATTGTAGGGAGGTCAATTTCTAAAAATATTGCGTCGATTTTTTTTAAGACGCGACCCAATTTAATTGGTTTCTTACAAGGTACTTGTACGTTTAGTTAAAGGAAAATAAATCTAAAAAATAAATACAAATTATGTTAAAATGAAACCTATCCTTACATTTTTAAACAGGTGGTCTAGTGCCATTTCACTAAAAATCGAGTCAATGTTCTTTACACAAATTTTCCACGGTAGGATTTAAAAGACACATAAATAATAATGTCACAAAAATATAAATACATATACAGGGTGTTCAGAAATAAGTGCAAGTATTTTAAGGGGTGGTAGATCTCGATAAAAGAAACATATTTTCTCTTTATCGTTTTTCAAATAAGTCCAAAATAACAAAGTTATTTTACATTGAAAATTTCCATAAAAAATGATTGTTAAAATTTTGAGAACCTCTGGATCTTTTCTGGATTTTCTTTCTTGTAAATTTAATCTACTACCTATGTTGCCATATTATCAAGAAATTATTTTTTTTAAATAAAAAACTAAAAAAATTCCAAAAATTTTTTCAAAAAATTCCGATTTAAAAAAAAAAATTCGCAAAAAAACCTCATATAGGCGTATTTCTGGGGTTGAACTATACTACCAGTTAAAATACTTGCACTTATTTCTGGGACACCCTGTATACACATACACATTCCCAAGCAGCATTTGGACGTCGGGACAACGTTGTGTCACGCGACCAAACGTCGGGGCGCAACGTCGGCACAACCTCGTGCCAACCCTAGTCTGCACTAGTTTGGAGAATAATTTTTGGGTCGAAACGACGTTGGATACCGACGTTGGCTAGAAGCCTAATTTAGTACAAACTGCAACGTTGTTTAAATCCTAATTCACAGAAATACAAAACTAATATGGCGTCTAAGTCGCGTTTTATCCTAAATTGGGATAATTTTAGTAAAAATATTACTTTTTATGATTTAGTTAGAGACATATGTCAGATGACAGTGAAGGAAAACAAAAACAAAAGTATTTAAGTGTGGAGGATGTTTGAAGATCATAATTATTGAAACACTTTAACCGACTCTGTAACTCGTTACCCAAGGCAAAAAAAGCTAAACCCAAACAACTTTTATTGATAAATGTATTGTTTCTACTTTGAAAAATACTAATGGGCCTTAAAATTAAAGAAGTTTTAAAAATTTTCTTGAATTTTTTTAGTAAAATGAGAATAATTTATTCGCAGTCGAAAAATTGTTTCCGCGTGTTTTTTTAGGGTCAAATATTTCAAGTTAATGTATTCAAAAAGCAGGAATTGCTATTTTAGGAACGAAACATTTTCTTTATTTAACAACATGGCGGCTTTCACTTTGTTGTTTTGGAGATTAAGATGGAGTAGTTAGAGCAGTCGCATACTGGACTAATAAAGTCGCAGTTCTGGCCTTAACAGGTAGTATACTAGTCGCAAGATTGCCTAATTTAGTCATCCTAGAGTCTAGCTTGTGCCCTCTACAATATAAATAAACGAGGGAGTGGATAAACTATCGGCAATATATGTCGATGTATATTTAAATTTAGTTTTATATGTACCTTTCTTATGTCCCATTTTAATTAAGTTTTTTTATAAAAACAAAAACAGCACTGAACTGTCTAACTGAACAGAACAATGAAAAGAAAATTTAAAATTTAAGGTTATGGTTCAATACAGTTGCAAAAGGTAGTGACTCGACGTCCTACCAACGTAAGAATAAGGAAATCTAAACAACGTTGGAATTAGTAAACAGACGACGTTTGCATAACGTTGGAATAGGTCCTGAAACTGACGTCGGAAAACTCTATATATTGTCCAACGTTGTAACTACGTTGTCCGAATCACCTAAAGATCACTTAAGCAAAAAAAGGTTACAAGACAACGTTTATACGACGTCGCAGAAGCTTCCTACTTTGCTGTAGTACTTAGTCCAACGTCGTCACAACGTTTAAAAACGTTTAAATTTATTTTAATTCCCAAGGTAGGGAGCTAACTATTTTTTGTAACTAATCCAACGTTGTGATTAGTAAACATTTGGTCGCAAGTCGTGAAAATGCTACTTGGGTTTCTAGTTAATTCTTTCTTTAAACGTTTTTCGAAATTTAAGCAATTGTTTTCTTTTAACCGCACGATTTTACAAACTAAACACCATATTATATTGTCTATTTGAAAATATCTATTCCAGAATCAGTCAACAAGAGTTCACCATTTATCCAGAACCACAAAATTATGAATTATTACCTACACAAATTTCGCGCTGCATCTCAAACCCTCGGCTACGACAAAGCAACGGCAACTAAGATTTTTTTTTCGATATTAAAAATTTAAATTTTTGATTTATATTGACTAAACCAAACATTATACGCGATAAACGATACAAAAACCTAGGTTGTTTTATAATTTCAGTTTTTATAAACACCCAAACTGCCCCAAACGGCGAAAATTTTCCAGCGATATGACTGAAATCCTGTAATATATTTATATAGAAATAATGCACTCGATATTTCTTAATCAACTATATTGATTCTCAACTAATAAGCAATATTACAAATTACAATAATAACACACTGGGGTGTTTTTTTTTCTAGACAAAGATAAAAACCGCCACTTTTTTTATCGTCTGTTAGTAAACTACCAAATACAAGTGCATATAAAGTTGCCTACTTACAAATCCTTTTGTAAGTATGGACAATATAAACTATTCTATCCATAGACTTAAAATAAAATATAGACTACACTATTTACATCTCAACGCGGACAAACAATATTTTTTGTACACATGGTTACTTCTGGGTACAGTCGACCGAGCCTTCCTCATCTAGCTTTGAGCCTTCCTCATCTAGCTTTTTTTTATGTTGTCACGTCTTTAATATTATCAATATTTTTTTTCTTGTTATACACATATATTGAGATATTAATACTACAGTTTAATAAAGTAGGTTTTAATATTCCATAAATGTATTAAATAGTCCTTTTATACTACTAAATTATAAGTCGGATACTGTTTAAAAGGATAAGTTCTTTGACAATATGACAACACCGATTAGAGGCGAGGGAGCCTATTCATTCATTTATTACCTTGTAGTACGTGTCGCACGTGTGGTGGTGCTTTGTTGCCGCTATATCCCCGGCTGTATTAACGCATTTTCTTAGCTTGTAGTCCTTAAGTGTTTATTTTATTGACTTTTTCTGTTCAAGAACTATAAAATATGGTTCGCCAGTGCCAATTCTAAAAGAAATTTGACTTAAATAATCCATTTAAGTCTTTAAACGACTTTTTGACCGGTAGGCAACTCTCAATTTACCCATTGGGGAGTCAGTGGCGTTGTTGTAGAAAGGCGCTTATTTAGATAATATTTTAGTAAAATGTAAAATCTGAATTTTTCTCTTACATTACATTATTTACTTACTTACATTGTAACAAAATCATAATTATAACCCTGTTAATAATTAATAATGTTTTTTATTAAAAATATATTCCGGTTTATTCTAAAATTATCTTCAGAATCTAAAATAACATACAAGAATTTTAATATGATATTACATTATGAAACAATATTTTTTAATATACCGGGTCGTCTCAAAAGTGGCTCACCCCTATAACTTTTTTATTTTTTAGATAAAAAAAAAACAGATTTGTATGTTAGTAGGTATATGACATAAATTAGGATTTATTAACGTATTCAATTGTTTTTGGTCTCTTCCTATTTCACTGAAATGATTACATCTTTTTGATTTTAAAGGCACCCTCGGTATATTGCTACTTTATTCGATAAAAAAATGACACTCTGAATAGAATGACATATCATATGTCAACTTTTGACATTGTCGCTTAAAACAAATCCTATTTTAAATTTCAATCCAGGGTGCCATGGTGTTGTTAAAAACACTAAGTTTTAATCAAGGAGCCTTGGAAAAATAGTTTTGATCGTCTAATAGGTTTCGTGTCTTGTCTAGGCCGGTTAAAAGATGTACATATCGTATTTTTAATCATACATATGTCAATTTTTTCAAATGGAACAAGGGTGACTCGTTAGCATATTTGAAAGAAGCATTTTTTATGAATATATTGATACCACACACTTGGTATTTCGAGTCAAATTGTCGTTATGAACCGCGTGATACAATTACAATTAAACCATATGCGAAAATGTCAAAAGTTGACATATCATATGTCATTCTATTCAGAGTGTCATTTTCTATCGAATAAAGTAGAAATATACCAAGGGTGCCGTTTAAAAATTGAAAGTTATAGTCATTTCGATGAAACAGAAAGTGACCAAAACAATTGAATGCGTCAATCAATCCTAATTTATGTCATATACTAACATACTAAATCTTAGTTTTTTATTTGAAAATATAAAAAAATTATGGGGTATGAGCCACTTTTGGGACGCACCCGGTATAATAAAGACAGTACCGAGTTAAATAAATGTAGTTTTCTATTTTATCCACTTCCTATCACCTTCCTTGTTTAATGGATTGATTTATGTTTTCTCTAATTTACATAAGACATAACTTAACCAGAAAAAAAATTACAACAATCATATATTATTTTTTCTCTCCCTGTCGCCGATCTCTATTTATATCTGTGGAATAGGTCCTGTTTTGATTAATATTAGGGTTGTAAATGTTTGACTAAAATTAATAATTTATTATTAATTTCAAAATTACGTAATTTCGATTATAAAATTTCTTCTATAACGTGTATTTTATTATTTTTATCCTTTTTGGACTCTAAGACGTTTTTTTCTAAACTTTTATTTAAAAAACCTGTCCTAAATCTTAATAAAATATAAAAAAGTTTAAATACGATATATTTTTAATTTAATTATAGCTTCATTAAAATAAAAAAAATTACCCGGCTATGATACGGAGAGTTCAGGTGTACTTGAGAAACGAAAGACAGTGTTGTGTTTCTCGGCAGAGTCGTCAGGAACGACCGTTACGACAGAGACAACCCATCATCGCTCGTGTCGCACTCGTTATAACCTAAAACAATAACACAACAATAACAAGACATTATCTGACCGCATGTTCCAGCTATTTATGAATGAGATGCTCAGTCTATATTTTATTTTAAGTCTATGATTCTATCGCACTTTAACCCATTATATTTTCTATGCGTGGTATACCTTACCTAGTTGGTGTCACGAGCAGCGGCACTTGGAGTTTAAAGGCATGTACTGACTAGAGCACGCTCACTCGCGAGTGTGAGCGGCTCATATGTGTGCCTCTGAGCTGAGCGCGCTCGGATGCTCGCTTGGCTCATCTGAGCGTGCTCGACGCGGGCCCCCACTTGTCGGTTTTTTGGCAATCGGTAAGCCCGCGATCGGCGCTCGAGAGTGAACGTACTCTCAGGACCCTATTCCTGTATCTTTTCGGTTTCGGATCCGAAAATTCGATTCGGTTCACTACCGAACGATAGAGTTGTCGAATGTTACGTTCAGTAGCGCGCATTGCGATTCTGTATTGCAGTTCGGCAACCGTTCGGTTCGGTTTCGAAGCAACCGAAAAACAATCATGGTTAGAGCATGACAGCAGGACGTGATAGTGACAGTGACGCTTTCAAATTTTGTATATGTTCAAATCATAGATAAAAGAAAATAATCTACTATTAAGATAGATATGAAACTTAATAGTAAAATTTTGGGTCAAAGCGCCCCTCCGCGTTTTTAGTGGAGACTACGTTTAACCCAGCGCCTTCGCCTTTTCTGCTGTAAATGTTTTTTATGTTTATATTTGAATTCAAAGGATTTATTTTTAAAGTTACACTGATATATTAGTACATCAGAGTAACTTAATAAAACATAAGAATATATATATTTTACAATTTATTTTTTTATTTATTTTTCGACTTTTTTTAAGTCGACTGGCTGTCTAATGAATAGACCGAGATTTATAGATTTTAAAGCGAACGAAAAAAAAATCAAACAGCGAATACATACCATATATTTTTCTTTTATCTAAGATACATACCTTATCGTCTTTTGGAAACACGTACATTTTTGCAGTTTTGTTAGTTTCTTTTGGTAAGATGTAACACAACAAGAAAACACCATTTTACAGTTAATAAATAATAAAACTATTTCTGACTATGATATTTAAAATTTAGATAGATAGAAAATTAAAAAACAAACCAGTACTTGCAAACGCAGGCCCAAATTCAATAAAAATCAAAATTTTTCCTGGGTGAAAATCAGGTTTTTTTCACTGAAAAGGTATTTTTGATTTATCAGCAGTCATTGTGAAGTTGACAATATACAGGGTGTTTTCGAATTAGTCTAAAAAAATTATGGTGTGATTCCTCATGTGTTCTTAAAACAATTTTTATATAACCATTGGGTCTAAAGTACTTCCTTTTTAATCTACAGGGTGTTAAAATTAAAAAAAAATCGATTTTTTTGCTTGACATAAATGGTACACCACTGCTTTTTTAAAGAAAATATATATTTTTTTCTTTGACTGGCTATCCTTTTCAACAAAATTGATCTTTGAGTTTTTCTTGTTCATCAAACGGTTGTCGAGAAAAAATAAATATACTTATTAAGAGCCCGCCTTTCGTTTTTCTACCGATTTTAAATTTTTAGATTAATTAGGAAACACCCTGTGTATGCATATCACAGGCAACCAAATAAACTAGTAACCTCTAAAAGTTATTTTTCCTACCACTAGCGACATACCGTGTTTTTAGTGTGTACTAAATTATTTTATCAAAATTTCACCATATAAGTTTCCAGGCAATGAACCCTACCGAATCCTCGGCTCGCGTACCGAAAGCTCTAATCCTCCTAAATTTTCTATCTATCTAAATTTTAAATATCATAGTCAGAAATAGTTTTATTATTTATTAACTGTAAAAATGGTGTTTTCTTGTTGTGTTGCATCTTGCAAAGAAACTAACAAAACTGCAAAAATGTACGTGTTTCCAAAATACGATAATGTATGTATCTTAGATAAAAGAAAATATATGGTATGTATTCGTTGTTTGATTTTTTTTTCGTTCGCTTTAAAATCTATAAATCTCGGTCTATTCATTAGACAGCCAGTCGACTTACGATCATTTACATGAAACTCTGTAAAATAAATAAAAAATAAATTGTAAAATATATATATTCTTATGTTTTATTAAAGTTACTCTGATATACTAATATATCAGTGTAACTTTAAAAATAAATCCTTTGAATTCAAATATAAACATAAAAAACATTTACAGCAGAAAAGGCGAAGGCGCTGGGTTAAACGTAGTCTCCACTAAAAACACGGAGAGGCGCTTTGACCCAAAATGTTATTATTAAGTTTCATATCTATCTTAATAGTAGATTATTTTCTTTTATCTATGGTAGGGTTTCCGTTCGGTTCGGAGCTACGGACTAACTTTACGCGATACCGAATCGATCGGTAAAATACTTACAGAATAAGGCCCCAGACGGCGCACAAATAGAAACGGTGATTGTTTTTGCTAATTTCTAAGTTTTGTCTATCAATTTGTAGCCATGTGGACTAACCTTTGAATAAGCAAAGGGACTAACGAAAAGTGTGTGATGCTGATTAGTTTATATGAAAGTAAAAGGTTTTGCGGGATGCAAAATTCTTAAATGGTGCTTAGTCACCTTCGAAAATTAGGTCTGCCATTAAATTCCTGTTACTTTGGTCCCGATTTCGATATCTCTCTCTAATCCACCACCGCTTATTTCTCTTCGCCTTTTTGACTTTTGTTGTTGTTAAGGCCTAAATTAATATGAAACCAGCCGCGAATGTTTTGTGGCGATGCCATGCCTACAAGTTCTCAACATCGACTGAAAATAAAAACGGCTCGCCTTCCTGAGCCATGAGCCGCTCATTCAAACACAAAAATTTCACTCGCTACGAGCACGCTCACACACGCGAGCGGCTCATGCGACAAAATAAAATTTTGACCGGCAGTAGAGAAAATGTGTAAAATAAAATGTTTTCAAGCGAAAATTGGACAAATTGGGAATAGTTTTGAATATTTTAGGATGAAAAAAAGTGATTTACAAAAAGTATAATTTAAATAAGTTTTTCTAATTTTCTCCTGATTTTTTGGGAGGGCATTGAATAATGGCCCGATAATATTGTGTCCGAATATCCCTGCCCAAACATTTACTTTCTGTGGATATTGCGTCCTTGTTTCGACAAACCTGTGTTGGTTTTCTTTGTTCCAATATCGATAATTTTGAACATTAGGTTCATTATTTAAGGTAAACGTGCATTCGTCAGTGAAACATATGTTTTTTAAAAATTCCCGATCCGTGTTTGCTCTTTCCATCATATCAAAACAAAACGCCTGCCGCCGTATTTCGCCCCCATCTCTTAGCTCTTGGTGCTTTTCATATTTGAAGGAATAGTATTTATGTAGTTTCAAAATTCGAAACGCTGTAGTGTGATCTATTCCTATTTCATTCTCAAGATTCCTTGTGCTGATCTTTCCATCGTTCTCTTCCACGCACAATAAAACTTCCAAGTCGGTATCATTTCTTGCATCTTCTCTTTGTTCCTGCCTGCTTCACATCTGCAGTTATTTATTAGGGTACTTTTGGACTCAAATCTCTGGATATTCCTTGTAGTTGTAGATTTTCCAGGTATCGGTCTATTCGGATACAGAGCAGCAAACATGTAGTGTAATTCGGTAGTGTAATTCATGGCTAATATTTTCCATGTAGGTATGAGTTTTTAATAATAATAATAAAGCACTAAATAGATAAATTTCTGAAATGACAACTTCATTTGACAGTTATCTTTTACCTTGACTGGTGCTTATAAGTAAATACAGGACCATAAGAAAGGAGAAATGTTTAAAAAGAAATCGGCGATAACTCGTAAACGGGCAAATCAAAAATATCCAAAGTTATTCTTTTGAATGTGGGTTTTAGTGCTCTTCAATAAACTTAAATAGAATTATTCTCTAAAATAATTAGGGAAGCCAATAATTGACACCATTAAAATTTACATGGGATTTCCTCTGTCCCGCTCGACGATGCAACACCCAGTATAGAGTCATCATTATCATCTATTTCAGCTTTAACCGTTTCCAATTATGGTGTAGCCTCCCTCGAATATTTAGATACTCCTTTGTAGTTGGGCCCATTGTTGTCTATTGTTGACTCTGCGGGCCCAAGTTATCCTTATCCTTGCTAATTTCCTAATATCATGGTCCCATCTCAGGTTTGGTCTTTTTCTGGGTCTCTTAATTCCTCGTGGGTACCATGGTGTAATTTTTGTGCATAGATAAAGGAAACAAGTTTAGATTGGAATGCTCGGCTTGCCGCCAAAACTTATAATTGTTTTGGAGTGCATGACATTTCAATATGTCAGATAATGAATTTGTAGTTAGTGTGTCAAAAATTAAAGAGGATTTAGAAAAAAGAACTAAACCAAAAAGAAAATCAACAAAACGACATCAAAGAATATCATCAAAACTATTCTGGAACCAAATTGCTGGACAAGCAGAAAATGAGTAAGTTTTAAAACTATTAAAAACTTCTCTAATTAAAAAAAAAATTTAACTGTTTATAAAAAAAGTTATCAACTTCTTCATATTGAATAATGATCTGAAGGTTTAGTAGATACATGAGTAAACAGTAAAGGCATACTAAAAGACACACAAATTGATTCTTGCTAATACTGAAATACCTTTGTATTCTGGTGTCGTGATTTTGACAAAGTAAATGTTATTTTTGTCGGTAAATTTACTGGTCTCTTCTATTGAGATAAGACCGGTAACAGTAAACAACATTTTCGTCATATGGATCTAGGACGACTTATTCTAATCAGTTGTCGTTAAGAGGCAGTAAAATGTGTGAGACAGATTGGGATTTGTATTTATCAGTGTCGTTAATTTTCAAAAAAACAGAACGGTGAGTTTTTATAATATTTTATAATACGTACTCAAGGAGCTTTGGAAAAATAGATTTGATCGTCTAATTTTTTAGTTGTCCTGATCGGTTAAAAGATGCCGAAATCGTATTTTTAAATCATATCTCAATTTTTTCTAACGGAACGAGGGTGGCTCATTAGTCATGGCTCATTATTTGGAAAAAGCATTTTTTTACGAATAATTTGATACCACACACTTGGTATTTCGAGTCAAATTGTCGTTATGAACCGCAGGTTACAGTTTCAAATAAACCATATGAGAAAATGTCGAAAGTGCGCATATGATATTATGTCATTCTATTTAGAGTGTCATTTCCTATCGAATAATGTAAAAAAATACCGAGGGTGCATTTAAAAATCAAAAGTTGTAGTCATTTCCGGTAAAACCGGAAATGGCCGAAAACAATTGAATATGTCAATCAATCCTAACTTATGTCATATACTAACATACCAAATCTCGTTGTTTAATCTGAAAAAGTAAAAAAGTTATAGGGGTGAGCGACTTTTGAGACGCACCCGTTATATTTTATATGGCTTTATTACATGTGTTTCCAATGTGGTGGCACTAGCCGTTTTCTGAAATGTTTCGATGCGGAATCAAAACATTTAGAGGAAATGTTTCGAAACATTTTCTGCAGCTTGTGTCCAAGATGTTCCCATTTTCAGCAGCCACTGTTTCTAAATGTGAAGAAACAAAATACCAAACTAAAATAGTCTATGTCTGTATGTGGATTTCAAAATATAAACAACCATCCACAATGTCGACCTGCGCCATCATTTTGTTGTCTTAAAATCTTTGTTTTTAGGGTTTTTCCCACAAAAAATGTCTGGCAAAAGCAAATTCATCATTTAATTTAATAATGTATTTTACAAAATTTTAATACCTCTTGTATATATCATTATTTGTTGGCACAAAATATTTTTGTTTGAAATATAGATATTTTCATTTCTGTACCTATCATGGTTCTGAAAATAAAAATATATAAATCAATGTTAGTAGAACGCGTTCTTATGAGTTTAAAAGCTCAACAGTCGATAAAAACATATATTTTTAGTTAAAAACGCTACCACTAACCAATATGGCGGAATTTTAATTCATTATTTTATAAAATTGACATGGAGTCGGACACAAATCATCTACATTATATCATATTTGTATCTAAAAAGAGAGAAACTCGTGTTTCGAAAATGAATCGACAATAAATGGAAACCTTGTTTCCAAAATGTTTGCTATCTGTGTAGAAATTTCGAACTAGTCACCAGCCAACAACGCCAATCAAAACTTTTGGTCAAAATTTTATTTACTTATTATAACACCATTAAAACATAAAAACATGTGTTCCATTGTGGACAAAAAGAGAAAAAAGCATTTGCTGGTTACGTATCTGTATTTGTACTCACTATATGTCCTTCCTCCTGCTTTTCTAATTATAGTACTATAAAAACCTGAAGAATGTTTAAATGCAAAAACTGCAGAATAAAATCAAAACAATGAAGTAAGGTTATGTTCTCATATATGACAGAATATCAAATAAATTATGGAAACTTTTCAGGCACAAAACGGGTACAAAATCTGCAAATGTGAGCCACATCTGTTTCTTAAAAGTTTCGAAAAATTTGTGAAACTAAGATCTTTATTGTTATAGCTTATGCAGCAAAACCATATTTTGGTAAAATGTTTCAAAACAAAAAGCTATTTATGTTACCAAACATATGTATCAAAAATGTGACGAAATTGTTTCGCAATGTTTCTCAGCAGAGATTTTGTTTCGATTTTGTATCTAAAAATGCTACTTGGGGTACCACGAACCGCCAATGGTTTCATTCATCTACCATGAGGCCGAGACAGTGGCTCATCCAGAGGTTGAGTCTGGGAGGGGTAGTGACAATATTTAAATAAAGTAATATATTTAAATTAAATTTTCATTCAAAGGTATTGTGACTATACGAAAAAAAAATAACTTAGATTGTTCTAGATTTCTATTCTGAGTGACAATTTTATTTTATACTAGATTTTCTTATTAATAAATTTCTTTCTGGGAGGGGTAATTACCCCTATCACCCCTCCCGTATATGCGCCCCTGGGCCGAGAGCACTTGCCCAGAGTGACAAATGCGAAATATATACCTGCAAACAACTCACCTCATTTTTTTTCGCGCTTATGTTTTAGGACCGTACTTCGAGCAAGTACCATGAGTTTATAATGAAAAATTTCACATAGGTCGCGTATGCTCCGTCCGGATGACGGCCATATATACATAAACACATACAGGGTAAGTTTTCTACGATGTTCTCTATGGGTATCTCAGAAACTACTGGAGATAGAGGGTCGGTTAAATGGGGAAAGAATTGCAGTTTTGTGGAGCCATAAATATGCGCCTTTCAGATTTTTTTAAAAGTTCATGGCTTACTAGATATTTCGAAAACAATTTTTGGCTATTTTAAAAATTGTTCGTAATTCCATTATAATCTATTTTAGACAAAAGTTTTCAGATAAAAGTTGTAGATAATCAGATCCTTAATGAGATTGTGTCCTCCGTTTTTTTCTAAAGCCTGTCATTTTACACATATGACACAAACATATGTTTTTTTAAATGGAAACCATAGTTGGTCATGGCTTCAAAAAAAGCGCCAATTTTTAAGCTTTTCAGCTATATCTATAATATGTTTTATTCAAAAAATTACGTAAGAGTTATAGCCAATTCTTATAATTTCTAAACAATTTCACTTAGTTAGCCATGGAAACAAGTTCAAACTTTGTAAAATAAAATAAACAGAAATTGTAAATATGGATTTTTCAAATGAAGAAAAGCATGTAGGCTTATTGATTCAACTGTTTTTTTTTATTATACATTTTCGAGGATACGTTAACCGGTGAACGTTACTTTTTACATTTTTTAAAGAACAGTTTTCAAGATACGTAGAAAAATTCAATTTAGATACTTGCGCATCGATAGAGTGGTTCCAACATGACTCATTATGACACCACCTTCCCCATTATGAGGGAAATGTTAAAATTTATTTATATCATAAGTATGCATACTCAGGGTTAGAAAGAGGTGAACCTATTGCATGGGCCTCCTCGATCACCTGACCTATCCATTTTAGATTTTTTTATGCGGATGGTTAACAACAAGGTTTACAAAAGAACTTATGAATTAAGAGAGGCACTCGAAGAGGCGGTACGGAAGAAGTTTATTAAAGTCGACCGGCCGTCCTGTGAGAAGAGCTAGTAATTCAGTTTTAAGAAGATGCATTTATGTACTCAATACAATGGAGGTATTTTGAACATTTTAACTAAAATAACTTAAAGTGTATGTAATGATATTAATTTTTTAAGTTTTAGTTTGTGTAATGTAAATTGTAAAGAACCGTTTAACAATATATGCTGTCTTTTTATAAGTTATAAATCACAAAAGAATAAGAATACCATGAACAGTGAAATTAGTCAAGAAAGACAAGAATTGGTTATAACTCAATAATTTTTAGAAAGAAACATATTATAGCTTATACCGCTAAAAAGCTTAAAAAATGGCGCTTTCTATGAAGTCATGGCCAACTATCGTTTCCATTTAAAAAAACATATGTTTATATCATAATATGTCAAAAATAACAGGCTTTAGAAAAAATCGAAGAATACAATCTCATTAGGGATGTGATTATCTACAATTTTTATCTGAAAACATTTTGTCTAAAATAGATTATAATGAAATTAGGGACAATTTTTAAAATAAGCCATTAATTTTTTCAAAAATCTGAAAGGCGCATATTTACGACCCCACAAAACTGCAATTCTTTCCCCATTTAACCGACTCTCTATCTCCAGTTGTTTCGGAGATACCCATAGAGAACATCGTAGGAAACTCACCCTGTATATATAAAAACACGCGGACTGAAATCGCTCCATCTGAAAGCGCTGTTAATGATCAAAATCGTAAGATTGAAACTGAAACATGCAGTTACAAAGCATGCCAACGCGAACGATTTTTTTCTTAGAACACATGGTGTATATTTGCGATTTGCGACAAACTAGTCCCTTTAAACGAAATCAACCCGTTATTAGGTTTACGCTCTTCGTCCTCGTTACGCAACTGGTAATTTATCGAGCTGCCGATACTTTTCTCCATATATGGCCGACGGTTTCGATGCCGCCGACGAGCGTACAAGGTTTCCCCCCGTAACACACTTGTTTACTTGTCCGTTCTTGGTCAATCATCGTCGCGTTACGTTTTTTTTCGCGTACTTTTTCGCTTATTTGGCCGCCAAGATTGTCGGTCGTTACATATCTCACGGTAAAAACGGAGCGAATTGAACATATGTCGAGTAATGTTGACGTAACTCTGAGCCTAAGGGTCGTAGATCAATGTAAAATTACAATCAATCTTGTCATTATCATCATATACAACTTTATTCTACCGGTGAGGTAGACATACTATACCTTGCATACTATACCTTGAGTTGCGTCCATATGTTTTGTAGTTTCACCGTTTGATGTTATTTCGTTCATGATTATTCTCTAATATGGTAGTCCCATCTTTAATTAGGGTGCATTTTGGTTAATCTAACACGACACATACCAACACCAGGAGGCATTAGACAAGGAGACAGCCTAAGTCCTTTTTATTCAGTCTCTTCATGGACATCATTATAGAAAAGTTGACCTCGATGAATATCGGTTATCGAATGGGACACAACAGAGTTAGCATGGTGTGTTACGCTGATGATGCAGCCATTATCGCGGAGACAAAGAATTAAATATGATTATCTCTACAGAAAAAAATAAATGCTTAACTTTCTCTAAAGAGCCGTTAAAATGCAAACTGGTAGTAGAAAACAAAATTATTGAGTAAGTATCACAGTTCAGATACCTAGAAATGGATATATAGCATTACCATGATCCAGAGAGAGATCTGAGAAGCCAGATGAACAGAGCAACGGCCATGTCAGAATGTCGAAGGCAAATAGTTTAGATAAACCCCTAGGTGACCAACAATTATCATTTGGGGGTTTCAATCATATGTTTTATCCATTCTATCCTCTAGTTATTCTAAACATATCTCAATCGATAGATCTTTATGCATGTGAAGTTTCCAGGTTTCCTATATATAGATAAGCAATCTTAATCCCCCAATTTAATCTACGCATAAATATATACACTAACACACACAGTGTTATTCTGCAATTTGAAGCATGATGATAAAAATCATGTAAAAAATAAGAGTTCATTACTTCAAATACTTTAATACATTCGGTACATATTTAAATATAGACAATATTTTTTTATTAAAACTAAATTCTAACTGTAATGGCGCGCTCAGACGACTCGTGTACTTGGCAAACATTCCTTATATATACAGGGTCCGGCGAGTGCGTCGGGCATCTATACAAAATTTCTAAGTTATTGTTTAGGCTGTACTTAAACTGCCGTTAAACGGTAGCTTACTAAAATGCCGTTAATAGGTATGACGTCGTTGATGTGACGCACTTGACGGCATTTTAGGACTAACCAACGCTAGCCACCCCACCAAATAACCAACGCAACTAACCTCGACACTGATAAAAAAATTTAAAAAACAAATATAAATTAGTAAAAACCAACCAACCCCACCAAATAACCAACTAACCAATAAATTAACACCCTCCAAATAACCACGCTAACCAACCGGCCAAATAACTAAACCAATCCAACCAAAAAGAGTGAAACCAATGTTGACCAATGCAATAAGATCACGCTATAAGCAAAAAAAAATATAAAAAAGTCTTGGTCGGCGTGAGATTTGAACCACGGACCATTCGCTCTCGAAGCGATAGCCACAGCCACGGAGCCACAGGTGCTCTTGTAAAATGCTTATAGCTAGGCATTACTTTCCGCCGACATGAACGACGTCACAATATCTATTAACGGTATTTTAGTAGGCTACCGTTTAACGGCTGTTTAAGTACATCGTATTTCTTATAGGAGCTACGAGGCATTACCGCCGCGCCGGACCCTGTATGCCAATCATAATTATTTGCCAAGTACAGGGTGGGTCAAATTGGACGCTTTTAAAGGGAAACAGCCGTTCTCTATAGGAGATAGGCGAAAACTAATATCGGTGTCTGGAGCTCAATTTTTATCAAAAATATAATGGTGAAAACCGCACGTCGATATCTGTTACCGTTTATGAGTTACGGGTTCGGTGTTTTTCAAAAATGTGCATTTTTAACAAATCGCTGTAACTTTTTTACTATGGAAAAGTTTGTATTTTTATGAAAACATTTCCAAAGCACCTTTTTACCTATAATTTAATGGTTTAAGTATAATTCTTTTAAAATGAATAATTTAAGAGTTATCAACAGAAAAATTGATTTTTTATTTGGGACGCTCTGTATATTTTTAATTAAATGAAAACAACTTCTCGTAAAAATCATCCCGTAACTGCGAAACGGTAAGAGATATCGATGTGCGGTTTTCACCATCATATTTTTGATAAAAATTGAGCTCCAGAGACCGATATTAGTTTTCGTCTATCTCCTATAGAAAAGGATGTTTCCCTTTAAAAGCGTCAAATTTGACCCACCCTGTACACGAGTCATCAGAGTCCGCCTTAAATTGTAGGTACAATTAATAATTAGTGATGAGAAAAACCGGTGAATTTCAATAATCGAGTACTCGAGTTTCAAGTGATTGCAGTAATCGAGCGATCGTTCGAATTTAAAATTTCGGGTTTTCGACCGTCGCCGTCGCTTGTTGCAGTAAGTTGCGTGAGCAGGGCACATATTCTTTCGGTGATGAATGGCAAGTAGCAAGCGATTCGCTTGATCGCTTGATTTAGTTTATTTCAAAGCATTGTCGATGTAGGGCGTAAAATTTTGTCCCTCAGATACACAACGGATAACGTCGTATAAATTTGCTACCTGCAATGTATGTAGAAAATTCGCTCGGCTTTTTATCGAGTATGTCACATTAAAATCGGATTTCAATTTATTTTTCTAGGATCGCTTGCGTTCGTCGCTCGTAACTCGTCACTTGCATCGCTCGTTCATAATCGAGCGATGGTTATTTCAATAATCGAGTACTCGAGCGAATTTTCACTTGAGTTATCCCATCACTATTAATAATGGACTCGTTCTGCTTTGTGGCGGCATACAGGTATGTAACCAGGGAATGTTTTTGATGATGGGGAGTTTAAACCGTCAAAATATATCTGGTTATTTGATCTTCCAGTCAAAATACTTTCGGAAGTAATCGGATTTTTTTACATTTCAAAACATGAAGTGAAAAAAAGCCTTACAGCGCTTTCAGATGGAGCGGAGCGTCTGCGACGGACCGTCCGCGACTTAGAGCAAGGACCATGAGTTTATATGAACAATTTCACATGGGTCCCTTATCCATATTACGTAATATCGTATTATCCATATACGTAAATACATTAATATAAAAACACGAGGACGGTACGTCGCGGACGCTCCGCTCCATCTGAAAGCGCTGTTATTCTCAGAACTACGTCGTGACTTCATAAAACCAAAGTTTGTACTAAATTCAAATTTGACAGCTGTTTGAATTTTGTATAATCTTATAATAATACCATACCATCTATCTACATTGTCATATTAAATTAAAATATATACTGTGATCGAATGAAAATGCCACAGTAGGCTTAGAAATACAATTTAACTGGCTTTACTATACACCATCGTCCTTTATCTATTTGAAATTTTTGTTAACCGTTAAAATTAGGATATTATAAATATAAATAGCCAGTCCCTAGAAACTATTCATAAATTTTTATATAGTAGGTTTAACATACAATATGTCCCCGGATTGTCTTTACAAGAGGAAAAACTTTTTATTATTTACATTTCGAGAAAAATGCATTCTTTATAACAAATTTTGCTTGTTCTAAAATGGTTAATCCCATTTATACTTTTCCAAATTTCCATACAGTTTTAGAGAAAATTAGAAAAAAACATGAAAATGTAAAGCAAAAAGGTTGGTAAGCAAGAAAATTTTACGAAGAATATGGTTTATTCTCAAAATGTCAATAACAAAAAAGTGTTTTCTCTTGCAAAGACAATCCGGTGACATACTGTATATCAAGAACTTCAGATAAATGCTCAACAGGTTTCACTTTCACTGTTACCTAAAATTTGGTTTGGACACCGTCTGTAACGCTATTTTTCTTCGATCACCCGGTATATTAATGCTATTTATCTCTACTCTTACTTACTATTGATTAACAACGATTTAAAATAACAACTTTACCATTTAATCGACAAATAAAAAAGTCATTAAATTACCTTTCAAACTAAATTTATGACAATCTTTGATAATTCACTTACGTTCTAAATAGTATACCTTCGGTATTTTACGAACAATTTAATCCAAGTACGTTTATTTGTATCTCAAAGGATTTTACGTAGATTGGTTCCTTGACTCTTCCTCGAAAAATCGTTACACTCATAAATTACCGGTTTCAAAGTTTTTAGCTTCAATGTGTGAGTGTTCGTGTGACATCATTCGTACGGAAAGGATTCGTCATCGCCCAAAAATCTCCATCTCGATAAAGTCGTTACGAATTTGAAAATGTAATTTCGAAAATCTATCGCCTTTTTCGTTTTTCCTCGCTGTCCGAGGATTAATTTGATCCAAGCAAGATCATCTAGAGCGAACAGATGTTTTATTGTATAACGTAAACAGCTAGAGAGAACTTAATTTCAAGTTGCTGGCCGTTTGGCGCCATGCTGTCAGTTGCTACGTTGCCGGGTTGGGCCGAAAGTATTTTTGACTAGGATTTTTATAGGAAATTTAAAATTAAAATTAAGTTAATACATTTATAAAAAGCTCACTAATTTTATAATAATATTTAAAAGGTGTAATTTATTGATGTAAATATTTGTAACCAAATCAATTATTCGTTTACTTGTCTGAAATATGTACTTTGGTTAATTAAAACTTGGCTAGAACTAGAAATTATTCAAAAGAGAACTTCTATACTCTTTCGAATAATTGAAAAAAGTTAAATTTATGAAATTAGATTTAACTGAAAATATAATTCAGTTTTACATTATCTATAAAATTTACTTAAACAAAGCATTTATAATACGTTTATAAAGGAGCATGCAGTTTGTTAAAAATTTAGCACTTGTAATATACGAGAAATTGATAACTTTTATTTATACGTCTATTTATAATTATCTATTACATTATTTTATCAAACACTATAAATCTAATATCTACTTATGTGCTAATAGTTTCATAATAAAGTGAGTAAAATTTATATAACTATTTTTATACCGGGTGCGTCTCAAAAGTGACTCATTCCTATAAATGTTTTATTTTTTCAAATAAAAAAACAAGATTTGGTATGTTAGTATATAACATAAATTAGATTTGATTGACTCAATTGAAATTCAACTGTTTTTTGTCACTTCCTTTTTCACCGGAAATGATGACAACTTTTGATTTTTAAATGGCACCCTCGGTATATTTCAACTTTATTCGATAAAAAATGACACTCTGAATATAATGACATATCATATGCCAACTTTTGACATTTCTGTGCCATGCCTGTGTTAAAAACAGTAATTTTTAATCAAGGCATTGGAAAAATAGATTTGATTGTCTAATGTTTTTAATTTTTAATGTACTGTCCTGGTCGGTTAAAAGATGACCAAATCGTATTTTTAATCATATCTCATTTTTTTCAAATGGAACGAAAGTTGCTCATTATTATATTTGGAAAAAGCATTTTTTTCAAATAATTTGGTTCCACACACTTGGTGACTTGGTATTTCGAGTCAAATTGCCGTTATGAATCGCATGTCACAATTTCAAATACATAAACGATATTCAAAAATGTCAAAAGTTGACATATGATATGTCATTGCATTCAGAGTGTCATTTTCTATCGAATAAGGTAAAAAAATACCGAGGGTGTCATTTAAAACTCAAAAGTTGTAGTCGTTTCCGGTGAAACAGGAAGTGAAGAAAAACAATTGAATACTTCAATCAATCCTAATTTATGTCATATACTAACATACCAAATCTCGTTTTTTTATTTGAAAAAATAAAAAAGTTATAGGAGTGAGCCACTTTTGAGATGCACCCGGTATACAGATTTTTTTGATAAATGATAAAACATTTAAAACTAAATACTAAATATACTTTTTTTCAATTAAAAAATACAGGATTATACCAGTACTAAAAAGGTCAATTTCTTGATGATTTTATGCCGTATGATCGAGAAAAAACGGCGTCCAGTTGGCTGGGAAATTACGATCGATAAAATGACAGCGATCTTCATTTCATAGCCATCGCTGACGCCGTTTTTTTTTCGATCATACGGTATAGTCCCTAAAGTGAGTTACTCAGAAATAAGTGAATTTTAAAACTATTTCTAATAATTATATTTAACAAAATCAATCCGTTATAACTAATGTTTTTCTTCAATTTGCAATCATTTTCTCTGAGATGGAAACCATTCAATAGAAAAAAAATGGAGAAATTTACCACACTTTATTAAAAGTTATTTAAAAAAATATCCAAAGCTCACTAGATTTTAACACTTATTGTACAATATCGAAAAAAAAACGGCCTCAATTTACTGACAGTTGGCCTTTAGAAGGGTGTGATTTATTTTTATATTCAGTAAAAATAATTTTTAAAGGTGTAGTTTAAAATTCGATAAAAAATATTTGGGAAAATATTTGGTGATAATGTAACAAGTTTTATATCAAATTTTAGTAAATGACATCTAGAGATTGACCTCGTCAAAATTATCGATTGTCATTCCTCATTGACGCCGTTTTTTTATCATACGGTATATCGTAGAATAAAAGTGTTAAATAGAGTGGGCTTTAGATATTTTTTTAAATAACTTTCAATACAATCTCCTAGAAGAATGATTGATCTGTCAAGTCCAAAGGTCTCTCTATCGAAGAGCTTGTGTTTCTCAAAATACATATACGCAAAAAACTTCTGGATACAATATACTGTCATGCGTTATTAACCCTTCAGACACTGCCATTATTTATAATGCTCCTCCAACTGAAATAAAGTAAATAAAGAATACATTAAATTATGTCAAGGTGAAAACCAGCACTTCGAACGTCTGCTCGCTAGGAATAATCTCGGCAACGTCGCATGCTCAGTCGATAACGACAGGGGCGCGGCCTAGCCGAGCGGTTACCGGCGAGTTCTGACATTTTGTTATTCTCGTTCTTTTCTTCTTTCAGTATTATTTATCTATGGCAGTGAACGGACTGATTGTTATTAACGTACGAAAGTGACTTTTTTTCGGTTTATTTTATTCGAATCATGGCCGACACGGACGCAAAAGATCGATACGATCCCGAACTGAAATATTTGTGTGTGGATAGGAACAATTACAACGACCCTGCCACCCAGGCGGAATGGACCCAAAAGAGGCTGGTGTGGATGCCCCACGAGTCCCAGGGCTTCGTGGCTGCCTCCATCAAGGGCGAAAAGGGAGACGAGGTCGAGGTGGAATTGATGGACTCGGGCAAAAGAACCACGGTGGCCAGGGACGACATCCAAAAGATGAACCCGCCGAAGTTCGACAAAGTGGAAGACATGGCCGAGTTGACTTGCCTCAACGAGGCCTGTGTTCTGCACAATCTCAAGGATCGGTACTATTCCGGACTGATTTACGTGAGTACCCTATGAATGCTTTTTATTTTAGCCCATTTTATCACGTTGTCTTCGAAAAAATCCACCCTAGAGACGTACTTGTCAAGTTGGTCTAAGAAAAACATATGAATTCTATGGTGTACTGCAAAAAATGTCCTTAAAAGGAATTTATTTAAATAGTTGCCATATTATTGATGAATTCGTACAAACAAATCGGTAGATCAACGTAATGATTGTTTGTAAGAAAAGAATGTTAATGTCCTGATAATGACAGACTTGTGTAATTAGTATAATTATTGCAGTAAGTTAGTAATTCAATGGAAGACAAATATTTAATATTTTTTTGCATGGTCAGTAAATAACATTCTTTTTACTTTCTATAATATTCACGAGTTTAAATAGAACATTTTAAAAAAATGCGTTCTAATTTCTTATCATATGTGACTATAAATTTAACAAATCTATCGATAAAAGTATTAATATAGGAATTCGCTCATGAACACTTATGTATGGATATAGCTACAAGTAGGTAATAGTATGAATCATTGCCTATTTTGTGTACCTAGCTAGGTACTTATACTGAAATCTCGACTCAAATATAAAAATACCTCTATTTTTTATGATGTTATTATTTGGTTTGCCAGATTTGATAAGATTGTATTATTTGGTCAAAATCAAAATAATTCGTCATCAACTAAAAATAAAAAAACATAAATTCTATGAGATTAATAATTAAATTGTTTCATTATTATTTAATTGTTGCAATTTAAATAGTTTATCATGTTGTAAACTTTAGTAGATATTATTTTGGGTATTATTAGTAAAAAAAAAAACGATAGATATTTAGATATCACCTTGAAAAATATTATCTAAATGTACCTGTCTGTCATTTTCATTCAAAATATTTTTTTTCTATAATATTTTGAAGGTCGAATCTGTCAAAATCGTATTCTTTCACTGGAAACACCATATAAAAACTGTCACTTTTGACAGAAAATTAACACAAAAAATGTTTAGATTTGAGTTAAAATGACAGACAACAAAACAACTGTCCTAGCTATACATTTTTTAGTTAGATAGACCATTTTTTTTATTGCAAATTCGTCGAGATTAATGATTTCAGAGAAACTGCTGTAGAATAACAGATTTTTGCATTTAGAATTAGGTTACTGAGTGGTCAATTATGCTAATGTTTGATCCTATTGTTAGTGTAAGGTTTGTGTGGGATTGTTTTTCTATATAGTACTTACTTACATATATATCTACTAGAAACAATTACCATTTTTTTAAATAGATACCTAATAGAAACATAATATTAGACGCCAGTGCCTTTTTTAGCAAAGTTACCAATGAAAGAAACTTATTTTTATCCATAAACCCAAAGATATTGTGCTTAAAAATTTACCTCATAAACAAAAATAATTTGATTATTGAAGGGAATAATTTCGGTGCCAACAATAGTAAGAAGGCCTGATTACTTACTCGTGACGTCATCGATTGAAGGTTATGGACGAAATTCTTAGAGCCCAATAACTATAATTTTTTAACTCCAATTATCAAAGTAGGTACCTATTGCTATAAATGCAACAATATTTCGTCTATATACCGTAATATCGAAAAAAAAAACGGTATCAAAGACGGCTGGAGAATGAAAATCGATGATAAATTTGGCGAGGTCAATATCTAGACGTCATTTATTAAAAATTGACATAAAATTTGTCAAAAACTAACACTATTTTTGTAATTATAGAAAAATTGATATAAAAATTTATTTTCAATAAATTATTTTTCTCATATTTTAAACTATACCCGAGACTATACCATTTAGAAATCATTTTTACTCAATATAAAAATAAAATACATTCATCTTCTTAAGGCCAACACTGGCAGTAAGCACCAGGAATGACATCTAGGGCTTGACTTCGCAAAAATTTGATCGATTGTCATTCTCCAGCCGTCTTTGACACCGTTTTTTTTTCGTTTGTGTAGTAGGTACCTATTTTATTAGTATACCGGGTGCGTCTCAAAAGTGGCTCACCCAGATAATTCTTCAGATAAAAAAACGAGATTTGGTATGTTAGTATATGACATAAATTAGGATTGATTGACGCATTCAATTGTTTTCTATCACTTCCTGTTTCACCGGAAATGGCTACAACTTTTGATTTTTAAATGGCACGCTCGGTAGTTTTTTACTTTATTTGATAGAAAATAACATTCTGAACAGAATGACATATCATACGTCAACTTTTGACATTTTCGCTTAAAACAAAATTGAATTTTAAATTTCATTATAGAGTGCCATGGCTGTTTTAAAAACATTAATTTTTAATCAAGGAGCCTTGGAAAAATAGATTTGATCGTATAATTTTATTCGTGTCTTGTCCTGGCTGGTTAAAAGATACCCAAATCGTATTTTTAGTCATATTTCAATTTTTTCAAATGGAACGAGGGTGGCGCATTAGTATATTTGAAAAAAGCATTTTTTTACTAATAATTTGGTACCACACACTTGTTCTTTCGAGTCAAATTGTCGCTATGAATCGCATATTGCAATTTCAAATAAACCTTATTTGAAAATGTCAAAAGTTGACATATGATATGTCATTCTATTCAGAGTATCATTTTCTATCGAATAAAGCAATAAAACACCGAGGGTACCATTTAAAAATCAAAAATTGTAGTCATTTCCGGTGAAACAGGAAGTGACAGAAAACAACTGAATACGTCAATCAATCCTAATTTATGTCATATACTAACATACCAAATCTCGTTTTTTTATCTGAAGAATTATCTGGGTGAGCCACTTTTGAGACGCACCCGGTATATTATAATTAAGATACAGTCTAATATAAATTTCATTCTAAGAGCAGAGTTATATGTTTTTGATATCTTTTAAACATTTTAAACATTTGCAGTTAAAATATTTATAAGCAAAAGAACTAGTATTCTATATTGTATATTATACCGTATGATCGAAAAAAAAACGGCGTCCAGTTGGCTGGGAAATGAACATCAATGACATTTCCCATATAAATTTACATTTAAAATGACAGCGATCTTCATTTTATAGCCATCGCTGACGCCGTTTTTTCTCGATCATACGGTACTAATATTAATATAAATGATGTAAGGGGCATAACAGTAAAATTCTTAATTACAATACCTCTTTCGTTGTATTAATCAGTTCTTAATGTTAATTATAACTGCCTGAATTTGAGAATAAATAATATAAATTTAATAACAGTTGGATAACATTTAACAATAAAATTAGGTAAGTATTTAAACAATTTTATATTCGAAGACTGTCTTAGCTATGCCACGCGTCCCCAACTAGTGGATTCGTTAATTTAAATAACAAATGGCCTAAAACACCTGTCATATAAGCGTTTCCCTCTAAAGGTGTGCTTTTTTAGTAACACGCCCGACTTCCTACGTTGTCGTCCACACTTTGAACAATGTCGAATGCAAACTTGCACAAATAAAATCAAACACAAATTAGGAGAATCTACATAAACAGATAAATAAGTCTTTAGTAGTTCCATGTAATATAATAGCTCTAAAAGCCTAAAAGGCTCATGGCTTGATTGGTTATCTTTCTCCATTTGTTTCCGTCTTTCTCCTTTATTCTCCACCCATCCACTCTTATCCTTCTCAAGTCCTCTTCTATATCCTTTTTCCATCTGATTCTCGGTCGACCCCTCCTCTTTCCACCTATTTCACGTTTCATTATCATACTAGGAATTCTTGCTTCAGCCATTCTTTCAATGTCTCTAAGGGTAACTGGGTACTTTCCAACCAAGTAATAGAATTACATAAAATCACCTTAAATTTAACCTAAAATAAACAATATTTTAAACCTATACTATTCTGAACTAATAACTAATAATGTACTCTATTAGGCAACTATAATGTACCAATTACAATTTACTATACTATCGAAAAAAAAACGGCGTCAAAGACGGCTAGGGAATGACAATCGATGATAATTTTGGCGAGGTCAAGCTAGTGATGTTAATATTTCAGAAATTTTTGATTGTTGCAGGAAATTTCGGAAACTTTCGGAAATTTATGAAATATTAGGAAATTTTACAATTTTACATATTTTTTGTCGATACAATAAAGGTATAAATTAGATAGACATTTGATACCAACATGTAAGTAAAAAAAACAATAAACATAATATGAGTTGTTATATTTTTAATAAACAATACATAACCCATAAAAGTCATAAACATAACCCATAACAAATATCATTTGGTAACATTTGTATTTTGTGCATAAACCACGAACTGTGACTATGAATTTAAAAAAAAAACAAAAAAGCCCGAAATATAAATTTAAAAAACGTAAAACACAAATAACTGAATTATTCTATTCCGGAATATCAGGCGCCGAGCTGGTCCCATCTTCATAGGGTATTATAGTAGCAGTAGTACTGTCGTCGTCAGTTTCTATTTCCAAATCAGTTATATTTGATGTATCATCTGGTTCTGATTCTGAAGGATGGACCTCTACCTCCACGAGTTCTAGTGGTTCTGGAGGAATTTTATGTTGTTGAATATCATGCTCCATATATTACGAGTAGAAAAAATATTGTGATGGGTTGGCGTTGGTTTCTATGTAATTTGACAAATAAATAAAGCTGTCTCTTTAGTTGTCAGTTTTGAGTCAATATTTTTTAATTCTCTTTCGTGTCGATTGCTGATTGAATTGGAGCCAGAAATGGCTCAAAACGAAATAAATAAATTACCAACAGATATTCAGGCTGAGGCGACAAACGAGGGTGGCTCATTAGTATATTTGAAAAAAGCATATTTTTACTAATAATTTGGTACCACACACTTGTTCTTTCGAGTCAAATTGTCGCTATGAATCGCATGTTGCAATTTCAAATAAACCTTATTTGAAAATGTCAAAAGTTGACATATGATATGTCATTCTATTCAGAGTGTCATTTTCTATCGAATAAAGCAATAAAACACCGAGGGTACCATTTAAAAATCAAAAGTTGTAGTCATTTCCGGTGAAACAGGAAGTGACAGAAAACAACTGAATACGTCAATCAATCCTAATTTATGTCATATACTAACATTACCAAATCTCGTTTTTTTATCTGAAGAATTATCTGGGTGAGCCACTTTTGAGACGCACCCGGTATATTATAATTAAGATACAGTCTAATATAAATTTCATTCCCCTAAGAGCAGAGTTATATGTTTTTGATATCTTTTAAACATTTTAAACATTTGCAGTTAAAATATTTATAAGCAAAAGAACTTATAGTATTCTATATTGTATATTATACCGTATGATCGAAAACAAAAGGCGTCCAGTTGGCTGGGAAATGAACATCAATGACATTTCCCATATAAATTTACATTTAAAATGACAGCGATCTTCATTCCATAGTCATCGCTGACGCCGTTTTTTCTCGATCATACGGTACTAATATTAATATAAATGATGTAAGGGGCATAACAGTAAAATTCTTAATTACAATATCTCTTTCGTTGTATTAATCAGTTCTTAATGTTAATTATAACTGCCTGAATTTGAGAATAAATAATATAAATTTAATAACAGTTGGATAACATTTAACAATAAAATTAGGTAAGTATTTAAACAATTTTATATTCGAAGACTGTCTTAGCTATGCCACGCGTCCCCAACTAGTGGATTCGTTAATTTAAATAACAAATGGCCTAAAACACCTGTCATATAAGCGTTTCCCTCTAAAGGTGTGCTTTTTTAGTAACACGCCCGACTTCCTACGTTATCGTCCACAGTTTGAACAATGTCGAATGCAAACTTGCACAAATAAAATCAAACACAAATTAGGAGAATCTACATAAACAGATAGATAAGTCTTTAGTAGTTCCATGTAATATAATAGCTCTAAAAAGCCTAAAGGCTCATGGCTTGATTGGTTATCTTTCTCCATTTGTTTCCGTCTTTCTCCTTTATTCTCCACCCATCCACTCTTATCCTTCTCAAGTCCTCTTCTATATCCTTTTTCCATCTGATTCTCGGTCGACCCCTCCTCTTTCCACCTATTTCACGTTTCATTATCATACTAGGAATTCTTGCTTCAGCCATTCTTTCAATGTCTCTAAGACTGGGAATATTTTTCAAGATAAATCCACCCATACCTGTATTTCTAGAATGTAAAACATTCAGTTGATTGAATAAAGTACAATAGATTTTAAAGAATCCAACATAAAAAATTAACTGGCTTGTCTGGCTATAAAATGTGAAATATTTGATTGTTTAAACACTCTGTCTGCATAATGAACAATGCCCGACTAAAAACTACTTAAAGTAGTTTGACGCTGTCCGCAAATTGTTCCCTATTATGTTTTAATTTGGTTTATTTTATCTGTTTTTGTTATGGCCGTTCAATTGAGTGGAGAATATCAATGAAAGTATTCATAGAAAATCTATAAATGACTGTTAGTTTTGTTATTTACTGCATTCTTTTAAATGTTAATAAAACAACAATATTTTTAACTTTTATCAGTGATTTACTGTGTTTATCAGTACACAAAGATATCGATGCTCAATGTATATCTCTAATTCAAAGGCCTGTTCTATCATACTGTCCTCCTTTCAATTGAGTCATAAAGTTAAGAACTATTCCGCGCCGAGATCCTCTTTCCCGTCGAGCACCTTCCTATAAATTAATGCTCGGAGTTCCCAGCTATTTAAGTGAGGTTAAGAATAATGATTGACGGTTGACCACTTTTTTTGGTTCCCAATTTAAAAATTATGGAGATATGGAGAAACCAATATCCACTTTATCCATCTTAAAACATCCTTTGGGATCCAGTTTGGGATTAACTTTTTCAAGTTTGACAATGTTTTCAACTTGACATGTTTAGGCACCAGTCTATCGCGCACAGCTCCTTTCAGAACCGTTCTCGAGTAGCCCAGGCTTAAAGATCTGGAATTTGAAATTCGTGAATGGAGGACAGTAAATAAGTAATAGTTTTAAAGCATAAATCACGCCTACACTTAACGTTTTACCTGTCCATTTTGCATAACAGGTAAAACCGAAGAACATCTAGAAAACTAACGAAAGTTCTCAAAACGGTCGCCTGACTTAGGACAGTCTAAATATGAAGTTTCATCTGTCAGGTCAAAATACCATCTTTTTCTTTTAACATATTTTGATTTACAATAAAACCCTATATTTTTTTGGTAGCTAGCGTTTAACATCTTTCTACGTAGATACGAGCATGATAAGGCATTAATAAGCTGTAGCATTAGTGTCGGCCAGCCATAACAATGAAATTAGTCATTGCTGAGACCTATTGACGCATGGTCGCAATATATACAAGAATAAAATATTCCAATGGTTCAAATCGAAAGCTTCAAGCCATAACGAAAGGAAGATGGGTTAATGAGTAATATCGATAGCGTATAAGTAGTCGTTTCCGTTTATTATTATCCTCATCATCATCAATGTTAATGTCGTCTGGCCTATTTTGTTCTGGGAGTTTAATTTTACAGTCTAGAAAATCGATACCGTATTTGAGAACAGTTGTAATAACACCCATAAAGTAATTTCTTAGAAAATAGAGTTTTTTCTTTAATGTTGTAATTATTATTCTACAGGGGACATCATAAATAATTAGAAATATTTTAATGAGTTTTTTATTTTTGCGCTATTTTTTTAATGCCACCGATTTTACATGATCCAGCAATTTGACATTATCTATGAATGTAGAGTTTCCTCGATCTAGGCGAAGCCAGATCTGTCATGCACAAGTTAATGCATAGCACAGTTGTCATCACATAAGCCAAACGCATAGTACTCAAATTTTGATGTTAAGAGCAGATAATATGATAGTAATGCTAACAGCTACAATGTACTTATTGCTTTAAGAACAAATTTAAAATAACTATACTAACAGATAGGCTGGAAAAACAAGTCAACCTACTATGCAACGCCATTTGAACTCAAGAACATCAGAAGGTGTAGGAGCTGGAGTATTATGTCTGCTACTAGAAATAACTTTCCCCGTAAGCCTATCCAAGGATGTCACGACTTTTTGACTGGAGAATGAAACCTAGACATCAGAAGAGGACCACAATAGATCTGAAAATGTCGCAGTGGAAAAAGATACATCAACATTTAACTTTCTATCTTCCATATTTAGGACAATTGTATTAAATATTCCATAAAAACTGAATTTATCATAAAACAAATCACAAACTAACAATGGGCACTATATTTCGGGTTAATTCCACTTCTGATGTTAGGTACTAGTTTGTAATATTAATAATCTCTCAATTATGAAATAATTATAATGTTTATAGCTTCATTCAGAACCTCGCAATTAGTGGAATAAATTAGTGGCTTCAGTTAGCATAGAAGCTTGTTCCTATAATTTTAATGTAAGCATTCAGAACATCAAAATTAGTGACTTTTAACTTTTCATCAAACTTTTAACTTTTCCACTAATTATACTTCAAAATTTGCGGGAAATGTCATTTTGGCTTACCAACCTCCCACCCCTACCAAAAACTAATGGCCAGATTCTCGGGTGCCACAGTATTTTAGTGCCAAATTTGGTTAAAATCGGTTTAGCGGTTTTTGAGTTATCGTGTTACAGACAGACGGACAGACAGACAGACACCATGAGAAAATATTTTGTATTTAGGTCATTTATGACCCAAATAACAATCAAAGAGTGAAATTAATAAAACTTTTTTTTTGCCGATCTTAATATGGTCAGCTAAAAATACAGCAATTGTATTAAAGTTAGTCTACAAACACGGTACAAGATTCGCATTTCATCTCGTTTTGCTTTTGGCAAAAGGATTAAAAATTTACATTGAAACCGACGATTCTTTGTGCAGACGGAGAAAAAAAAGCGCAAAACTGGCATCGAACTTCGACGTGCGATGGAAACTTGCGGCGGAAAAGGCGAACGAGCGAACGGTCGATTCGGTCGGGTCCGGCGGCCTGCATTTCTTTCATTCCTGAATTTTAAAGGTCAGTGACTCGGCGAGTCGCCCGCTGTCGCCCCCGCGACGCCGGCACGGGCCCCTTTTCTACCGGCACCAGATCTCCCGTCCCGGGAGGACAACGAAAAGAAGGCTGACCTCTGGTCACTACGTCGTCTTTCGATCTTTAATTCGGTATTTTGTCTGAAACAACAAAAACTTAAACTATCGGACAAAAGTAGAGAAACTTTTTAAAATTGTGTTTTTTTTCATATCGCAGGTACTGAAGCCATGTTATGCATTGTTAAAATTAAATATACTTAAATAGTTCTTATTTAAGTGAAATAATCACATGTGAAAACTTTTTTTTAAATTTTTAAAAAAAAATTATTCAGTTAAATAAAATACTATAGGGACAAAAATAGAGAAACTAAAAATTAATATAAAAATTACAAGTACATAGTTGTTGCTAACCTAATAAAATTAATAATGGGTTGAGTAACCGTGATTAGCTATAACTTCACGACATCGCTTTGGCATGGAGTCCAATAGTTTTCTTATGGTATCTGGTTCAGTGGAATTCCAGGCCTCTTTCAAAATTCTTATCAAATCTTTCTTATTGCTAATGTGACTCCGCCTTACTCGGCGATCTAGTTCCTCCCACAGGTTTTCAATTGGGTTAAGGTCTGGACGTTGGGCAGGAAAGTCCATAACCTTAATTTGTTCAGACAAAAACCATTCTTGTAAGACTTTCGATTTATGCTTTGGATCATTATCTGGCTGAAATATCCAGGTTAAAGGCAAATTATCATCAGCAAACGGAATCATCACTTCTTTAAGATGTCCAAATACATAAATCGATCCATTGTTCCTTCTATTACATGGAGTGGTCTCATGCCATAGCCCGAGAAGCATCCCCACACCATGCAAGATCCACCACCATGCTTTACAGTGGCCATACTTCTGGGCAATGTATCCACGATATGCCATCGGATCCAAATATATTGAATTTGCTTTCATCTGAAAACAGGACCTTGTTCCAGTCATTCGTCGACCAGTGCAAATATTTTTTGGTAGGTAAGTCGGGCGTTCTGGTTCTTCTTACTGATGAGTGGTTTTTTGGCTGCTCTTTTGCTAAATAATCCTGCTTCCCTTAGCCTTCTTTGGATGGCCTTAGAACTTATATTGACACCAGGTAGTTCACTCAAAATTTGATTTGCCCATTTATGTGGATTAGTTAAGGTGATTTTTTTAATTATCATTTCAATTTTTTTCGTTGTTTTCCTTGGCCGACCACTTTTTTTAATAGTCTTTAAGGAATTGCTAGTTTTGAAATTGGTAATCGTTTTGCTAATGACAGACTTATGCAAATTAAACATTGTGCTTATGTCCATTTCCCGTACACCATTCCGATGTGCGTTGATTATTTTTTCGCGAAGATCTTCTGCCAAATATTTTCCGCGTGGCATATTTAGTAAAAATGTAAATCAGAATATCAACAGTTTTCACCTTAAGCAAATAACTACTAAGTATGGTCAATTTTTATGTTGGTTTCTTTATTTATGTCCCTTCAAAAAATATTCGTGTCCATATTATAAATAAACACCTGATAAGATAAATTTGGAATGTGGCGAAAAATGATGGTATTGCTAAAAGACAAACATTATTTTAAATATTGGAGGTTTTTGAAATCCGACAAGTTTTAAAAAATTTCTCTACTTTTGTCTGATAGTGTAGGTATTTCAACGTCTTTTTCAATATGGTAGGTATACCTATATTTTTCGTATAAGAGAAGCACACAGGTAAAACCCCTCACACTAAATAAACTTAAAAAAAATAAATGTATACAGGGTGGTCCGAACTGTATTCCGGAAACTTTGGCAGCATATTCGTATTCTGCAGATAAAAATACGTAAAAAAGTTCGTATAAATGTATGTTCTAAAATAGTAGTTTCGGAAATACAGGGTGTAGAAGTTTCATTTTTATTTCGATTTTTTCCAAATAATTTCTGAAGTTGTTTTACGACGTCTTTTTTACGTAAAAAAGGTGGTCTCTTGGTAAAAATAGATTTTTGAAACTGAAATTATCAATACCTGTCATAAATTGACATAAATTAAACATGCTGACTAAATAATTATTAGACTGAAATCATAAATTTGAAATGTTTTTGTGCCTAATTTTTTCAAAAAATGTTTTGGTCGAGCTTTTACTATTAAAAGCTTCAAAATGTAAGAATAAAGACACGTCAAGAGATAATAAGTTTGTTTATTACTTATTCTACTCAGAGCTTCGTGGTTTATGCTTAAAACCAAATCGTGTTTTACCTGTTCTTTTAATATGCGACAATATCGCGATGATTTTTGTACGCCCTTGAACTTGATAATGAATAATCTGATTCGTCGACCAACGGACTAGTCGGATGGTCAGTTTCTAATACTACTAACGAGCGATGACTCAATATATTTGAATTTTTTTCAAGCAATCGTATAGAATCAGAAATCAGATACATATCTAATCTGCGCAAATGTCATAATAGAATTATTAGAAGCCCAGAATTTTTTTCTGTATTAATTTTTGGAAACTACTCTCATATCTCATAATTTTTCTATTATACTAACCTATACCTATCTCTTATAGTTTTCGAGATAAAAAATAAGATATGTATAAAATTGACAAAAACATGATTTTGAATAAGCATTAGTTAAATCATGAATTGAACATTTTTAAAGTTGATAAACGAAAGTCGTAATACCTATACAAATAATTCAGTTTTATGAATTATTGCTAGTCAAACTACTTTAATATTAATTTGAATGATATATTACCCGAGACAAAAATAGGAGGATAACTTACAAAAAGAAATGAGATCCCATCAAAAATATAGAATGTAAAAAAATGCCAAGTCTCGTAACACGAAAAAAAAACGAAAAAGATGTAGAAAGAATCTTCTGAGAATTATTCTTTGTTTCCTCGGTATTAAGAGGCCGTCCTATGCCGGAAACACTGCGACCTGTAAGACCTATTGTGTTTGTACCCTTTCTATGTCTGTACCCAGTCTTTATCCCTGTACCCTGCACCAACTTGTGCAGGTTCTTGATAGGATGGGAGCTTAGTTCCTCCGGCTCTAGCCTTGCCTTCACGAATATCGGTTGCGATCCAGAGCTTCGCAGTAACATATGCGCTCTGCTGTTTCAGAATCTTTAACTCAATTGTCCGCAGCAAAGTGATCCTTGATACAAGTTGAGCCTGTTCAGGTAGCATTTGACAACCATACGTCCAGTCAAGAGAGAAGTTGTTGTAATCCGTACTTTGTACCTGCTAAGCATTAACAGTTCCTTTGTGGTTTTAGAAGTAGGTCCTTGGATAAAGGCCTTGCTATGTCTCCTGTCTGTTTTTCCAGGAGTCGGTTTTGGTTATCCCTGATCCACAGTTTTACAGCACTACGAGTTATAGATTTCTTTGTTTCCTAGTATGTAGTTAACTTTTTTTAGAAATGCAATACAAATATTTTTTGGGGGTCCGGTGAACTATCCTGACACACGATTTTTGCATTTTTCTTTTTTTTTTATCAAAAAGTAACCGTTAGTAGTAGTTTTAAATAAAAATAAATGGAGATTATGGACAGAATTTTAAAATATTTTAAGTTAATTTTAGTAGTTTTTGACACATATTTGACGTTACGGAGAATTTTAATACTTGATTTAACATGACAGCGACAGAAGAAAAAGCAATGTTGCCAGTTTCACTGAATTTTCTTTTTCTGTTTTTTATTTTTATTTTGAAAAAATAGCCATTTTCAATAATAAAAATGCGTTGATAATGTGTGTCGTGTGTGAATGGAAAAACTAAAAAAAGGCAACAAAAGAGTGAAACAAAAACAACCAAAACACGGTTTTATTTAACTCGACCCGTACGGTATTTATTATTTATTTGTTTGGGTCAAAATTAGAAATTGAAATTTAAGTACCTTCCTGTTGTCAGATTGATCTGAAATTTGGTACACACCTTTAGTTCCGATGACAATACAATATAGTAATATCAATAACATTGTAAATCTAAGATGGCCGCCGGTACAAAATGGCGGATTTCATATTTTTCCACAACCCCCTCAATATGGGTATAAAATGAAAGGGCTACACTAGTAGAATACTGTGATTATGACAAAATTAAAAAATCCAAGATGGACGTCGTTACAAAATGGCGTATTAGGTGAGGGCATGAGTAGTCGTGTCCAGAACAGTTGTGACGTTAGAAAGACAGATAAAAAAATAGGTGATTAGATGTACCTACGTAGTTAGCGGTAGCTTTACCACCCAAGTTAAGGTAATAGGTTAAAACGTGCTGAGGACTGTATGGCATTAGGGTGGCTAAAAATGTAATGTCGCAAGCGTTTTCCTCTCAAGATTGGGCACATCTTGTTGTATATTATAGCCTTGCCCCTCTACTGAACCTCTGGGGGGGTCGACCGTTAAAATGTCCATTACTCGTGGGAATTTAAAAACCCAAGTGATGAGTTTGCAACAGACAAAGCGTTAAGGGTATACCCCACTAATCAGCAAGTAAACAATCACAACGCTGCTGTTTTAAATATGTTCCGGAATAAGGGATCTCGAATTTATACCATTAAAGCACAGGACCAACTAATTGACGCCACACGAAATACAAATAATTTAAATTTAGCAAATATAATACCAACAGATATAAATAAGACTGGAGGCTTACCAACAGTACTTGAAATATTTGTAGGAGCAAAAGTAATGTTGCGGTCCAACATTAACGTTACAAAAGGATTGGTAAATGGTGCTATAGGCCACATTACAGAAATTGTTTGGCCTCAGTTCCGTCGAACCCAAATGTACGAAACAGATGTACCATCAGTTTGGATTGACTTTCGCAGAGACGGCATACACGTTATACACCCGAAAGCCATACAGTTTCCAGCAAAATTCAATTATGGTACGGCTGAAAGAAGGATGTTACCCTTAATTTTGTCATGGGCATCCACCGTCCATAAAATGCTGGGCAGCACAGTCGACCATGCAGTAGTGTATTTGGGCTCAAATTGTTTGAGGAAGGGCAAGCATACGTGGCTCTAAGTCGAGTCAAGTCTCTGGAAGGGCTATGTACTATGTATTGAGGAATTAGATTGTAATAAATTATCAGGTAAAAAACCATGTAATAATAATGATGCACTAAATGAATTAAATAGAATGAGGAATATTCGGTAGGCATTTCCGTTAAATACTAAAAACTAAAAAATAAAAAATCGGTAAAAAAACTTTTAAGTTAAACGGTTTTATCTTATGTGCACTGAAAACTAGAAAATAATAATAACAATTAGGTATTTTGAACTTCTAGTTCAGAAATATTTTAGTACTAGGCAGAATAGCTTTTAGGCATATTAGATTAAAATAAAAATGTGGGGCCCCTCTGAAATCCTACCTATGGCAAAGCATATCTTTATACTTTGGTAGATCATGAGCTCGGCGTTCGCTGGTGAAGCCACGGCTGGTTATTGATTGTCAAAATCTCCAGTTACGATTATAGTAAGTCGATGCAATCCACACTTAGTATAGAAGAAAGTATTACAGCAATAGTTAATGGGCCCCACGTTTTTATTTTAGTCTAATATGCCTAAAAGCTATTCTGCCTAGTACTAAAATATTTCTGAACTAGAAGTTCAAAATACCTAATTGTTATTATTATTTTCTAGTTTTCAGTGCACATAAGATAAAACCGTTTAACTTAAAAGTTTTTTTACCGATTTTTTATTTTCGTATAACATTCGTTTTCTTCATAACATTCGTTGTGTTTTTCCACATCAGATTTTAGTCAAATAATCCAAGAAATTTATTTTAAGGTAACATAAGCTTCATTTTCTAGGAAAAATCGTGTGTCAGGAAGTTCACCGAAGCCTTTTTTTAGTTCATACAGGATTACAAAAAAAACATTTACCCAACAGCCACTACTTATACAGATATTACTCACATGTATACATGTATATAAAATAAATAATAGCACACGCGTGAGTTTTTAAAGTTTGGTTTGGTTTGGTTTGGTAAACTAGTGTGTTATAACTTCAAACCACACCATTTTATAGAAATTATTAAGCTTTATTCATAAATTACTAATTCAATTATTTATTGAAATTAACATTAAATGAAAATTTTTTTTGTAGATTCAGAAACTGTAAAACCTTGTATGCCTCCAGACTCCAGATTCATTCCACTGCTTGAAATAGGCTCTGTCATTACAACGGCTCGTTCTGGAGTTCTGGAACACTTACAGCACCTTGAATCTTTTTCGTAATCTCTATTTTATTGTTGATGGACTCTTCGAAATATCCTTGCAACCGTTGCAGATCCCCATTCTCCGTGTCTTTTTAACGTTGTCATTGTTCACTCCTGCATTTGTCAGTAATGTAGCGGAGGAAGATCTTCCTTAATCATTTTTCTTTAAAATCTGACTTGCTGGTTGATAATTCACTATTTTATCGTTAAAAAATCGCGATTTATCTAAATGACGTCTTAATGTCAGTGCTATTTATTATTTACAAAAAAACAAAACGCACATCTATATTGCATAGTAACATAAACGCAATCTGGTAATTTATTAATTCGCAACAATGAAAGTAGAACTGGTAGGTCCTTTTAAATCAATTATTCTTTAGAGATTGGACATGAAACAGTTCTGCTGTTGGATAAAATTTTGTATGGCACTCGCGTGGTATAACATATAAGTGACTTGGGAAAATTAGCGGCTCTGGTGCACAATAGGTCCCCACGCATTTAACACTTTTTTGGGATTTTTTTGCAAGATTATCTTAAACTCAATATTTTTAAGCATAAAAATTGTTGGATGAATGTGTTTTATCTTTAAAAAGCGGCAAAAAAACGTATTTTAGGTACAGGCGACGGACAGTAAATATGTTAAATTTTCTACACGGATTCAGTAAAAACATCACATATTAGTACTTTATTACCTTATATAGACGTGGAATGATCTAATTTAAGCACAAAAATGTAACGAATCTTCTTTGTAAGCATAAAAATTAAGAAAATATATTTATTTACATCAGCTCAAGCTAGCAATTTTATGACTTTTTCGATTGACAGTTAATCGATCATCGGTATGTCATCTATGGCCTTCGCATAGAATTTGCGACGTTGTCAATAAAATTACTTTATATGATTTTCTTCTGAAATAAAGTTGTTGTGGAGGGACTTAAAACGGTAAGTTATCACTTTAGTGCAACAAAAATTGAACTGTCTAGTAGCTTATTCGTTAGTGTGGATTATTTTAAAGCAATTTCTGAAATAAAATTTGCGGATTTTTCAGGTTCTACGAAAATATAAGTTTTTTTAATATATACTGTTTTTCGACGCGTAATCAATGAAGTTTTGTCATTAGGCTCAATTAGGTTAGCCTGGTTATTTGGAAGGTGGTAATGCATTGGTTAGCCTGGTTATTTGGAGGGTGTTAATGCAATGGTTAGCCTGGTTATTTGGAGGGTGGTAATGCATTGGTTAGCCTGGTTATTTGGAGGGTGTTAATGCATTGGTTAGCCTGGTTATTTGGGGGTGTTAATGCATTGGTTAGCCTGGTTATTTGGAGGGTGGTAATGCATTGGTTAGCATGGTTATTTGGAGGGTGTTAATGCATTGGTTAGCCTGGTTATTTGGGGGTGTTAATGCATTGGTTAGGTTAGGTTAGATAGGCTGGTTATTTGGAGGGTGGTAATGCATTGGTTAGCCTGATTATTTGGAGGGTGTTAATGCATTGGTTAGCCTGGTGATTTGGAGGGTGTTAATGCATTGGTTAGCCTGGTTATTTGGGGGTGTTAATGCATTGGTTAGCCTGGTTATTTGGGGGTGTTAATGCATTGGTTAGCCTGGTTATTTGGAGGGTGGTAATGCATTGGTTAGCATGGTTATTTGGAGGGTGTTAATGCATTGGTTAGCCTGGTTATTTGGGGTGTTAATGCATTGGTTAGGTTAGGTTAGTGGTTATTTGGAGGGTGGTAATGCATTGGTTAGCCTGATTATTTGGAGGGTGTTAATGCATTGGTTAGCCTGGTGATTTGGAGGGTGTTAATGCATTGGTTAGCCTGGTTATTTGGGGGTGTTAATGCATTGGTTAGGTTAGGTTAGGTTAGATATTCTGGTTATTTGGAGGGTGGTAATGCATTGGTTAGTCTGGTTATTTGGAGGGTGTTAATGCATTGGTTAGCCTGGTTATTTGGGGGTGTTAATGCATTGGTTAGGTTAGGTTGGTGGGGAGTGTTTGGAAGTACGCAGATCACATCCATTTCGGAATCTTACTGAACAAATCCGGGAAAAATATATTTTTAAACAATTGTGCTAAATACTGTGTAATGATTTTATTGTCAATTTATTTTTATAGTGTTTTTGTTTTGCCTCGTTTATTATATTTTTAATTTTTCGTGTTCTTAAAGTGCGTACTAAATGTAAAAAAAACGAATATAAAGTAGAACGTTTTCGTCGATTTTACACAGGGTGAGTATGGCAACACTGTGCATAACCTTGTATTTTACGTCTTTATGAAGGTTATAATAGGGAGTTTTCGCATTGAAATGTAGTGAAAATTTGGAATTTTCAATTATTTTTTTTCGTAGAAAAAGTGGTTCATCCAACAATTTTTTTCTTTTAAACCATTCCATTAACTATGGGATCCACATTAAAAATTAAAAAAACCACGATTTCGTGGGGACCTGTTCTGCACAAGACCCAAAATTAGCTAAACATTTCCCAGCGTGACTTATATATATGTAAGATAACACCCTAGTCCCATAAATAACTATTCCTAATACAACTTTATTAACTGTATTGCTAAGACGAATAATGAAAGCATTTCTTCGCTGTTTTTTACTACTCTAAATCTGTCTTCGCGTCTACACTGGAGCGAAAGCACGCGTGGAATGTCGTTGGGAATACAGTATAAAACTACATATTAATAATTCATTAATTACAGCGCCTATTAGCTAACAGAAATGAGTGTGATTCCATTTCATTAGAAGCCTTTACAGATTTATGCCAGTAGTTGAGATTCCAGCGTATTAAATAATAATAAAAGCGAAATTAAATTAATATTACAGAATTCTATTTCTGACTCTAATAATTATTAATATGGGGAATGAATGAAATAAAGGTAGCATAGACGTTAATATTTTAATTCATATACGTAATACTCCTATTGTAAGCGCAAAACATTTTCCGATGCACGTCATCAATCATGTCGACATTGACACTAAAGTCTATAAATCTGACTAAATTAAATTTTGGCAAAAATTTTCAAATTAGTTGTATATTTTAAGATACCGAGCAGCTCTTCATTTTACTTTATAGAGCAAATGATTGTAACAGATATTTTATTTAGATTAAAGCTGCAAAAATTAGTTTAAACCGAATTTTATTATCACTATGTTGGCCACATTGTGCCGTTTTCAGCAAGGTTGGCGTTTATTATTTGACAATAATTATCCTAATGTCAGTCATTATTTTGTATAATATCGTGTTGTTGTTGAATCTTTGTGAGTAATCCTCGTTTTTTTGCCTATTTTCATAGTCTTTTTTTAAAAATTGTACTTTTAAGCACAAACAGTTCTTTTAAGAATTAAATTTTCGAGTTTTTGTATTGCATTTCTTGAAACTGTGTGTTGAAAATATGCCGAAGCATTTAAATAGTTGAAGCAATGAGCTTGTAGCTTCCCGGATAAACTATTTTGAACGAGAACGTGACAATAAAGATCTTTTATTACCCTTGACTGCAGTCAGAAAAGTAAGTTTGATTTATAGGCCACATTACACCAGTTTCAAAGTTATTTCTACGTTAGTTTTTATTAAATTCTGTAATTATTAGTTTGTGCATTAATAGCACCCTCTTACTTGTTATTAGGGTTGCGCCACTTGAAAATTTCAAATGAAATTTTCATGTCGGCAACTTTTCCAATGTGAAATTTTCACTATTTTAAAAAAGTGAAATTTCAAGTTAAAATTTCAATTCGAATTTTTCAGCACAGAGATGAAATTGTCAGAAATGTATCGTGAAATTTCAACTTACAGGTGAAATTTCAAGTGAAAAAACCTTGCGAACTCCTTTATCGTGTTCGTATGTTGACCGTATCGACGTAGTAGGTATCGATCGTTGATTTGCTCGATTTGGTTGCGCGTCTGTAGAGGACCGGCGCTTGATCTTCACAAATGAAAAACCACAGTAGATAGATAGAGGTTAGGATTTTCGTTGAAAATGTTGCTGTATTATTAGATTTGTTATTTTTGTGCATTTTTTGTGTTTCACATTTCATATAGTTTATTCTGTGACCTGTTTCCCTACCTGTGTCCTGTGTTCTGTGTTGATTGCAATTTTTACAGAAATAATGGTTAAGCCGAAAAATAGTATTTGGAAATATTTCTCTAATGATCAAAATAATACCAAAAAAGTAAAGTGCATATTTTCTAATGAAATTCATTACAAAAATGCAACTCGTTTAGAAAAACATGTAAAAAATTGTATAAAAACGCCGCGATCCATTAAATTACAACTAAAAGGGACCACCTCGAGAACAGCTAAAAATAATGACGTGTTTCACCATACACCAATTATTCACCACATTTTTATGATTTTTTTTTCAAAATTTCATAATTTTCATGAAATTTCCGTGAAATTTTGAAATTTTCACTGAAATTTTCAAAATTTCAATCTTTCAGTGAAAATTTCATTATGAAATTTCAACATAACGTGAAAAATGAAATTTACCCATCCTTACTTGTTATTAAGACTTATGGCGTTGTAAGATGTACATCAATAAATAAATAAATAACTCTTAGAATAATCTTCATAATGGACTAGTTTTTGCCAATATGTAATAAGTAAAATAAGCTATAAAACAAATAAATCAATTAATTGAAGGCTTCCCTAGAATAGGGGGCTATGTTACAAAACTAAGTTTTAAGTAAATGAAGAAAAACGATTTTCTACGATTTACGTATTGATAATCATATTCAAGTGGTACTAACATCAACTTTATTAATCCCTAGATATAAAAAGTTGCACTACCCAAATAATAATAAACCAGTATTGGAGATATATGTAATAAACTCTTGAGTCCCGGGAATAAGGGTTTATGTGAAATGTAACATAAGCCCTTATTGCAGGCAACCAATTTAGATTGCAATTTTTTTTATTTTAATTGCAATTTTTTTATTTTAATTTTTTTTTGTGTACAAGTTGTACATTTCTTAACCGTTTGTTTTTAATACACCTCCATTCAGTTACATTTATTTTTCGTTTTCGACCTTTATTTAATATTTTGCAAAGCGACGGTGTGACTTGAACGTTCGGTATATTTACGATATTGAATAAAATGTGACAACATATACTTACCCTTATTCCATGCTAGAAAACATTGTGCCGCATGTTTAGTGATGTTGGTAGCGAACATTTCCATTCGAATTTTTCAAGAAATTTCCGAAATATTCGGTCCCAAAATCGCGAATATTCGCAAAAATCCGAATTTTGCAAGTAATTTCTTTTCAAAATTCAAGACATTGAGCAAAAATTTAACGAAAGTGTATCAAGAAGTATGCCTATTCTTAAATCAGAAGAAAAATAATGCTTCTCCGCCTTGCAAAATAGAAAACGTATGGCTCTTAAACCAATGCATTTTGCCGCGAATCTCTTGGACCCCTCTGTTTCCTGGGAGAGCACATTAACAATGAAGAACACATAGCCGCTATGGAATTTATCAACAATATCACCAACAAACATCCTCAGTTTGTCAATAATAAAGAAGCCATTTTTACAGATGTAACAAATTATTGCGCCAAATCGGGTTTATGGGCTCTCGACTACGTTTGGATGTCAGTTAAAAATGTAGACTGTCTAAGTTGGTGGCAAGCAATGTGTAAAAATACCTGTCTAAAAAAATACAATGTCTTTACCAACGTCATCTGCAGCCACTGAGAGAAGTATCTACAGTTTTATCCATACTAAAAAAAGGAATCGCTTAACTGCACAAAGAGGCAAATAATATTCGTAGCTCATAACAATAAATTATGACTACAAAGGTTTTTTTTCCACTTACATGTTGGTATCAAATGTCTATCTAATTTATTCCTTTATTGTATCAACAAAAAATATGTAAAATTGTAAAATTTCCTAAAATTTCATAAATTTCCGAAAATTTCCTGCAGCAATCAAAAATTTCTGAAATATTCACATCACTACGCATGTTGTTCATAGATGACGGCACATTATCGGGTATTACTATAAAAGGATGAACTTGTCTACATAGACCCTTTTTGTGCAAAAATCCCAATATCTGAAAAATGCAACATTAACCCTTATTCGAGGGAATGCTTCAATTACTAAAATATTAGTTATTAAATTAAAAATAAAACGTAAAAATCTTTAAAAAATTATATAATAAATATATTGTTTATCACTTTTAAATTAAGATTCATCCATAAATCCATCACAATCTGGCAGCGCTGTCGCCATCGCTTGTCACTCAAAGTTGATCACGTGCATCGGAAATTATTTTGCGATTACTATATACATATAAGGCTAGTAAAGACTTAAGCATCTGCCAAGATGTCTTTTATAAAAGATCTTTGACAATGAAATTATATAGTGTAATAGTGGCCTTACAGGAAGATTACTTTTATATATTTTAATTAAATCAAAAATATTTTTTAAAGACATTTTTCCATTAAATATCATATGGTTAAGTTTATTATTATTTCTATCTTATAAATTACATAAGGTCGACATGAACGTAAGGTGGGTAGGTAATACTGGCACATTCGTAAACAGATTTCGAATTGCGTACGTCGCGCTGCATTCCGACCAGATTTTTGCCCGATCTTTCGATAGGTATGTGTGTAAAGGCCAGTTGTATTCGCTTGTACGAAGAGAAATTTGGGTGAAGTGTACAGCTTTTATCGCCTTGACAAGGCGGTATTAAAATGGGACAAGCGGCAGCTCGCAAACGATCTTATTGTCTCGGTTTTATAGCTTTGCGTTTTTCAAAATATATGCTAGTAGTAGATTATTCTATAATAGTGCCAAATACAGTCAAAACTGTAATGGGTCTACTAAAAAAGCATTACAAGCTGAATAGGCACCTAAAACTAATGGGATTAACAGACGAAGCGAGGTGCAGGTTTTGTCAATCTGAAGGAGAAACGACAGAACACATTTCGTGTGACATGTGACAGTCTGGCAATGTGCGGTTTTTTGCTAAAGAAGAAAGAAAATGCTAAAGAGATGACAATACTAGATAGAGAGCTATATGGAGAGTACAGTCTCCAAGTTGCTAGACTTTTTGACACATACATGCAAGAAAACCAGACTCTTAAACATAGACATAAAATAAACTACAATATAAATGAAAACATTACAATGTAAATATAAAAAAATAAGTATATGGCAACATAAAAAACGTATTTACGAATACTATATAGTAACTTCTAGATGCCCTATCCATTCCAAAACTGTTGGTGAAACCTCCAGAAAGTCCCTCCAGTCTGCACCATAAACGCGTAGGTTGCACCCTCTAGTTATGTAAAGTAAAAGTAAAGATTTCAGTTAACGTCTCCTTTTTGCTGCCAGGGCTAATCTGGACGGGGCCTATTTTGTTTACGCGGAATCCGAACCGCGATCCTCGGCCATATCATGATCAATGGCCTACCGACTTGGCAAGTGTATAAATCGACTCTTACTCACGAGATATCCGATCTCATCCGGCCTTGAACCGGCGTGAATGAGCAGTGTGTGTCAATAGATTTTTTCACTTTTGCCTTTTTTTTTGGACAACAGCACGATACAGAGTTTCGAACCGGTCACTCGTCCATCCACTAGTATCGCCTTACGTCGCTGAACTTCGGTGTTCTAATGGGAACCGGTGTTTCGACGTAGCTGGGCCGTTGCCTCTATAGTTATGTGATGGATGGTTTGGTGAGGGGATCCGCAGTTACACTCTGGGGAAGGTACGAGGCATGTTTTTTAAGTAAGTACCGTTTTGGAATTTAAAAAAAACGTGCAAAGATATCGCAATAATTTTATTTTTACATGAAAGCCTGTACCTTAATCTACTTTTCTACATAATTTCCGTGAATATTGAGGCACTTGTCATAACGAACCAGGAGTACAGGTGTGCATCGACCATTTCTCTCCATAACTGAACCCACTGCTCTCGAGAATTGTAGTCGCTGCTCTTTAGAGCTGTTCGCAAAGGTAAATTTCTCGACTTCAGTCTATTCACCTGTAAAGCCGGAAGTGTGTCATGAACAGGGAGCGTTGGGGTACTCTTAAATTATTAATTTAAAAAAAATTATACTTAAACCATTAAATTCTACGTAAAAAGGTGCTTTGGAAATGTTTTCATAGAAATACAAAATTTTCCATAGCAAAAAAGTTACAGCGATTTGTTAAAAATGCACATTTTTGAAAAACACCCCGTAACTCCGAAACGGTAACAGATATTAATGTGCGGTTTTCACCATCATGTTTTTGACAAAAATTGAGCTCCAGACACCGATATTAGTTTTCGTCTATCTCCTATAGAAAAGTGTGTTTCCAGTTAAAAGCGTCGAATTTGACCCGCCCTGTACATCCATTGTATTCTGCCCATCTTGTTTGCCATTTTTCCATGATAATTCTTCTGGCTTCTGCACGGAAGTCTTTCCCATTTTTATAAATCAGGTTTCTTTCTTCTACCAGAAGGGCAATCGGTGGGATTTTCCCAAGCAATAGCACCGCTTGAGTTGGATTAGTGCGATATGCGAAGGTGATACGCAGGGCCATGCGTCTATTCATTCTTTTCAGCATTGCTTTATAATGTTTATATTTAATATGGCTCTCTCTCCCAAATTGTCACAAAGGACACGTACAATATGGTGGAGTGCACGACCGTGGTCAGGACCTTCCTTTTGCCAGCTCGACGCCCACCAATGTTAGGTGTAATCCTCGTCAGCTGTCTAATGATAACTGACATTCTCTCTTCCGCCTTAGCTATGTGTGTTGTCATTCTCATTCCGGCGTCCAGCCATACACCCATGTACTTGACGGCCTTTTGCGGTCTAATGTCGTATGTAATTTATCTAATGTAGTTAAATTGGGCAGTCTTTGCATATCCAGTTACTATATTTGGTTTCTCGATGTTTGGCCACCTTCCAATCTTTAGGGAAGTCCGTGTAACAAGCAGAAATTCATCACGTCAGTTACACGTTGAGGAGCTGCAATTTTAATTACCTCTGCGGGGATTCCATCCGAGCTGGTGCTTTGCCGTTCTTGAAATTACCTGCTGCATCTTGCACCTCCTCTGGAAGGAAGAGTGGAATCTCACCAACAGGGAGATCGGTTCTCGTCCAGCGTGTAGGTTTGGTTTGAGAGAGCTGTGACCTGTTCATTAATTGTTCTTTCAGAGAGAGGGGAGCTGTACCGGCAACACAGTTTCTTGGTCGCGATTTGATAGGTCCTGCCCCAAACATGTTACTCAGAACTGAAAGCCAGTAACTAGGTGTAGATCTGATTGTCCCTGTAATCAACCGCATGGTGTTGTCTGTCTATGAGATTTATGTGGTGGCTGTTCAACCACACTGGTGCACAATACTCTGCCACATTGAATACCAGACCAAGAGCGGAGATCTGAAGTGTTGCTGCTTTTGCACCCCAAGAAGTACCACAAAGTTTTTGTATGATGTGGTTTCGTGTTCTGATTTTACCAGCAACATTTTCTAGGTGTTTTCGAAATGAGAGTGCATGGTCTAGAGTAATTCTCAGATATTTTCGATATTTGTTATTACGAGAATTATGTTACCAAACTAGACGCTTATTTCAGCATTCGCCAGCTTGTTATTAAGGTAGCCACTTCTGTTTTATTTGCAATGGGTTGAAATCTCCATTTTATAAAATGATTCGAGATCTTTTGTCAGCGTTTCTTGGGTTTGATATAGCGATTCATGTTCAGTGGCTATGGCTATATCGTCTGCGTAATACAATTTTCTAGATCTAGTAGGTCAGAGGTGTATATGTTGAACAAGAGAGGGGCGAGAACGGAGCCTTGGGATAAGCCTTTGTTCAGTTTTATGGGTTTACAGCGCTTTCAGATGGAGCGGACCGTACCGTACGTACGCGCGGAACGTCCGATCGGATGTTTTTTCAACATAGCACATCCGGACGGAGCATACGCGACCCAAATGAAATTGTTCATATAAACTCATGGTACTTTCGCTCCATCTGAAAGCTCTGTTACTTGTGCTCTCTTCTAGAAATACTTGGATATATCTGTTACTAAGCATGTTGTTGATAACTCGAGCTATAGTTTGACAAGGGAGTGCTTTAAGTAATTTATGAACTATTCCGTCTTTCCAGACTATGTCGTAAGCGGCTGTTAAATCGACAAAAGCTATGGAGGTTTTAAGCTTAAGTTGGAAATTTCCTTCAATGTGAGATGTAAGTGCTAGGAATTGGTCACAAGAACTGCGATTAGGAATAAAACCTGCCTGTTCAACTAGTCATTTTTTAATGTGGTTTTATACCTAAAAAATATTTGTTTTTTAAGTCTTTTATTTGCGTTGTTCAATAAATATTGATTTAACGAATTCGACATAACAATACCGACATTACTTTATTCCAAATATGGTTATTTTCGCGTTCTTTTTTTACTTTAAATCCGTATCGCGATGATTTCATATTTATCAGAACTCGTTCGCATATGAAAAGGCCGTTTTGCAATACGTCCTGTATAAATATTGCAAAAGAATTTTAAACGGAATTCTTCGCCGATGTCTATAGACATTTTCTTGCGATAAATGACTTTATAAATGTTCCGTTTGCGCGCATCATATAAAAAGTATGTCAACCGCATAGCCTGACGCATCTAGAAGGCGTGCTGATTAAGAAAACAAATGAATTTAAAACAAAGCAGTTATTGTAAATTTTCGCTGATCGCTTTGATTTTTGCGACACGCCATCGATTGTACTGTTAGTCTAGGCCGTTAATTTTTAAAGTACTAAATAATGGAAAAATCTAAGATATCTACCTCCAATCTCCAATTATCGCAATCTACTATCCAGTATCGGTTTTATATTATTTTTATTTAAAAAAAAAATATTTTTTCAATTATATTCTACCATACGATCGAAAAAAAAAACGGCATCAAAGAGGGCTGGCAATCGATGATAACTTTGTCGAGGTCAAGCTCTAGACCTTATTTACTTGTCCCGTGCTTTTCTTTATTTCTTAATGGCGCTTACTGCCTTAAAAAATTACATCAAAAAGTAATAATAAATTGAAAAAATTGCAAATTGTTTGTGATCAGTTCATTTCGCTCTCAAAAAATTAATCAAAGCATGTATTGACATGAATCAAAAAACAAAATGCTCAGGAGTCATGGTTCTAACCGTAAAATTATAATTTAGGAAAATTTACACAGGAAATTATTGCACAGGGTGTTTTAAAGTTAGGGTAAAAAAACAACCCAGGCTGAGTTATAAATAATAGTAGTTTTCTTCAAATATACAAAAAAATGTAATACGTAAATGTTTTGTGGTATAAATTTGTAGAAATGCAACCATAAAAATAAACCGAACAATGTAGCCTTATAGTATTTCTAAATATTTATCAGTTTTTAAATACAGGATGTTTGTTCTATTTAAACTAATATGTATGGATGTTTCTCGCTTGTAAAGAATGTAAATCTTTTATGTTATTGGTTATCTGATTACAGAGGGATTTATTTTTATGTGCTGGTATTGGCTGGTACTAAAAGTATTGTAGGAATACTCTAAGCTTAAATTGTATAGCAACATGAAAAAAATTGATTGAAAAACATTGTCGTTTGTTTATCTCTCAAATTTTACATAGTTTTAAGAAAACCACTTTACTGATTTCAGTTTTTAAAGTTGATAAGAATGTGACTAAGACGCATTTTTGTGTATGATAAGCCATACTTCCGTTGAATTAGTTGGAAATAAAAATGACCGATTATTTGTAAAGATTTTAAGGTGAAATGTGGTAGGAATGGGTTTTTCTGATTTCTCGAGAAACAACTGTTATTATTACCTGCTAATAATCGAGAAGTTTGAATTTGAATAAATGAAAAATTGACATTTTTCAATATAATCGTTGTGTAGAAAATAATAAATAAAAATATGGCATTAAAAATAATATTCTCTTTGTAATTGGGCCCATTGTTGGCTATGCGGGCCCAAGTTATCTTTGCTAATTTCCTTGCTAAGTTCATTGAAAGATTGGTTAAAAAAAGGCTTCTATCTTTTCTCCTTAAATATAAAGTACTTACTAACTATCAATTTGGATCTCTAAGTAACAGTTGCACAAATGATGCTATGTTCGACCTTTTTAATAATGAATACTCTAGCCTGAATAACCATCACTCTACAGCTACAATTTTCTGTGATTTCTCTAAGGCTTTCGACTGTGTAAATCATAATATCTTAATTAACAAATTGCAATACTATGGATTCAGGGGAGTGCCGCTCGAATGGCTTAAGTCATATCTTGGAAACAGAAGGCAGCTGGCGAGGATTGATACGTGTATGTCTTCTTGTAAGCCTATAGAATGTAGTGTCCCTCAGGCGTTGGCGTAACTACAGGGGTGCCCCCCCCCCATGTACTACTGCCCCCAAATCCTGAATTATGACTCTTGGCTACGTATTAATTTTTATTTGCCCCCATGCAGTAAAAATGACGTTTTCTAGTTTTGTTTAGTTATTATTTTTTATTGTGTTCAAAAAAACTATGACGTTTTTTATTTTTTAGAAAATTTGTAGGTATTTAAGTAATCTACGGGAACACGGTTTGATAACCAAGTCTATGAAATTTATTGATAGAGAAATTCATGAAAACGTTTTATTCAAAAAATGTGTTTTTTTAAATTATTTTTCACTTAAAAAAACAAAAGCCCTAGCCCAAGGGCATTGCTAGTTACGCTAATGCCCTCAGGGACTAGTCTTCGGGGTGTGTTTTAGACATTTTTCTAAACATTAAAACACAAAAAAGTAACTGCGGAAATTTTTTATTTTTATTTTACTTAAAAAAATGCTTTGACTTTAGAATAACCGAAATCAGTTACATGAAAAATGAACCTATATTTGTTTTATACGAGCCTTTACGAGCAAAGAAATACAAAAAAATGCCTGCGGAAATGTGTCAATGTCATTTTGTGCACTTTGTTTTTCATACATTTTTCAGTTTAGAAGCTTACGGGACCCGGGAGCGAATAGGGGTGCTGGGTGGGGTAAAACATCTTTCGGAAGAATAGCAATTCTTGTAGAATAGATAATATAGGTTCTTGTAAATTAGAAGTACCTCGGAATGTTGCACTTATTCTTGTTTTTTATTAAAGCTTTATGTAAATAGGGCTGATTCAAAACAAAAAATCATTGGATCATGCCAGTTTTCTTTTATATTTTAATAATTAACTGTGATTTTGCAAAAATATTAGATTGGTTAGCATTTGGGTTGCTTTGGTTAGCTTTTCTTTGTGGAGAGTGTTAAGCTGTGGTTTTTATGTTTTAATAATAAACTGTGATTTTGCAATAATAGATTTCAGCTATTCTAAAGTCTATTAAATTTCCTCAGAAAATGGATACAGTTTATTTCCGGAGGAAATTTTTTATTTTCCTCAATTCGTGAATGCTTCTAAAAGGCAAAAATATATTTATTTTTTATATAACTGATTTCAGCTATTCTAAAGTCTTATAAATATATATTATAAATTTCCTTAGAAAATGAAAACAGCTTATTTTCGCAGGAAAATTTTTGTGTTTATATGTTCAGAAAAATATTAAAAATAAAACGCAAAATGTATTTTTTTATAGCAGATTTCAGTTATTCTAAAGTGCGAAATTTGGAAATTACGCATTTCCGCAGGAAAATTTGTGTTTTCCGTGGTTCACAGTAGCTTTTTAAAGACAAAAATTTAATTTTGTTTCTGATAACTGATTTTAGCTAAACGAAAGTTGATCCAAAATAGCTAATGTTACTATCGTAAAATGTAAGTGTATTGCAGAGCAATGTATTTTTTATTATCTGCATTAAGTATATGAACGATAATGCATACTTATCTAATATGAAGAAGATAACATTATCAGCTGATTTTAGATATAATACTTATTAATCTAGGCTAGATTCTGTTATGTCATAGACCATAAAATTTGTTGATGATATTTAATTTTTTATTCTCAAATTATCTTTATTCGTTTTCAAAATGTGTGCATTAATACTTTAAATGTTTTATTGCTTTTTAACAAAAACTGAATGTTCATTCAATATTTAAATAATTTAGTCTCCAGTTTACAATGACGAATCTTTTATTTGCTCTGTTCTTATGAGTCATCCATGATCATCAAAATCCTTTAAACTGTGTGTTTTTGATGGTCTTGTCTCGTTGCTGTTGGGATTGTTAACATTTTCTGATAAACGTTTTAAACTAAACAATTGTTAACAAGAATCGCAATCTCGTATTTCAAAATGCGGTTACAGACCTTTACTGACAGTTGTACAAAATAAAAATAAATACACAATACTAAGAACGATTTTATTGAAATGTTTCCTTACCAATTTCTTTCATTATTTTATTGGTGCATTTATTTCCTGACATTGTCATTCGTTTTGACACTTTAGTTTTGTATTACGAGTTGTTGGTTTAAATAAATAGTGTTTTGATACTTTAAGCATGGAAATGTTTACTAGCAGACCTTGTATTGTAATAAAATTCCATTTTAAGCATTCCATCAGCGGCTAAATCTAGAAGAAATTCTTTTATTTTTGTGGTGACATCAGCCAGATCTATTGATTTGTCCAAAAAAGGGTTTAAAATCCATCTACGCCCATTGTCAGCTTTAGAGTGCAGGTCTGGAAAGTATGCCAAAGTTTCTTTTGCAAATTATACAAGCTCTGTATCATGCAAGGAATGTGAGCGATACTGCAAAACTTTGGTCTGTTGCATTATCTTCAATAATCTTCTGAACACATGGAAAAGATTCGAACGTTTTATTTTGCAGAGAGGTAGGCCACAAACGAAGTTTTCCGTGAAATGCTTTTACTTTATCTTTCGCTGTTAAAATATTTTCTTCTCCTCCTTGAAGGTTCTTGTTCAAATTGTTAAGGTGGCAAAAAATATCTGCCAAAAATGCTAATTTCAAGAGCCAAATAGGGTCAGAAAAACGAGAAGCATATTCAGATTTGGCATCTTGTAAGAACATTAAGAATTCAGCTGTCAGTTCCAGAACACCTGTCAATACCTTTCCTTTGGATAACCACCTGACCTCTGTGTGACAAAGGAGATTTTGATGAAGCGAGTCCATAAATTCATAAATGATTCTGAATAGTCGGGTTTGCAAAGCTTTACCTTTGATAGAATTCACAATTTTTATTACCTTTTTGAGCACGTCATTTAAATCAGAAGATACTACCTTAGCAGCTAGAGCATGTCAATGAAGAAAACAGTGTGTCCAGGATATGTTTGGCATGATCGATTTTAACTTTGCAATAAGTCCGCTCTTTTTAAATAGGAAAAAATAATTACCTAACGTATGTATAGTCTGTCCAACGAGAAGATCCTTGACAGTGATAGATGTGTCTGTCATTTTAATTTCAAAGTAGTTTCTTTTATTTTACAAAGAAATAAGTTGGTACAACTGGAACGCATAGCAGGAAATTAATATATTTAAAATTTGACTGACAAGTGATTACTTCAAATTGTGAAAAAAACTGTAGAAAACTGAAAAAATGTAATCGAGTTATTTTATTAAATAAAAAACGGTATGTGTTAATACAAAACAAACAAGAACAAGACACCACATACCAAAAAAATATAAAAAAGAACTATTTCTTACTTTCAAGCTTTATGAAACTTCCAGCATTTATGATTATTTTTATCAAATATAACTTATGTACAAATACAAATTTGTAATATCCCACAGGAATAAATAAAACAAACTATTTTATTAATAACAACACTTACCATAAATATTTTATACCTTAAAGGTTGATTAATTAACATTAATCTTAATTTTTTTAAACCGGTACCTTTTGACATTATTTTTCTGCAGTACTAAAATCCATTATTTACCTATCGTGCGATGTCGATATTTTAGAGCTACTCCAGTTTTTAGTATAAATTTAGTATGGTCCTTCTACCATGTTCGAGATGCACTTATCTACGGCGAGATGGTATACGAACTTTATTGATGGTAACTTTATTGGTGTATAAGACTTTCGGCCTGGGCAGCGAGTATTAACCTATAAACTGTGCTCTGGGTCTACAATTAATTTTCACTCGATTTTTCCTCCACTTGACTTCAAAAGACACAAAACACACGTAATAACATGAATCAAAATGCATCATCTTCCAAAACGCCAAAAAAAATAAAAGTTGACACAGAATTATAACCTATAGATAATTTGGCATGACTTTGACAAACGTCAAAAATCTAAAGGCGAGTTCATACGCATCCATGGTACAAAGAATATCATACCTTGTATTCTTTGTATCATGATACGCATCGGCGTCCGTTTATTGTTCATCGTTCCGTCAAACCAATAAAATTGAAAGACGATCTGTCATTTTTGAAATAAACCAATAAAACCGGTTAAAAACAACAAGAGACGACGCATGACGGATTTATATTTAAACCCGTCCATAGTTAACTTAAAAATTATTAGAAACTTTTTTTAGTAAAATAAATAGATTGGTATGGGACGTCATCTGCTTTTCTTCTGCCATCGTCTGTCGAAATCTTACCTGAGAAAAAAAAACGTATAGTCATTTAATTAAATAGTATAGTCATTTAATTAAATTATTTTTTTGGCTTTCTATGACACAGGGGGTCGCCAGAATATTTCAACCTGTAAAGGGGTCGCGAAATCAAAAAGATTGAAAAACACTGATGTAAATAATAACTGTTTATATATTTATAATTAATTTATTTTTGTTTCCTAATATTTTGATTAAAACAAAATATATAAAAGTGGACAACTCTGTGCCGGTCAAATTCAAGCACGTGACTAATTTTTTTTGTTATGAACTGTATGTCTACAAGTGTTGCTGAATTATCATGTGCATGACAGATCTGGCTTCGCCTATATTTAGGCTTGATTACATTAGATGATATGATCTTGAAATAGATTCTGACATCATGGACATGGATTTGTCGGATAGCTGATTTAATGAAAACTTATGATTTTATAAATCCAAGTTTAAGACCGTCCTGTTTAGCTCAAGATAAGTCGTTATAATTGGACCAGATGCAATTCTGTGGCGCGCGCCGCTCTTCTAAATCTTCAACAACGTTTCGAATATGGGCGTATTATATTGGATCGACCCCGCTAACCCACGCCTCACCAAATAATTAATTTCGTTTTAATTCAAACGACGCGACGCCAGAACAAGAGCATACTTATTTAAAATCGCTGCGCTTTGTCAAAACAAACCGTTCATCTCGTTTTATTTACGACGATTATTTAACAGCTACCGCTCGATTGTTTGGCCTAGATATGTCATTGTTCTTTCATATACACCAAATAAAATGTTGCTAACAACATTTCATATCAAATAAAATTGCATGGAAAATAAATTATTGCATAAATGCAGTTACATAAAAATTGAATTTTTTGACTGATTTATTACTTCTGTACTAAGATAGGAACTATCGATTATAGGAAGTAGGAAATAGCCATCTTATGCGATAGTCAAGCGACACTAAAAGCGATCAACTCAGTAACCATCAATTCGAAGTTGGTCAAAGAATGCCTAGAGAAGCTGAACAAATTAGGCAAAGAAAATAAAGTCCTCCTACTCTGGGTGCCCGCTCACCAAGGGATAGAAGGCAATGAAAAAGCAAACGGTCTAGCTAGAAAAGGAACGAACACTCCACTAACTGGACCAGAACCGTTCTGCTTTCCAAGCGGAAACCAGCTTAAAGCGGAACTGAAGAACCTAGAGAATTCCATCCGTAAACTGGAATGGGAATCCTCCAACGGTCTATTGTATTGTATTTTACTAAGAGTGGGTCCCAGGTGGGACCCTCCTCTGCGGCCGCGAGGGCCTATTGTGGCTCAGTTTCTACAAACTCTTTAATAGAAAAAGAGCATTAAAGTTCACCCTCAAGACCCAGCCTTTTAACATAGGCCGTTATGTCCGAGGGTGATATGTCTTCTAGGTCTGATAGGTCTAACGTGGGTTTGCCAAACACCTCAAACCTGGTCCTGCCCCCAGCGGGGCAGGTACACATAACGTGCTTCATTGTTTCGTTATCTTCCATACAGAGTCGGCATTCGGCGTCTTCCACCAGTCCCATCCTCTGTAGATCTCAGCCGGCAGTGGCCCGTGTATACTGCAGTAAGCGTACGCGCTCCGTTCCTACCAGCCTTTAGGAGTTCATCTGTTCTACGTTTGGATGGCCCTGCTAGGATTGTCTTGGCATGTTCCATTCCGGGACACCAGTCTCGAAACGTCGCAGCCCTAACCCATTCACAGAGCCTGTCTCTTGCGAGATTTTTTGGTACGCTAAGTGTCGCTTCTGGGCCCACGAATGGCGAGCCTGCACCAGTTTTGGAGAGGGAATCAGCACGTTCATTTCCCTCTAGGCCGACATGTTCCGGTATAATTTAGCGACACTTTATTTCCATCTCCTAATATATTGAGTAGTTTCTTACAATGAAGAATCGTCCTGGACGTGCTTTTCGTTGCCTCAAGTGCTTTCAACGCGGCTTGACTATCCGAAAATATGCTTATTGTTTTCCCGGTGTATTGCTGTTCTACCAGCAGTTGCACACAGGTTTCAATCGCATATAGCTCTGCTTGGAAAATTGTGGTGTGTTTTCCAAGACTGTGGTAGATCTCAGTCTTTGGACTACTGCAGTAAATTCCTGCGCCAGATCCTTTATCGTTTTTGGATCCGTCAGTGTACCAACACATTTCCGCAAGTAATAAGCCGTTTCTCGGCTTATCCCATTCGTCCCTATTCGGAAACAGGACGTTGTAGGTGCGCGTCAAGAGTTGGATTGGTGGTGTGGAATCTCATCCGATTGTAGTTTGTCTACTAGTCGGTTTTGTATGAACATGATTGTTCCTTGGCTCTCTCGTGCCATATTTAGAAACCTATATGTAGCCCATCTCGCCTCTCTCTCCAAAATAATTTGAAGAGGAGGTAAGTCGGGTAGGGTTTCCATAGCTTTTGACGGCGTAGAATGAAAGGCACCAGTCACCGCTAAGCATGCTTGTCGTTGTAATTTTGACAGTTTATTCTTTGCCGTTGTTTGGTTGGCTTTCTGCCACTAGGCAATTGCGCAATACGTGATAATTCCAACGGTCTAAGGCACTCGAAAAAGTTCCTCAAAACTTATGACCAAGAAAAATAAAAGATTGTCCTTGATTTAAGTAAGAACAATCTTCGGATTGTCACTGGGTTTCTAACAGAACATTGTCTCCTCAACGGACACCTCAGTAGATTGAAGCTGAGAAACTACGGCGAATGCATATTCTATGGGGAAAATGGGGAAACACCAGAACACCTTGTCACTGACCGCGCCGAGACGACAACCGTTCGTGCTATAAACTTTGGTACGGCTGATGAAGGAGAGCTGGACTCTGTGGAGCCGTCCCAGATATTGGCTTTTGTCAAAGCCCTAAAACTGTATGATGTGTTATAACCCCTTATAACTCAAGAAAGAGGAACACACAATAGATATGTAGGGTCGCGGTGATTAACCTCCTAAACATTCTACATTCTACTTCTGTACTAGGTAAGCATATCACCAATGATAAGTCGTTGACAAAGAGCTATATGTAGAGTTAGTTAGCAGTCCGTTAGTTATTAGATATTTTAATAAAGATTCTGATTTGGAATGTGAGCCCGAATAGCTCACAGTCAAACTAAAGGCGTGTTTTCATTTGTCAATCGGTCGGGCTGATTTGTCAAATTTCATCAGATTTTTGGCGTGCTCGGCGATGTTGATGTAGACTGAATAAGAGGGGGAAGCGAATCACCGCGACCTTATACAGAGGTTAGTTTGCTATCTCTGATATCAGTGGTACCTAAGTTTATGTAAGGTATTCTGGTGTTTCGCTATCTTCCCCAGAGAATATGCATTTGCCGTTATTTCTTTGCTTCAATCTACAGAGGTGTTCGTTGAGGAGACAGTATCTTGTTAAAAACCATCCACCATTTCATTTTGTGAAAGTGAATTATTTAAATTATTTATTAATTTTTAAATTATTACTTTTTCAAATATCAAATGCTTCAATTTAATAGCTGCTAGTAAGAAGTTTCACTTCAAAAATGCTAACATAGTGCACACACATTTTTTTAAATTTTTAAGTTTTCTTACACTTAGGACTCTTAGATTACACAGGTCTGCAAAAAAGAAAAAATTGAGAGCTGTTTTTGTTTATTTATGTTATCTCTATGTTTTTGGGTGTGCTGAATCCGAAAATGATTTCCGTTTCGTCATGAGACATCACGTTTTCTGACAACTAGGGTAGCTATGTAAAGTGAGACTCCTAAAAAGATAAACAACAATAGACTTAAAAAATTACTTTTTTATTGCAAAATCATTTATTAAACATATTTTTTAAGTGAAATGAGCCTTCTAGCGCACACTAAAATCTGTTCTTTTTCCCAGTGAGGCTTCTTCTGGTACATTTACGCTTATGGGTAGCGTTTGGAATGTCTCTCTGAAGCATCCAACAGTAGTCTGCCATCATTGAAACGTTCCATCTTCCTTGGTATTTTTTTTCCATCTCTTTGATATCCTGATGGAATCGTTCACCTTGCTCTTCACTTATAGCCCCCAAGTTTTCCGGGAAGTAGTCAAGGTGGGATTAGAGAAAATGCACTTTAAGACTCATCAAGCAACTTAAAGATTTAAACGCTTCTAGCATTCTGTCGACGATGATATGTTTGTTTGTAGTTTGGATCTTTGTTATTGCCTAGACATTTCTCAATAACTTCCTTAAACCACCCTTCTTTTTGAGGATCCGTCATTAATAAACAGTTGATCAGGCATAAGCCTTCTAATGTCTGGTCCGACAAACACACCTTCCTTTATTTTTGCCTCCGAGAGGCCTGGAAACTTGGCGAGCAAGTATTTGAAACAATCTCCATCTCGTGGAAGTGATTTTACGAATTGCTTCATTAATCCCAACTTTATGTGAAGAGGTGGTAAAAGAACTTTTTGGCGTGGTACTTTAAAATCCCCACACACTTGCCAACCATAGTCTTCGTATTTCAGTTTGCGAAGAACCAATTCCAAGTTCTCATAGGTTTCCTTGAGATGTACCGAATGACCTTATAGGAATGGAGGCATAACAGCCGCCATTGTGAAGCAAAACGGCTTTCAGACTTCTTTTTTATGTATCTATAAACAGACGCCATTGCGAAAAATCATATTGAATTTTAAATTTTTCCATCAAACCTTCAACATTGGTGCAATCATAGACTTAAAATAAAATATAGACTACACTATTTACATCTCAACGCGTACAAACATTCTTTTTTGTATACATGTTTACTTCTGGGTACAGTCGACCGAGCCTTCCTCATCCAGCCTATGTTGTCACATCTTTAATATTATCAATATTTTTTTTCATGTTATACACATATATTGAGATATTAATACTACAGTTTAATAAAGTATGTTTTAATATTCCATAGATGCATTAAATAGTCCTTATACTACTACATTATAAGTCGGATACTGTTTAAAAAGGATAAGTTCTTTACAATATGACAACACCGATTAGAGGCGAGGGAGCCTATTCATTCCTTTATTACCTTGTAGTACGTGTCGCACGTGTGCGGTAAAGCTTTGTTGCCGCTATATCCCCGGCTGTATTAACGCATTTTCTTAGCTTGTAGTCCTTAAGTGTTTATTTTATTGACTTTTTCTGTTCAAGAACTATAAAATATGGTTCGCCAGTGACAAATTTGCAAGAAATTTGACTTAAATAATCCATTTAAGTCTTGAAACGACTTTTGACCGGTAGGCAACTCTCAATTTACCCATTGGGAGTCAGTGGCGTTGTTGTAGAAAGGCGCTTATTTAGATAATATTTTAGTAAAATGTAAAATCTGAATTTTTTCTCTTACATTACATTATTTACTTACTTACATTGTAACAAAATCATAATTATAACCCTGTTAATAATTAATAATGTTTTTTATTAAAAATATTATTTATTATTTATTCTAAAATTATCTTCAGAATCTAAAATAACATACAAGAATTTTAAAATGATATTACATTATGAAACAATATTTTTTAATATACCGGGTCGTCTCGAAAGTGGCTCACCCCTATAACTTTTTTATTTTTTAGATAAAAAAAAACAGATTTATATGTTAGTAGGTATATGACATAAATTAGGATTTATTGACGTATTCAATTGTTTTTGGTCTCTTCCTGTTTCACCGAAATGATTACATCTTTTGATTTTTAAAGGCACCCTCGGTATATTGCTACTTTATTCGATAAAAAATGACACTCTGAATAGAATGTTGACATATCATATGTCAACTTTTGACATTGTCGCTTAAAAACAAATCCTATTTTAAATTTCAATCCGGGTGCCATGGTGTTGTTAAAAACACTAAGTTTTAATCAAGGAGCCTTGGAAAAATAGTTTTGAATGAATGAGATGCTTAGTCTATATTTTATTTTAAGTCTATGGGTGCAATAAACCAACTCGTTCTCCTGGTTAAGTAACGAATTCCTTTTCGCGATATCGGAACCACGAAGAAGACACTCCTGGCAACAACAAATTTCTGCTTTTAAGCCTCGATCCAAGTAACTCGGCATCTTTGGGAAGATTCAAGTCTCTCACCAAATCATTCATCTCTCCCTGGGAAAACAACTTGACTTGAATCATCTTCAAAGTCAGAATTTGACCAGTCAGTGGCGTAACCAATCGCTAAATTAATTAATACAAAATTAAAAATGCAATGCAAACGGATCTGGCACAAACCGTTACATTAATAAATAAAAATATCTAAAAAAATTAAAAATACACTCATTGCTATAGGAATTTTGGATTTTGATAAATATCCGGACGTTTAGGATTCTTTCAATATTTTTTTCGTGTTTATCACAACAAAATACGTGGAAATCAGTTGAAAGTAACAAAACAGCTTTTTGGTCGCAGATTGGTCGTGTTATTGGAAAGAAATTCGAAGTTTATATTTAACGTATATGTACCTATATATAGTCTGTCCAACGAGAAGATCCTTGACAGTGAGAGATGTGTCTGTCATTTTAATTTCAAAGTAGTTTATTTTATTTTACAAAGAAATAAGTTGGTACAACTGGAACGCATTGCAGGATATATTTAAAATTTGATTGACAAGATGACAAGTGATTACTTCAAAATATTGTGAAAAAAACTGTATAAATCTGAAAAAATGTAATCGAGTTATTTTATTTAATAAAAACGGTATGTGTTAATACAAAACAAACAAGAACAAGACACTACATACCAAAAAAATATAAAAAAGAACTATTATTTACTTTCAAGCTTTCTGAAACTACCCGCATTTATGATTATATTTATCAATATAACTTATGTACAAATACAAATTTGTAATATTCCACAAGAATAAATAAAACAACATAGGTAAATAAAACAAACTATTTTATTAATAATAACACCTACCAAATTTTATACCTTAAAGGTTGATTAATTAACTTTAATCTTAATTTTTTTAAACCAGTACCTTTTGACATTATTTTTCTGCAGTACTAAAATCCATTATTTACCTATCGTGTGATGTCGATATTTTACAGCTACTCCAGTTTTTAGTATGTGTTTAGTTTGATCCTTCTACTATATACGAGATGCACTTATCTACGACGAAATGGTATACAAACTTTATCGATGGCAACTTCATTGGTGTATAAAACTTGCTGTCTGGGCAGCGAGTATAAACCATAAACTTTGCAGTACAGTTAATTTTCACTCGATTTTTCCTCCACTTGACTTCAAAAGACACAAAACACACGTAATAATACGAATCAACATGCATCATCTTCCAAAACACAGGGTATTTAACAAAAGTTGACACAAAATTCTAACCTATAATTTGGCAAGACTTTGACAAGCGTCAAAAATGACAAAAATCTAAATGCGAGTTCATACGCATCGGCGTCCGTTTGTCGTTCATCGTTCCGTCAAACCAATAAAATTGAAATACGATCTGTCATTTTTTAAATAAACCAATAAAACTGGTTAAAAACAACAAGACACGACGCATGACGGATTTATATTTAAACCCCATCCATAGATAACTTAAAAATTATTAGAAACTTTTTTTAGTAAAATAAATAGATTGGTATGGGACGTCATCTGCTTTTCTTCTGTCATCGTCTGTCGAAATCTTACCTGAGAAAAAAAACAGAGTATAACATACGTATAATATATGTTTTAAACTGTTTTCGTTTGATTGAAAGATTACGCACTGTATTCGCCAAGAATGGACATCGATTCCGTTAGGGTTTTTTTTATCTCATCATAAATAGTAGAAGTTTCATTTAGCGAAACCATACGAACATATGTTGCGCTTATTCCTTATCCGTCTTACCACTGTTTTCTCTCTCTTATATAGGCATAAGGCCGCAACTGACAAAAACAGAATCTGTTTGTATTACGCAAACTCATATTACGTTATAAACAACTAGCGGCAATTCATCATTTGTCGGCTCTCTTTAAGCTACCGATACTAAGTTGTTGTTTTTTTAATTAGAAACTAAATACCTTGTTTTCCATTATTATTAGATGATTAATTAAAGCTAAGTGTATGTCTAATTGTATTTGTATATTCCTTACTATTTATCTTGGAAATGTTATTTACCAAACCAAACCAAAAACGTTAAAACTCAACACTTTCAGCTCCTCGGCATCACCAGTAACGGGAGAATAATTTTCAGGAGTTTGGAACACCCACAAAAAAATTTCCACTCCTTCAACTCCCAGTAGATGGCATACCAAGATGTATGTACAACTTTGAGAAATACCTCACTGTAGTAATGAGCAATTCAAATAATTAGACGAGAGAGTAAGAGAGAAACTTTTGCTCAGAAGCTTAAACTATATTATTGTATTTCGGCCGAATACTAAATACTCTGAACCAATGGACACCTTACCCCAGCCAAAGTTTACAGAATAAAATATAAGTTCGGTCACTTAGCATCGGCACTTTGAAAATCGCGTATCAAAAGCCAGAAGCCGCCTCGTTCGACACGCCGCCGCCGGATTTCGATGAAAACAGGAGTGGAAGCCGGGGTAAATAGAAGCCGTATTTTTACCGATCGCAAGGTGCGACAAGGTGCAGGGGAACGTGGGGTATTTCAAAAATACCTAATGGTAAATCTACAAAAGAAAAAATATACTATCAGTTTATTGGTGCATTACATATAAATATTAGACATGGCAAGATAAAAAAGATATAGCAAAAATAAAATAATTTTTAAAAACAAACACAAAAAATAAAGCTACACAATATCAACAGTAAATAATGTAAAAGTATATTACGTAACGAGTGTTTTGGAAAAAATAATATTACGCACGAGTGCAGTATTCCATGAGTGCGTAATATGGTTTTCCAACACGAATTACGTGCACTATAAAATTCAAAGCTGAAACGACTAAATGTCAACAACTTTTGATGTTTAAATGGTATCCTCTGTATTTTTTACGTTATTCGATAGAAAATGATACTCTGAGTAGAAAGACATATCATATGTCAGCTTTTAACAGTTTCACATATCGTTTATTTGAAAGTGTAACACGCGGTTTATAACGACAATTTGACTCGAAATACCAAGTGTGTGGCATGATTATTCGTAAAAAAATACTTTTTCCAAATATACTAATGAGCCACCCTCTTTCCATTTGAAAAAAATTAAGATATGGTTAAAAATACCATTTGGGCATCTTTTAACCGGCCAAGACAAGACATGGAAAACATTAGACGATCAAATCTATTTTTCCCAGGGCTCCTTGATTAAAGTTTTATTTTTAAAAGAGCTATGACACTCAATATTGAAATTTTTTAAAAATTTTTTAAGCTAAAATGCCAAAAGTTGACATTTAATTCTCTTTTGTGTCGATTGCTGATTGAATTGGAGCCAGAAATGGCTCAAAACGAAATAAGTAAATTACCAACAGATATTCAGGCTAAGGCGACAAACGCCATATTCAAACTACTTCCATTTAAATCCCGAATAACTTATGTAAAGGAATACAAAATTTTCAAAAATGGAAGCAATTAAAAAACGTGCGAGAAGAAATGAAGTTTTCAACCTATCCTCGCTGTTAAAGCATCATTTAATCTAAAAAAATCCTTTAGGGGTATTTCGCCACTGAAAATATTTACCCATAAAGGATTTTTTTGGAGAGATGAATCCGCCACATAGGTATAGATATTTTTATTATTTAATCTACCCTTGCGGTTAAAGTACTATTTTATCTACTATTTTTGATAGATATAAGGCAATTTTAACAGTTGTTATGGAAAACAACATACATAAATAAAATTAATAATAAAATAATACATTTTATTAAAGTAAGGTAGACGCTTTAATCATCTGCTGATAATACCAACAACATACAAAAAATATGGTGTAAATGTACAAATGTATAAGATCTTCTTTTTGCTGTTAAGTCTAATCTGGTCGAGATTTACTTTAGACTTTTACTTTGATTACGTGGAATCCGCACCGCGGTCCTCGACCATATCATTGTCAGTCGCCTACTGATTTGGCGAGTGTCTAAAGGCGGAATTACATTACTGTCACGTCACGTGAGTTCACATGCTATCACAGTAAAAGTGAGTTCACGTGTGGTTTAAGGGAAACACATTAGTATCACGTCGTTCTTTCATATTATGCGCATTTTATTATGAACCGAAAGCCATTTCTCGTTATTCGTTCAGCGTTCTTCTCAAGTTTAACAACTTAGGTCCTATACTTAACGTAATAATGAATCAAATAAATAGTTCTTCATCTTCATCTTCTGAGTTTGAAGAAGATTTAGAAAACGCATGTGGTTTACTTGTGGTTGCTGATAATATTAAAACTAGCCAATAGGTTCATGACATTAATTTGAAAAGAGAGTAATTTGTTGATCGGTTATTGTAAAGCACCTCGTGTAAACGCACTTTTTCTATTAGAATTTCTTTCATTTTCCAACCCTCACGCTTTCACGCCTCACGAAATTGCTGTTAAAACAGATTATTTGAGCGCGAAACAACTCGCAACAATCACGTGATTTCACATGAATCCCCCAAGTGACAATAAAATAAACGCAAAACATTTTTACGTGAATTCATGTGACTTGATAGTAATGTAATTCCGCCTTTAGTCTCACCCTGATGAGGATGTAACGAAACGTCGTATCCAACTTTGCAAGGTGGGACCTTCGCTCACATAGCCTATACCCACCAAATTTGACTTTACTCACTTTGCTGAGAAATTCCTACACGATAACTATTTTTTTACGAATAATACCTATATGAATATGAATATGGCGTTTTGGGTTAAAATTTCCCTTTTGTCTCTGGATCTCGAAATTTTCCACGAGTTGGTATCACTGGTCGTCTATCATGATGTTCTAAAAAAATGCAATCTGAATACTGTTGCCAATAGTTGAGAATTTTCGTTAGTTTAGTGAATTTTAGCAACGACATACGGACGATACGGAATATAATGTTTTTACTTTAATTATTCGAGCCACAGAGAAATGTGTTTCCGTGGACTTCTAACCCAGTGAATTTTTTATATGAATTAGTACAAATATATTGGATAGTGTTTATTTTAATGGCGATATTCCGAGAACTGTAAAATAACAAGTTAAGTAATAGTTCGTTATCAAAACTCGTTATTCAAACAAATTTCCAAAATTTTCATTTTTTATTTTTGAAAATGCACCTTATCTCCCCGAGTAGCGGGAAGATAAAGCATTTTAGTAATTAATTCCGATCGTAAAAGTGTTTATTCCAATTTATTATTGCTGGTACTTTTATCTATAGTACGAAACAACAAAACATTTTACTAGAGGATTTTTAGAAGCTAGAAAAGTTCGGAAATTTCATTTTTAGCCGACCATACCAATAGGTATGGTAGGCTATATTAAGATCGGCAAAAAAAAGTTTTTTTAATTTCACTCAAAATGAGTTATTTGGGTCATAAATGACCTAAATACAAAATATTTTCATGGTGTCTGTCTGTCTGTCTGTCTGCATAGACTAATGTCACGTACTAGAGATAGATTGGACACTGATATAAAACAAATGGGTCCGTCATTTAGAGCCACCTGGTGATCCGGAAGAAACTAATGGAGAGTTTTGGCATAACATAATTTTAGCGTTCCGTTACTTATTAACGCTAATTAAAACGGTAACATTATTCAAGCACAAAATTATTCCTTGTAAAATATAAAATAATAAATATAGACTTTTTTACTGTATTTTATGTTTTATTAGATCATCAGAAGTGTAAAATAATTACAACAAAATTAAAATTATAAATACATACATTTTAAACACCAACAATAGGTCACATAGCGCCTATTTTTTTTGATTTAACAACTAAATTATAATATAGTAAAAATATTATAGACTACTAATTAACTGTTACTAAAAATACTATATATTACCAACTATGTATTTACTTATTTTATGATTAAACTATTTTTTTATTTGGTTTATAAATTATTATTTCTAAAATGTCAAAATGACTTTAATAAAAAAGTTTAGTATCTAACACGAAAATGATGATCGACTATAAGTATCAGAATGCACAAACTAATAAAAACACAAACTAGGTATACAACTGCCAAGCGCCGGCCTTTATATATCCTCTGGCGAGTGTTTCTGGAACGTTCTAAAGAATTCTGTAATATTCTTTTACTTTCTGGCGAATTCGCCAGGTTTTTCAATGCACGTTGCGGTTATGTAGGCAACCAGCAATAGAGTTTAGCGCCACATACACCTTGAGAATATTTTTAGCCGACCATACCAACAGGTATGGTAGGCTATTAAGATCGGCAAAATTTTTTTTTTTAATTTCACTCAAAATGAGTTATTATTATACAAAATATTTTCATGATGTCTATCTGTCTGTATGTCCGTCTGTCTGTAACACGGTAATTCAGAAACCGCTAAACCGATTTTAACCAAATTTGGCACAAAAATACTGTGGCACATTACAGCCAGAGTATCTGGCCATTAGTTTTTGGTGGGGGTGGGGGTTTGGTAAGGGGGTACGGGAGGGGGTTAAAAATTTTAAAAAATCGTAACTCCAAAATTACAGTAACTAGCGAAACGCGGTTTTCAATTTAAGATTAGGAATAATATTTGCAACAAAATTTGTAATAACATCAAAATCAGTCAAAGTCGCAGTTTTTGAGATAAAAAAAATTTGAAAAAATCCTTTACTTTGAAACTAAAAGAACTGCCTACCAACTTTTTATTATCAACATATTTTAGTATGGGCGGCTATACGTGTCTCCCGGCGCCAATTTTTCTTACCTTTGTGACCCTCGTGCCCTGAGGCTACCGTAACAGGATAGAGGATAGAGGTAAGGAGAAACATCTCATATGAGAGTTTGATTGAAAACAGCGACAACAGAGGTTCAAAAAATATTAAATTTAATTATTGCCGATTTAAAGAAGAAGCAGATAGACGGAGATTTGTTGCAACACCCTGTATCTATATTTCGCGGACCATATCGACCTAATGTTATCATCACTCTCCTGCATATTTATAAACTTGTTCGCCAGATGGTTTATTGTAAATAAATATTCGCCTATCTTGTGTCGGAGAATGAAAAAAGGCCGACAAATAATTTGGATGCAATTCTTATCGTGCAATAAAATTTTAATGTTTTACAGACATTTCAGAATGCAAATAAGGATAAGAAAACATTGAAAATAATAATACTTTATTTATTTACTTAGATTAAAATGTATTAAGAGTTAAATTTTTACGAAGGTTGTAATAAGATTGTCCAAACCAAACCAAACCAAAGTGTAGTTGTAACCTTAGACAAATACAGTTTTATGTTTCCTTCTTAAAAGACCATACCATAACGTGGTATATTGATACTTCCAAAACTAAAGCAGCAACAGGGATAGGGATATTTAGGCGGAAAACTAAATACTCCGAATCCATGGGCACCTACCCCAACATCCTTCAGGCAGGAATCTACGCTATCGAAAGATGCATACAACTTATCATAGATAGGAACTATCGAAAACAAGAAATAGCCATCTTATCCGATAGCCAATAGTATTAAAAGAGATCAACTCAGTAACCATCAATTCGAAGTTGGTCAAAGACTGTCTATAGAGAAACTGAACAAGTTAGGCAAAGAAAATATTGTCCTCCTACTCTGGGTGCCAGCCTACCAAGTGATAGAGGGTAATGAACAAGCCAACGATCTAACTAGAAAAGGAGCGAACACTCCACTAACTGGACCAGAACCGTTCTGCTTCCCATTAGGAAGCCAACTTAAAGCGGAACTTAAAGCTTTAAACCAGCTTAAGAATCTGGAAGATTCCATCCGTAACCTCTTTAGTAGTAATTCTTAGAACTTTTTTATTTTTCTCAGTAACAAGGGGCCGTCCTCTGCCAGAAACACTGCGACATGTGTTTGCCCCTTTCTATATCTGCACCCATTCTCCTATCCCTGTGCCCTGCACTAACTTATGCAGGTCCTTGATAGGATGGGAGCATAGTTCCTCCGGTTCTAGCCTAGCTGAAAACTGTCGCTTGCGATACAAAGCCTCGCAGTGACATATAAGGTGCTTCGCTGTTTCAGGATTTTTATCGCATTGTATTTTTTTATTTGTATTTTATATACTAAGAGTGAGTACCAGGTGGGACCCACCACTGCGGCCGCGAGGGCCCTTGTGGCTCAGTTTCTACAAGCTCTTTAATAGAAAAAGAGCATTAAAGTTCACCCTCAAGACCCAGCCTTTTAACATAGGCCGTTATGTCCGAGGGTGATATGTCTTCTAGGTCTGACAGGTCTAGCGTGGGTTTGCCAAACACCTCAAACCTGGTCTTGCCCCCAGCGGGGCAGGTACACATAACGTGCTTCATTGTTTCGTCATCTTCCATACAGAGTCGGCATTCGGCGTCTTCCACTAATCCCATCCTCTGTAGGTGTGATCTCAGCCGGCAGTGGCCCGTGTATACTGCAGTAAGCGTACGCGCTCCGTTCCTACCAGCCTTTAGGAGTTCATCTGTTCTACGTTTGGATGGCCCTGCTAGGATTTTCTTGGCATGTTCCATTCCGGAACTGTCATACCAGTCCCGAAACGTCACACCCCTAACCCATTCACAGAGCATGTCTCTTGCGAGATTTTTTGGTACGCTAAGTGTCGGTTCTGGGCCCACGAATGGCGAGCCTGCACCAGTTTTGGCGAGGGAATCAGCACGTTCATTTCCCTCTAGGCCGACATGTCCCGGTATCCATATTAGCGACACTTTATTTCCATCTCCTAATATATTGAGTAGTTTCTTACAATGAAGAATCGTCCTGGACGTGCTTTTCGTTACCTCAAGTGCTTTCAACGCGGCTCGATTATCCGAAAATATGCTTATTGTTTTCCCGGTGTATTGCTGTTCTACCAGCAGTTGCACACAGGTTTCAATCGCATATAGCTCGGCTTGGAAAATTGTGGTGTGTTTTCCAAGACTGTGGTAGATCTCAGTCTTTGGACTGCTGCAGTAAATTCCTGCGCCAGATCCTTTATCGTTTTTGGATCCGTCCGTGTACCAACACATTTCCGCAAATAATAAGCCGTTTCTCGGCTTATCCCATTCGTCCCTCTTCGGAAACAGGACGTTGTAGGTGCGCGTCAAGAGTTGGATTGGTGGTGTGAGATCCGAGACCATCCCCAGAATCTCATCCGATTGTAGTTCGTCTACTAGTCGGTTTTGTATGAACATGATTGTTCCTTGGCTCTCTCGTGCCATATTTAGAAACCTATATGTAGCCCATCTCGCCTCCCGCTCCAAAATAATTTGAAGCCATAGGTAAGTCGAATAAGGTTTCCATAGCTTTTGACGGCGTAGAATGAAAGGCACCAGTCACCGCTAAGCATGCTTGTCGTTGTAATTTTGACAGTTTATTCTTTGCCGTTGTTTGGTTGGCTTTCTGCCACCAGGCAACTGCGCCATACGTGATAATAGGTCTGATGGCTGTCACGTATAGCCAGTACATATTTTTGGGGTTTAATCCACAATTTCTACCACAAATTCGGCGGCATGCCCATAGAGCATAGCAAGCCTTTTTTTGATATTTTTTCCAGATGGGAGTTCCAGCTAAGTTTTTTGTCCAGGTTTAATCCTAGATACTTAACTTCCTCCGCAAACGGAATTGTCTCACCAAGAAGAGTGGGCGGTTTTAGCTTGTCTGTTTTCCTTCTTCGGGTGAATGGTATGATCACGGTTTTCTGATCTTTATCGCATAGTCTGCAGCAAAGACTTCCTTGATACAGGTTGAGCTTGTTCAGGTAACACTTGACAGCCATGTGTCCTGTCAAGAGGCCTGTTGTAATCCGCACTTTATTCCTGCTAAGAATTAGCATCAGTTATTTTGTGGTTTTAGAGCTAGGCCCTTGGATAAAGGTCTTGCTGAGCCTGTGCTACTCTCTGTTTATCCAGTGGACATTCTGCTTTTCCCGGATGCAGAGTTTTAGTGCACTACGGGCCATACATTTGGGTATTCCCAGTACTCATTCTCAGAACTTACGAGCGAGAAAAATCAAAGATGTTCGTTGATTTAAGTAAGAACAATCTTTAATTATAAGAACAATTCAATCAATGGACTGTCACAAGGTTTTTAACAAGACACTGTTTCAGTGTGAACTCTTAACAACTCAGTACCTAGATTGAAGGTAAGAAACAACGTCGAATACAGATTTTGTGGGCAAAATGGAGAAACACCAGAACACCTCATCTCTGAGTGCGCCGAGACACCAACCATTCGTGCCATAAACTTTGGTACCAATCGAGGTTACCAATAATATCGGAGATAGAGATAAGAGAGATAATGGCTTCTATCAAAGCCCTGAGACTGTATGATGAGTTATACCTCAACAAAGGGGAACATAATAGAATCTATGCTTCCTTCAGTGTAAACATTTTAGTAATTCTAATATCTTATAAGAAAATAATTACATTTATATTTTATTTATCCCGTGTTACCGATGTCTCCATGCAATTGCATTATTATCGTTTCCAGTAATTAGGTATTAAAACTTCCTAGAAATTAGCTGAATTGTTGGCTCTACTTTAATGACAGGCAGCTACAGTCCGTAGTTTTACGATCCCTTACGGTGTAAATAATCCTATTTGATAAAACGAGTAAAAAGGCTTATGTGGAAGCAGTTTCTTCAAAGGCTTCGTATTAGTCAGATTTATTTCTCTCAGAATCATTAAAACTCTAGGGTTTCCATACAAGTTTTTGGAAATTCCGGACAAAATCCGTACTTCATCGAAACATAAATTATGAATTTATATATAGATTAGTGATGGGAATAATCGAATTATTTTCACCATCGAATAATTAGTAATAATTCATATTTCACAATCGAATTAATAATTCGAATTATTTAGTAGTATTATAAATTTAACCTAAAAATAAATTCGTCCCAGCTAGTGCTCGTCTAGGGGCTATTTTAAACAAATTCTGAACCATTGCCATACCTATATTCTATCACTGAATAAAAAATAAGAAAAATATTCTTTATGTTGTGTATTCTATTAACTCTGCCGAAGCCGTTTAATAAATTAAACCATAATTTAAAGTTTTAAATTTAAAAGTGCCGAGTTTATGATTGTTTCAATTCCTATTGAAAAGCTCATATCTAAAATAAAAGCTTCTTCTAAAACGATATAAGTATGTCCTTGTTTACGTGCGGTTCGTATTTCTTTTTATTTTATCAGTTGCAATCAATAATTATTTAGATAAAAGAAGAAAATTAATTTTAGTGTTCGGCAGGTATTCGGTGAAATTTGGGTGAGATGGAAATGAACCAAATAATAGTAGTATTCTTTCGTTCTGAACGAAATGAAAATTTTCACTTAAACTGATTTATTCCTACGTGGTATAGGAAATAACAATGATTTCTGGATTTTTCTATATCGGATCGTTCCTTTCTTTGTCGATTCCCTTTATAAATCAGTTTAAGTGAAACTTTTCAGTTCGTTCCGAACGAAAGAATACTACTAATAGTACTATACTAATTACTAATATTCGTATTCATCCATAAGAGGTTATGTTTTATGTTCATTTGTAATTCGGTTACCACAGATATAATATAAAATACTACTAATTTTTATCTCGATTATATCGAAAAAGATAATTCGAATTAGTTAGTTTTAATTTACTATCGAATTAGTCGTATTATTTAATTCGAATTTTCCCAACACTAGTTTATTTGATATGATCTATATTATAGATCATATCAAATAAACTTTTAGTCACGTGAGTCACGTCATTAAACTTGACCGGCACAGCGTTGTCCACTTTTATATATTTTCTTTTAGTCGAAATATTTTAGGAAACAAAAATAAATTAATTATAAATATATACAGGGTGGCCCATCGAAAACGTTCCGCAAGGCATAACGGCCAGGGTAATTTTTTTTTTCAGAAAATTCAAAAACACGTCAATTTTGATTGTGAGGGGGACAACTTTTGCCCCAAAAATGATTGCAAAATCTTCAACCCTCTAAGCGGGGGTGTCATCCCCCAATTTTTTTCAAATGGGAAGGGGGGTCAAGTGGCGCCGCAATGAAAAGAGCTTTCTATTCTCTATATTTCCCCGCTTCGTTTTTGAAAATCGGTCGAGTCATTGAGAAAATATGAAGGATTGAAATTTGAAAAGTTTATTTAAACATTTATCAGAGTAAATGATAAGGATAAATTCCTTCGACCAATTTGCTGTTTTCTCTTATTATATCTAGATGTTAACGCATTTTTTCACTTGCCGCAAGGTTGAACAATCAGGTGCGGTAGTTGCTAGATAGCTATTCTGTGACTTGTGCGTTGAAGTTCTTCTCATTATCGTAAAACTTTTGAATAATTATGGTGTACTCACTTGCAGAAAAAGTGGAGATAATCGAACTTTATTTTAAAAATAATGAATGTATCGTTCGCGAGATAGTAGCAAAATTTCGCGAAACTGGTTCCGTTATGAATAAAAAGAGGCAGAGGGAAAATCCTGTAGTAAATGAAGCTATGGAGGTATTCGTACTGGGCCAAGTTGCCATGGATAGTACGCTGAGTACAAGAAAATTAACCAATAAGACCGGCGTGAATCGTACAAGTGTCCATAAAGGATATTAAAAAAACACCAAGTTCCATCCGTACAAAATTCAGTCGGCACAATTGTCGGTACTGGGCTGAGGACAACCCCAGGGTTTTTCACGAGGTGCACACACAAAACCCTCAGAAATTGAACGTGTGGGGTGGTATTTTTGGAAATTCTATTGTAGGTCAGTTTAACGATATTGAGAAGAACTTCAACGCACAAGTCACAGAACAGCTTTCTAGCAACTACCCACCTGATCATTCAACCGTGTGGCAAGTGAAAAAATGCGTAAACATCTAGAAATAATAAGAAAAAAACAGCAAATTGGTCGAAGGAATGTATCCTTATCATTTACTCTGATAAATGTTTAAATAAACTTTTCAAATTTCAATCTTTTATATTTCCTCAATGACTTGACCGATTTTCAAAAACGAAGCGGGGAAATATAGAGAATAGAAAGCTCTTTTCATTGCGGCGCCACTTGACCCCCCTTCCCATTTGAAAAAAGTTGGGGGATGACAACCCCGCTTAGTGGGTTGAAGATTTTGCAATCATTTTTGGGGCAAAAGTTGTCCCCCTCACAAGCAAAATTGACGTGTTTTTGGATTTTTTGAAAAAAAAAATACCCTGGCCGTTATGCCTTGCGGAACGTTTTCGATGGGCTACCCTGTATATACAGTTATTATTTACATCTTCAAAACTTACCTCATTAACAGCACTTAAGAGACATAAAGAGTCATTACTACCGCTTTCCCGTTCAAAATATTCTAATAAAGTAAGAAAATTGTAAAAAAATATTGCGCTAAAATTTTCCCCAATTCCATTTTTCGACTGACTCGTCAACTTGGCGTTAAGTTAACTAAAAATGACAGTTAATTTTGAAATTTAATATGTATCGACAGACCTACTATCTACTATGTTTCTATATATGCAAAATATAAAAGGAACCCTACGTAGATATATGTACTTTCGAACAATGTCGGTTTAATATATGATATCGTAACAATAAAAATATTCAACAAAGTTAAGTGAATAACAATAGATGCGCATGAGAAAAAAATACTTTGATTATAAATTTAGAGAAAAATTTTCAGAAATGGCGCCATTTTAGACGCAATCGTCTGCATACAAATTTTATGTAATTGTTATTACTTAAGGTTAAAATAAAAACATATTTTTAAATTAAACTGTAGTATGTTTCACTTGATAAAAAAATAAAACAATAAATAACTTGGTATTATTATATATTATGCTCCTGGCAATTCTTCCATTTGACCTTTAAAAGAATGGCTACTAGGTCGTTTGAAAATTAGAAATATTAATTATTGCAACAATTCCATTTATGCAAATTGGTATATTAAAGTAATTGAATTGGTATGTAACATGATAAACACCATAATGGCCATTTCCCGTAGTCCGGTGTTACATTAAACTGTCAGTCTACTGTATTTAGGTCAGTACTGTGTGCACTGAAATACAATATTTCTGGACTCAACATAAATATGTTGCAGATGGGATATGTACGATGTAATACGGGTTGTAAAATAACATACGTAACAGATTTTCGTAAACAATAAAATATGTCATCAAATGGATGCTTGAAAATGTTTGAATTTTTCTGAATTTTCCTAGTTTTATTTAATGACAGTTTATCAGAACTTTGTTTTAATTATTCTGGGTCAAAGCAGCATTCAAGGCAACGCAACGGTGAGCTTCAGTGTCCTATTAAAAACCCAGTGACAATCTTAAGATTCGTCATCATCAACCAGACTCTCACTAAAGTCCACTGCTCGACGTGGGCCTCCCTCGTTTGTTTTCATAACTCCCTGTCTTGACCTATTTGCATCCAGTTATGTGAATACGCCTTATACGGCCTTTGCTCCTGAATGCATCGTGTCTTGGTCTCTATTCTATTATTTTCTTCGTCCATCGGTCATCGTTTAGCCTTGCAATGTGTCCTGCCCAATTCCATTTCAAAGCAGTTATTTTCTCTATGGCATCCATGACTTTTGTTCTGTCTCGTACTTCGATATTCGGTACTTAGGTCTCTCAGAGTTTCTCCCAGAGATCCTAAGATTGTTCTTACCTAAATCAAGGAAAATCTTCTATTTTTCTCGGGCGTAAGTCCAGAGAAATTTCTTCGAGTGTCTTGGACCGTTTTGGAGGATTGGCATTCCAGCTTACGGATTGAATTCCAGGTTCTTGAGTTCCGCTTTAAGTTGGTTTCCACTTGAGACGCAGAACGGTTCTGGTCCAGTTAGTGGTCCAGGAGTGTTCGCTCCTTTTCTAGCTAGATTGTTAGCTTTTTCAAGTTTTTCAGTTTATTTTTGAAAAAGCAAACGGTCTAAAAAAGCAGCTAGAGTATGACAAATAAGAAAATATACCTAAGTGACATAAAAAATCATAGTTAGAATCGCCGATGTATATAAACTCCCCGGCACAAAATTCCGCCACCCTAAAATTTTAATGTTTTATAACTTTTGAATTTGCAATCCGATTTTTATGATTATGGTATTAAGATAAATTTGTTGGCATTTTTATTATTTTAATATCTTATATTCTTCGGTTAGGTGAGTTTATACCGGGGTAAATCAAAACTTCGTTTTTCGCAATAAATTCAAAACACTCTGTATAAAAAATGGGACGGGTATTTTGGATAAAAAACACTTTCCCGTAAACTTCGATGTATTCCTAACATTTAATTTTTTGAATTATCCCTTATCTCTATTCATTTATGAGCTACACAATCTTGAATTGGTTGAAAATGGAGCTCTCAATGCCCACCGTTATATTGAGGATGCCCTCCAAAAAGTTGTCGTTCAATTTGCTTCTTTCATTGGAAATCAGTTTATACTGATGCATGATAATGCCAGGCCCCACGTTGCGCGGGGTACCGAGTTAGGAGTACGAGTAGTTAACGAGTACCTGGAGGAGGTTGGACTACGAAGATTGGAATGGCCGCCTTGTAGTCCCGATCTCAATCCAATCGAACATTTGTGCGATCAACTTAAAAGACCTGTTCGTCGTCCTCCTATTCCACCTTAACCTTTGCAAGAGATATGGCTAGCATTAATGGAGGACTAGCCTTAGCTCTTGTAAAGGGTTTTCTGGATCTATAGCTTTATATTCATCAAGCTATAGATCAAGAAAGAATAATTACCCTTATTCATTCGATACGACGAAGACCTCGAGCTGTTATTGCTGCGAGAAGTGGACATACGCTATTAAAATTATTATAAAACTATTGTTTTTGGCAATAAAAGAATCTCTGAAATCAATACTTTACTTAAAAATGTGTAGCTCATAAAAGAATAGAGATAATTGGATAATTCAAAAAATGAAATGTTATGCCGGGTCCAGTCCAAGCAGACAAAACAACGACAAGACAGAAATATTCATGTTTTATTTACGACAAAATTGCGACAAATCCGATACATTTCTGGACACTTTTGTCTCATTTTTGTTTTGTTTCAAAATTCGGAGACTTTTTATTGTCCCGTTTCGAGTCGGTAAAGATCAGTGTGATCATGAAGTGTCTATTCTATGTTTTGTTCGGCGCAGAGTGGATGGCGTGTGCTGCCAACAGTAGGAGACCAGTGAAATCACACATGGTTAATAAAACTCATTCGCAACAACTAAACTTTTGACTTTATTGTACTTTTGTCCTTGCGGTGTGGACAATTTGTCTCAAGTTTGTCTTGTCAGGATTCCCCATTTTTTGTCGCAAGTTTGTTTTCTTTTTGTCTCAAAATCGAGTTTACTTTTTGTCGCCTTGGTCTGGACCCGGCATTAGGAATACATCTAAGATTATACAGGAAAGTGTTTTTTATCCAAAATTCCCGTGTTATTCTTTCCACAGGGTGTTTTGAATTTATTGCAAAAAAACAACGTTTTGATTTACCCACCTAACCGAAGAATATAAGCCATTAAAATAATAAAAAATAATGTCAATAAACTTATCTGCATACTGATAATCATAAAAATCGGAATACAAAATAGAAAGTTATATGAAACATCAAACTTTTAGGATGGCGGAATTTTGTGCCGGGGGGTATATTTGTTTGAATTTTTTTTATTGACTATAAATTATAAAATTCTGCTGAAATGAACCGGCCATGAAGATCAAGACATAATATAAAGACTTAATTGTTGCTCGTTTTGCATTTACTTATTCTCTAATTGTTTCCTTTTTTCTGTATATATCCATCTGAATGATGTCGTACTATACAAAGTAAACAGTAATTGGATTCGAAGAGAATTCGTGTAAGGCATGGATGGACGCCCGCCGCCTAATCAGATCTGAAATTTTCATTACCTTATGGTATGAACTTCATGAAATATTTATGATGGCGTAGGCAGTGCAGTATGAAGCTAATAATTTTCATTCTCTGAGTAAACGACTCTTGTTACCACGGCGTAAGTATATTTGCTACCAAACGTTGTTTACTACTAAATAGTACACTTGAAGAAATTTATCTACATGAAAAATTTTATTTGGATGCCAAGGGGTATTTAAAAATAAAAATAAACACAACCAAACTTTTCATAATTGTTGAGACGTAGAAATATTTTGTGTTTATGAATAAAACTCAGTCCTTACCAAAACTTAATAAAAAATAATCCATATAGCAATGAAAAAAATGATGAGTTCCCAAAATAAACACAATAGTATTGTTAAGGTCAAGGTGTATTACTGGTTGCATAACCGCAACGGTGCATTGAGGAACCTGACGAATTCGACAGAAAGTAAAAGAAAATTACAGAATTCTTTAGAAAATTCCAGAAACCATCGCCAGAGGGTATATAAGGCCCGCGCTTTGACAGTTGGAGCAGTCTGAAGATAGTCTGAAGTCTGAAGTTTGATAATACCGCGAAATACCGTTAGAGTAATAGTAGTTGCATAAATTGTGTTGTAAATAGTATAAGTTGTGTGTACAGAGTGAGACAAATAAATTCGTTAAGTATTTTATCGTGAGTTTAAATAGTGGATCCACGGAATCCGTAACAGTATTTTCGATTTCTGAAACGAAATGAGATTTAAATGTTTAATGGTCAAAAAGCAAAAACAAACGTTGTCTTGGGGTATGTTTTCTCATTCTGCTAATGTTGCATCAAAAAAAATCCTATTTGGATATCTTTGAGCATAAACCCTTCAGGCCAACAAGCATTTATTTTGTCCTCACAAAGTAAAATAACTAGTAAAATATCCCTTCCCTCCGCCAGCAGATACTGCTTCATTTTTCTTGATAAAATAATAAGTACTTCTTATTGTTGGTAAATTAAATAAAAATAACCTGTTATAAATTTAAATAAAGTCCATAAACTAATGTTGGTTTTGAAAATAGCTACTAAGTGTCACTAGAAAATTGCCATGGCGACACCAGCCATCTTGATTACAATTTTATTGAAAAATGGCTTTTTATTCAAAATCTAAGGCAGATAGGTATAGGAAACCCTGATACATTTTTAAAGAACATTTAAATCTACTTCGACTTATTTAAAAAAATAAATAGTGTTGCATTTAAAATAAAGAAGTTTTTATGTAAAATAAATATTTAAAATAGACCAGCAATTTTTGATACCCCTGTATACATTTAAGGAAGCAATAAAATATTTTATTAAAGTTTATTCCTCTGGCTTCACAGTCAGCACAAGAATTAATACTGAAAAGTAATCTACAAGGTGTTTGGTCTTTTTTATTATAGCATGCATATTTAAATATCTTTAAATATCTCAAAAACCGAACCTTTTAAACATATTAAACCCTTATAATAAATGTTTTATTTTATGTCTAAGAATTCAAAAATGAAATAAAATATCGGGTATTCCATAAGAAGAAATAAGACTTTGGTATACACGGTCCGGCAATAGTGCGTCGGGCATCTGTAGCTCCTAGAATAAAAAACTTGAGAATTTTGTTTAAGTGCAGACCTAAAGTATGTACCAGGATGTATTTCAGAAAAATATTTTAACTTCTATAGGGTGGCTCAAAAAAGTGTGAGTGAACCTGGATGATTTTTTTTAAATGGAACACCCTGTATATTATTGCATTTTTCGCTTCCTTTCAGATCACTTTACATAACCCTAAGATATGAATAAATATATTTCGATAGTTTCAGAGATATTCAAAAATAAATCAAAAATATATATTTTTCGGCCCTTCTTAAAAAAATTATTAAAAATACAAGAACTGTTCTGAAATCAAAACTATATTAGGTATTTACTTTAGATGGTCTGTATTTACTTTGCTATAAATATGAAAATCGTAAATTATACAGGATGTTCAAAATTCTACGCCAAACTTTCTAAAATATAAAATAATTTTTGCCTAATAACGCCCTGTATATTATTTTTTCAGTAGACGGAGAATTAAAAAATGAACATTTTTTGTATTTAGAGTATTTCAAAATTTTTAACGGTTTCGCAGATATTTGCGGTTTTATATTTCATATGGCATTTTCCACAGTAAATTTTTATCAAAGCCACCCAATCATTTTTCTCTCGTATTTTACCACTGAAAGCGCCATATGAAATAATACTGCGTGTATCCGGAAAACTATTAAAAATTTTGAAATACTTTAAATACAAAAAATGTTCATTTTTTAATTCTCCATCTAATAAAATAATAATATACAGGGTGTTCCATTTAACAAAAACAAAGAAAAATTATTTTATATTTTAGAAAGTGTAGCGTAGAATATTGAACATCCTGTATGATTTACGATTAACCATATTTATAGCAAAGTAAGAATAGACCATCTAAAGTAAATACCTAACATAGTTTTGATTTCAGAACAGTTCTTCTATTTTTAATAATTTTTTTAAAAAAGACTGAAAAATATATATTTTTTATTTATTTATTAATATCTCTGAAACTATCGAAATATATTTATTCATATCTTAGGGTTATGTAAAGTGATCTGAAAGGAAGCCAAAAATGCAATAATATACAGGGTGTTCCATTTAAAAAAAATCATCCAGGTCCACTCACACTTTTTTGAGCCACCCTATAGAAGTTAAAATATTTTCCTGAAATACATCCTGGTACATACTTTAGGTCTGCACTTAAACAAAATTCTCAAGTTTTTTATTCTAGGAGCTACAGATGCCCGACGCACTATTGCCGGACCCTGTAGATCTTAGTTCTGACACACCCTGTACATTTCAAAATAATTTTAAATTATGCACATTGCCTTCCCACATATACCCTTAAACTATTTTGTTTCTACATCTTTCCGTTTTCGTATAATCAACCGAGGTGAATGAGGTGCGCCACCCTGTATACTATATTTTTAACATTGAAAATGTTTCTGTTATCCTATATAAGGGAGCCCAAATCGAATTAAAATGCTACATTTGCCACACCATGATGTCATATATACAAGGGTATAGGAAATCTCGTCGCAACGGCGGCAGTCGGCCAGCGCGCGCAAAAACCATTACATTGCTAATTGTTTATTGATATATCTTTATTAGTTTAAAAGCAAAAAATATGGGGTTTGCTTTGATACCTTGTCAAGACATAAGCGAAACTTTTAAATTGTTTCTTTTTTTCATTTAGGCCTTCGTTTTTCGTTAAATGAAAGTTATATTAAAAAAAAATCTCTATTTTTAAACCAAATTTTCGCATGATTGAAATGATTATTCATGTTTAAAGTTTTTTTTTGGTCATAAGCGCTAATGGAAATGTTTTTTTGTAAATAATTATAAAAAATTACTCCCTACGAAGACTTTATTCTGTACTGGATCAAAAAATAAGTATTTGTTTTCTCTATACGGTGGTATTAATATATCGATTTTTGATGATAGTGCCTTTTTACCCTGTTTAATTTTGTACTACTTTCGGAATAAGGGTCCCCATATCATGTACTGTGATGTACTGTACTTCCATCCCTGAAAAATTCAGCTTGTGACACCGAAGTGAGAGGTAACGTCAAAATAAGCTTTAATCTACCTACATCATCATAGGTAGGTGTAGGTACTCTAGGTAAATTCTACCTAGACAGTAGCTGAACTAGCTGACAGTAGTAATTAATTTGTTATCCGATAAGTAGTTGTCATTATATAAGTTTAATCGTCTTATACCTCCTATAACGGTAGGTTTTGGATTTTTCCTGATTGGTTTGTTAAACAAAAATATACTGGGCATATAAATGTCTGTTACAGGTTAATTCGTTAAAGAAATATGTTACACACATATTATTTTAATAATAATAGTATAATAGTAATGGCTATATTATGTTATAACACATTATTGAATTAACAATTGAAAACAGTATTGAATGTACTTATTTTAACCAATGCATTGTTTTGTTTTTTTAATCTCACAAATAAGAAATATTTTATAGTTTTTATTATAAAAAACAGTGATTATACAATTTATTTACACCCCTTACACTGTTTTCTGTAAGGGGTGTAACCAGGAGTATATTTCGTAACCTTTTACGATATAAGAGGGCACAAAGTGTTTTATTACTTAATGCTTAAAATTTAATAATATATTTGTACATAAAATAAAATAGACTAGAAAGTCAATTAATTAATATTGACGTAATTACTAAATAAGTACAAGATTTTTTTTCTAATTATTTTAGTGTATTTTTAGTCACCGAATTATAAAGGAGAGATATCCAACCATTGCATTATTTTACTCACAAATAAATGTTTTATGGTTTTTATTATAAAACAACGATTAATTTATTATACACCCCTTAACCCAAACACTCCAAGGAGGATATTTCGTGACCCCGTATTTAAAGTGGACAAGGTTTATTAGTCAATGTTTTAATTACCCAGCGTCTTTAATAAAAATCTAATGTAATTTTTCATAGAAATGATCTGACATGAAAAGCAAATTTTATCAAAAAACTTTTTGATTATCTACAAGGAGTAAACCGCTGACAAATGTCTGTATACTAATGCCAAAGTAATGCCAAAATACAAATTAAATACCAACATTTCTCATATAATGCCCCCACTAATGCCAAGCTGATTCCAATATATAATACCACTAATACCACGAATAATATGTAACACATTTGTTTCACGAATTAACCTGTAACAATACTGGTAGGTACGTGCACAGATTTTTTCCTAGGTAACTTAAAAGCCGTTAAAAAGTCTAATTATATTTAAAGAAGATATAATTCCAATAAATTACATTATAAGGCCAATAATGCACAAGTAATACCATTAAAATTTTAGCGTTTTTAACTTGTGTAACATATTTCTTTAACGAATTAACCTGTAACAATAGTGGTAGGTACGGGCACAGATTTTTTCGCTAGGTAACTTATTAAGTCGTTAAACAGGCCTATAAAAGCTTTAAGAAGAAGCCGCCGAAGAGGAATCGGCCTACGTTTGGCTAAACAGGCTGGACACGGTGGAGTACGATATTGGCGAGTCTGAATATTTATAAAAATTTGCAAAGTAAAATATGTTGGAAAAATAATTAATCCATACATATATATAAAAGCTCAAAGGGTTTTTTTGTTGCATCCATCCCGCCGAAACCACTTTACCAATCTTGATGATTCGTTTTTTAAATGAAAGGTATATATGTGTAGATTTGTTATGAAGTATTTTTATAGTGCTTAATGGCTATTTCTTTGAGTAAATCGACTAAATACTAAAACATCCCTGAAAAACATCTACACACAATACCTCCAGAAATAAATTATTTGTCATTGTCAGTGGTGTGTCAGTTAGATTATATATTACATTTTTAGATATTTTAGAGTGAGTTCATGCCGCCAGCCTTAGATACATAAATATTAAGCACAAAGGTTCGTTTAAACGACATTAGTGAATTAGCTACACAAAGCGATTTTAGGAAATTCATCCTCTTAGAGAGTAAAATTATCTCGGAAGAGTTTGTTGTATGAAAATTCCTTACTATTTGGTCTAGAAGAATGAAATCCTACAAAAAGAATTAGAAGAAATTTTTGAAATTCATCAACCAAATGGGTAAAGTTAGTAAAAATTTATATAAAACTTGGTGACCTCTGGATTATACACATAAAAATTGGCTCAAAGGTAAAGCGAATTTATGAAATTTATACCCTTAGGGAGTAGAATAGGGAATGAAAGTTTACTGTACGAAAATGCAATACTATAACATTATAAACCAGACAGTATAAAATTTTATACAAGGGTTTATTTAGTGACATCATAACGAAATATATCTTCATCAATTATCCTTCAAGGAATAAAAAATAACCTATAAAGAGAGTATTAGTGCTCTTAATAAATAAAAAAAGATGAAAAATAAAAAACATCTATGCTCACTAGCTCTCTATAAAGAAGTAAAAAATCATTTAAATCAACACATTTTAAAAGAAAAAAAGTTTTTGATAATATTTGTGTAGATTGACTACAAGTTGTATAACATAAATTTCTACGACCGGTCTACCTAGTGGTCTGCAGCATCGCCGTGTGGTGCAAACGTGGGTTTGTTAATCTGTGACGTGACGCACAACAGCCAAGAAAAACAGAAACGTGGCTAAGAATTTAGTAATTTAAAAAAAAGTCTTTTAGGTACAGTAGTAGGTATTAAAAAGTTTTGTGTTTAAATGGGGTTTGTCTTTAACAGTTAAAAAATTATATCGTAAAGTGTAACTTTCCGTAAGAATTCTTTATCTGTCATTGATCATGATCTGTCATCATGTTAACCTGATGTTTTGTATGTTATTTTGTTTTTTCGAGGTTTTTTTGCTTGCTTGTTTTACGGATAGGTGCGATCGCATAATTATTATTGATAATGTTTTATTTAATGTTAACATTACTACTTTTTCAGTGAATCTTTAAATCTGTTGTTTTTTGTTAAGTTCGTTATTTAAACACTAATCATATTTTTACGTTTTTATTCATCATTTTCAATGCGCCCCCGGTTGCATCTTTGTAAAGGACTGTGAATTTTTTTTAATTACTTGTATTTTTTTTCAGTGTAATGATTATAACCACAGAAGAATGATTACAACTATGATTTCTGATACTCTTTAAAAACATTAGTTGTTAACGAAATTGTTAGTTAATCAAAGTGTATATTATGCGCGTTGTCTGTTCTTCATGTGTATCGGCCATCATGCAAAGAATAAATATGAATTATTTAACTAATCAACAGCTGTATATAGTGTGGCGCTGCGAAGGTCGCCGAAGATATTCCTTTTCTTAATATGTAGCCGCCTAACGAGCCAACCCTAATTAATATTCCGCGTTGCATTAATGTGACGTCCGACTAAATATTGTTGTGTGTTGCGACCTTAATTACAGACTCAAATTACATGATTTAAATATCAGGAGGAAGCGTACATACTATATGCATATCCTATTAGTATTTAATGATTTGTGTACAGTATTTCTGGTCCTAGCCTATTCCAATTGACTTCGGAAAAAAACTATGAGTCAAGACATCATCATCCATTTCCATCATTCAACCATTTGTATTTGTAACTCTTTGTAGTTGGGCGCATCATGGTCTATTGTTGGCTATGCAGGCCCAAGTTATCCCTGCTAATTTCCTAATATCATGGTCCCATCCCAGGTTTGGTCTTCTTCTAGGTCTTTTAATTCTTCATGGGTACCATCATAGACTTAAAATAAAATATAGACTACACTATTTACATCTCAACGCGGACAGACAATATTTTTTGTACACATGTTTACTTCTGGGTACAGTCGACCGAGCCTTCCTCATCCAGCCTATGTTGTCACGTCTTTAATATTATCAATATTTTTTTTCTTGTTATACACATATATTGAGATATTAATACTACAGTTTAATAAAGTAGGTTTTAATATTCCAGAGATGTATTAAATAGTCCTTATACTACTAAATTATAAGTCGGATACTGTTTAAAAAGGATAAGTTCTTTACAATATGACAACACCGATTAGAGGCGAGGGAGCCTATTCATTCATTTATTACCTTGTAGTACGTGTCGCACGTGTGCGGTAAAGCTTTGTTGCCGCTATCTCCCCGGCTGTATTAACGCATTTTCTTAGCTTGTAGTGCTTAAGTGTTTATTTTATTGACTTTTTCTGTTCAAGAACTATAAAATATGGTTCGCCAGTGCCAAATTTGCAAGAAATTTGACTTAAATAATCCATTTAAGTCTTGAAACGACTTTTGACCGGTAGGCAACTCTCAATTTACCCATTGGGAGTCAGTGGCGTTGTTGTAGAAAGGCGCTTATTTAGATAATATTTTAGTAAAATGTAAAATCTGAATTTTTTCTCTTACATTACATTATTTACTTACTTACATTGTAACAAAATCATAATTATAACCCTGTTAATAATTAATAATGTTTTTATTAAAAATATATTCCGGTTTATTCTAAAATTATCTTCAGAATCTAAAATAACATACAAGAATTTTAAAATGATATTACATTATGAAACAATATTTTTTAATATACCGGGTCGTCTCAAAAGTGGCTCACCCCTTAACTTTTATTTTTTCAGATAAAAAAAAAAACAGATTTGTATGTTAGTAGGTATATGACATAAATTAGGATTTATTGACGTATTCAATTGTTTTTGGTCCCTTCCTGTTTCACCGAAATGATTACATCTTTTGATTTTTAAAGGCACCCTCGGTATATTGCTACTTTATTCGATAAAAAATGATACTCTGAATAGAATGACATATCATATGTCAACTTTTGACATTGTCGCTTAAAAACAAATCCTATTTTAAATTTCAATTCAGGGTGCCATGGTGTTGTTAAAAACACTAAGTTTTAATCAAGGAGCCTTGGAAAAATAGTTTTGATCGTCTAATGGGTTTCGTGTCTTGTCTGGGCCGGTTAAAAATGTACAAATCGTATTTTTAATCATACATATGTCAATTTTTTCAAATGAAACAAGGGTGACTCATTAGCATATTTGGAAAAAGCATTTTTTTATGAATATATTGATACCACACACTTGGTATTTCGAGTCAAATTGTCGTTATGAACCGCGTGTTACAATTACAATTAAACCATATGCGAGAATGTCAAAAGTTGACATATGATGTGTCATTCTATTCAGAGTGTCATTTTCTATCGAATAAAGTAGAAATATACCAAGGGTGCCGTTTAAAAATTAAAAGTTATAGTCATTTCCGGTGAAACAGGAAGTGATCAAAAACAATTGAATGCGTCAATCAATCCTAATTTATGTTATGTACTAACATACTAAATCTTGTTTTTTTTATTTGAAAATATAAAAAACTTATGGGGGATGAGCCACTTTTGGGACGGACCCGGTATAATAAAGACAGTACCGAGTTAAATAAATGTAGTTTTCATTTTATCCACTTCCTATCACCTTCCTTGCTTTAATGGAACAGATTTATGTTTTCTCTAATTTACATAAGACATCACTTAACCAGAAAAAAAATTACAACAATCATATTTTTTTTCTCTCCCTGTCGCCGATTCTATTATATCTGTGGAATAGATCCTGTTTTGATTAATATTAGGGGTTGTAAATGTTTGACTAAAATTAATATTTTATTATTAATTTCAAAAATTACGTAATTTCGATTATAAAATTTCTTCTATAACGTGTATTTTATTATTTTTATCCTTTTGGACTCTAAGAAGTTTTTCTAAACTTTTTATTTAAAAAACCTGTCCTAAATCTTAATAAAATATAAAAAGTTTAAATACGATATATTTTTAATTTAATGATAGCTTCATTAAAATAAAAAATTACCCGGCTATGATACGGAGAGTTCAGGTGTACTTGAGAAACGAAAGACAGTGTTGTGTTTCTCGGCAGAGTCGTCAGGGAACGACCGTTACGACAGAGACAACCTATCTATCGCTCGTGTCGCACTCGTTATAACCTAAAACAATAACACAACAATAACAAGACAGTGTCTGACCGCATGTTCCAGCTATTTATGAATGAGATGCTCAGTCTATATTTTATTTTAAGTCTATGGGTACCATGCTGTAATTTTTGTGGTCCATCTGTTGTCCGTCATTCTTTTCAGGTGTCCTGACTATTGCCACTTAAGGGATTTGATTCTCTGTATGGCATCTATTACATGGGCCTTCTGTCTTATCCACTCTATTCTTTTACAGTCTTTCTTCGTTATTCCCAGCATATTTCGTTCCATTGAGCGTTGTGCGACCTGCAGTTTCCTTATAATGCCCGTTTTAAGTGTCCAGGTTTCTGCGAAATGTAAAGAAAGCGTTTGTTTATTTTCAGTTTCATTTGACCACAGACTTAATATAATCCTTTTTTCAAGACATTAAGTCATTGGCGTAGTTCCAGGATCTTCATAGAAAGAAAAAAAAATTAATATATTATAAAAATAATTTCGCATGTTTCATAGATCATTATACCAAGAAGTCATGGAAAATTTTGACAGATTACATTCAAGAAATTGCAGAAAATACAATTTATTTGAGAATGAACAATCAACGAAAGGGCCAATTGCCACCTCGAAGAATCTAATTTGTATAATAAGGTGTCTATATTATTTGTAAGACCGCAACAAAAAAGTGTACTGTGAAAATTTTTAAAAAATATTTAAAGAAAATAAAAGTGATTTTACATGTGAATGGTAATGAGACATTGGCCTCATTACGTTCAACTAATAAAGATGATCAATTCGTATATTTAAATCTCGATTACTAGCAATATTTTTAGAGATTTTTCAATCGCTTATTTATAGTCACCTTAAAATAGCCAGTTGTCTAACTCATTTTAATTCATAGTAGATTAATGCGTACATTTTTCAATGGCAAAAAATAGATATTCATTGAGCAATAGTTACAATGCTTTATTTTAAAATTAGATACATTAAATTGTATGGAGCTTGAAGAAAATGCAAAATTAACAATTATTGTTGTATATGTCCTTGACAAGGTAATAAATGAACTCTGTATAGAAGAATTATATATTATATACGATTGATCACTACAGGTTGGATTATATATAATACTAGCGTGTACCCGCGACTTCGTTCGCGTCGAATGAATAATTTGTAATGGTGATGATAAAGCAAAGCAAGAATTTTTATTAACATACAAACTGGATAAAATTTTCTCACATTTATGTCAGCATGAGTAAAAACAATATGGCGATATTATTATATAACTTGGTAATATTTGAGGGGTAGTTTCATCTCGTTGGAATTTGACTTTGGAAAAATCTGTTTGCCAAAAATAAGCTTTTTACGTCAAGCAGTTTAAGCAGAATCGTGGTTAATCAATTACCTAACTTTTTGGGGTATTTATTATTTTTTTGTATGATTTTTTAAAAATTTTCAAAATATGTAAAAAACAAAATAAATTATGCGTGTCCAAGCGTTTTCCCGAAAGACTAACCCTTATTTAAATAACAAATATTGTAATATTTGAGGGGCGTTTTCACCCTCTTGGAATATGAGATTCGAGAAACCCCTCATTAGGGAACCTCTACACCCCACAGTCAATCCGTTTTCCAAAAATCAGCTTTAAACCTCAAGCAGTTTAAGCACAATCGTGATTACTCAATGGTCATATTTTGTGAAACACCCTGTATACAAAATAAAATATACGTGTTTAAGGGTTTTTCCGAAAAACTCACGGTTTTTAAATAAAAAATATTCTAATATTTGAGGGGTGGTTTCGCCCCCTTAGAATTCGAGTTTCGAAAAATCCCTTCTTATCCAACCTCTACACCCTGAAGTCAATCCGTTTTTCAAAAATCAGCTTTTTACGTCAAGCGCTATAAGCAGGATCGTGATTAATCAGTGATCAGATTTTTCGAATCACCCTTATACATTTTTAAAAAATCTTAAAATAAATAAAATAAAATACACGTGTTTAAGCGTTTTTTCGGAAACTTGACCGTTTTTTTAAAATATTGTGATATTTCAAGGGTGGTTTCACCACCTTGGAACTGGAATTTCGAAAAATCCCTTCTTATCGGACCTGTACACCCTAGAATCAACCTGTATGCCAAAATTGGGCTACTTACGTTGAGTGGTTTGAGCAGGATCGTGATTAATCAGTGAGTCAATCACTTAAGCATTTTATATATTATAGTATAGATCTACTTTTGTCCTTATCCTCATCAGTTAAAATTGATTTAATAATACTTTGGTGATAGAATTTCTTGTTTGAAAGTGCTATGATCATTAGAGTTATAATTACCAAAAAAAATTGCCATTTTTTTTTTAATTTTTAAAAACTATTTTTATTGATAAAAAGAAGAATGAAATTATTGGGCAAACCCACAGTTGGTTTGGTTTGGTTAGTTAAATTAGTAATATTAGCCATGAAACATGACTAAAATATGACTACCTGTAGATAGAGTTGTGCTTGGTCAATTGACCGCGGTCAATTGACCGAGATTTTGACAGATTTTGACCGGAAAGATTTTGACCAGGTCAGGTCAAAATCTTTTAATTGGCGTAAACCGAATAACAGGTACTGACTTGCCTAAAGAACTCGCGACGCGAAAGAATTGTTAGTTGCTGTTTTAATGTTGACTCAATGAGTTCAATGATGACTGTGATGAAGATGAGATTCCGTTGTCTAGATTAGCCTGTGCTACCACCACTCATTAGTATTTTTTTATTGCTATTATGCACTTTTTTCCGCTACCTCAGAATGGCTTTATATTTGTTTAAAAATTATTAGTCTTGTTCGGTTACTGTCTTTTTTGTATCATTTAATATAATGCAAATACAAACAAATCGTACGATAAGTTGCCGCGTGTGGACCACGCTTTACATTTAAATTAATATTAAATTTTATATAAAACTTTTAAATTTAATTATCATTTAATGTAATGTTTCGTTCTGTTGTATTCTTTAGTTTTTGTTTACTATTTTTTAATCACTAATATACGTATAAATGTAATTTCTCCTACTTTTATTTTTTTAAAATGACGAAAGAATTTGACTGGTGCTTTGTCAATTGACCAGTCAATTGACTGGACAATTGACTACAAAAGATTTTGACGGTCAAAATCCCAACTCTACCTGTAGACACTAGTGTTTCTGCCTTCCGGCTTCATCAATACGGGAGGAATCAGCAACGATGAACTAGCAATCCTGAAAAAAGAGAAAAAGGGAAGCAAACGAGGCACGAGAGAATAATATTCATTATGTTAAGCGTTTTCATTTAAACAAAAAAATAAGACAGGTTACTACAATACATTTTTGTCCTTTATTCTATATATGGTGCTTCAAACACATGGCAGTTTTTCAAGGTAGAGAATATCATTTTAACAAGATTAGAAAGCTCCGATTTAGTCATGTTTGAACCCTATTATGTGTTCCGAAAATGGAAGTATCTTATTAACAATGTGACAGACACACAGGAACGTTTAAAACAAATTGATTTTGTGCTCTAATTTTTAAGAATAAAGCATGTTTTTATGGTATTCTGAATCATTGAAATATTTATTAAAATTTAGTCATTGAAATGTTTAATCTAAAAATTCGGAGGTTCCATATTCTTTCGTTTAAATATGTAAGTGTTCTTGAAGTATTTTTACATTTATTTTAAATTTAAATACAAGTTCACTGAACCTTTGAGTCATTTGATAAAATATAGTAAATCGTTATTCATTAAAAATTTGTCAGCACATCATAGGAATAACATACAAGGATTGTTAGCAAAAATCTCATTTGAACATGATCATCTATTATAATTGCCTATTTTATACCGGGTGTTTTTCAAAGGTGGCTCTCCCTATAACTTTTGTATTTTTTCCAACAAAAAACGACATTTCGTATGTTATTAGTGTAGGTACATGACAAATCTAATTCATACGTAAGTCTAAGTTTCTAATTCACCAGAAATGACTCCAACTTTTAATTTTTAAATGGTACCCTCTATATTTTTTTTACTTTATTCAATATGGCTTGAAATAGCAAGTATGTATATGATACCAAACTTTGAAAAAATGCTTTTCCCAAATATCCTAATGAGCCCAGAGCTTGATGAATAGGGTGTTTCCGTCGGTGTGGTTAGGCTCCTTAATTAAAAATTAGTGGTTTTATCACAGCCGCTCAGCGTCATTTTCCATCAAATAAAGTACAAATATTCCGATGGTACCATTTAAAAATCAAAATTTGTAGTCATTTCCGGTGAACCAGGAAGTGACGAAAAACAATTGAATACGTCAATCAATCCTGATTTATGTCATATGCATAAATACCAAATCTTGTTTTTTTATCTGAAAAAAAATATAAAAAAGTTATAGGGGTGTACCACTTTCGAAAAACACCCGGTAGAGTTTTATTTATTATCTTTATATTTTTTATCCAATAGCTAATAACTGACAATATGATTCATAGTTTAATGCAAAGTCTTTTGAACTTACCAAATGCTTACACAATTCGAGATAGAATTAATCCCAATTTTAATCATGTAATTAATATAATTTCAACATGGATGTCAAAGCTGGCGATGTGTAAACAACGTCTTTGGACAGGAGCAGTAGGAACGGCCAGAAGTATCGATATATCGAAATATCGATAGTTTTTTAAATAAAAAAAAACTAAATTCGAACTTTAATTTATTCAAACCTTGACCACAGAATCTGCATTCGCCTTTGTTTCCTAGCTTCAATCTACTGATTCATTGAAGAGACCTAGCTTACTACTATAATTTTTAGACCTTATAATCCTAGGCGACAGCCTAATATGATTTATTTCCTTAATATCTCCCGTTAGAGAGAAGATAGAAAGTTGCGGTTTGCGCTGATATTTTGGAAATTTTGTGCCCTATTTAACGGTGCAAAAAGAAACATAACCTGCTATTTAATTTTTTTATGCAAAAGCGCCATATCTGTTATGATGTCAAACAGCGCCCTCTAGCTACCATGAAAAAAGCTATGGAAACAAAATTTATACTGGAAATCATTAAGAAAGAAAAACTCTTTTAAAGAGCCCTAGTTTGTTTAAATCGGCTAACCTAAACCAGAATTATCCTTTTAATGAAAGCAAGTTTAACCTTCCCCCACCACTTAATTTTAGGAGATAGAGCAAAATACGCTAATCAAAGAAATTACAAATTTCTCGATGAATTTACTAGTAATATTTAAAATACCTGTTTACCTTCATATTTTTGAGAAAACTCTGTTTTCTGATTGGCTATCAGAGAAACGCTCCCTAGCGGACATTTTTCGAACTTCAAAATAATTTCCACTGATTTCTCTTGGTCGATTTACTTATTAGAATTTTTTTCTCAAAGTTATACGATAAGTAGTTTCTGAGATACAGCCGGCGTCCATTCTTAGTTGGCCACCGGGTACATAATTTCGTTCGCTCTGTATATACAAATAACTTTCTAGGGAAACAGAAAATGTTGTATTTCATACCAATTAAACTTTTAGTAATGTAATCGAGGGTGCAATTTTTAAATTCATTATTGGCCAACCATAGACATATTGCCGGATGGGGCGCCGCGCCGCACAGTGCTTCGTCCCATGGACAAAAATCGAAAAAAAGAGTTAAAATCTACTAATATCTGAATATGTAATTTTATACTTATAGAAATCTTCAACCATCCTGTATATTATTTTTCATAAACAGCGTTTTTTGTTAGCAAATATTTTCACTAAAAATAAATTTTGCGATCATTATCTTATCAGTGAAAAGAATAACATTCATAGTAGTTCTGTATATTATGGAGTTAAGCGGTACGTACTTAATTGAAAGCCACTATGGATATTGTTAAACAAGGTATGTACTTTAAATTTATTTCTAAACAAGTTCCTGATTGTTTAGTTTTTATTTATTTTTTAAGATGATTCTTAAATGGGTATAAAAATTTTACGTTTTCAAACTTCAAAAAGGCATTTAAAAAAACATATCAAAACATATCGTATTTATTAAATATTTTTGTTCCCATATTCACACACTTTTAATTTTTGTATAGTTCACCTGCGTCTGCTTGCGACGAAGTTTATTTTACAATACTTTTCAGATGGAGTAAAATTGATAAGCAATGCCGATCTGGTTAATACTTGGCTTGATCATAGGGACAAGAACTCAAAATTATTTGTATTTCAAAAAATGTGTTCTTTATTAGATATTGATGAACCTTCCAGTCGAATGAGACATCACTTGTGCCTGAAAAAGCCCACTATGTTGGAGCGAAACGTCGCATAAGAAAAGTTTCCATCTTTAATTTATTATAAAACCTCATACCCAAGAAAAGGAAAAAATATTATATGGATATGGTCTATTAAAGAGGTAACTATTAACATCCGAACCCCTCATACCAACAAAAAGAACAGTAACAACGCGAAAAAGTAACATATTAGAAAATGATGTACAGAAATATCTTACATGTGAGGATACTTCATCTACCTGTGATTTGGATACTATAAATTTGGAAGATTCTGTCAGCAGTGATTCTTCTGAATCATCAGAGTAGTTACGATTTATGCATTTTGGAGTCCTAAAGTAAATTTATAGTATCTTAAGATTTTTTTAATTAAATATAACATTAATGTTTCTTTTTCATTATTTCATTGTTTGTTTTTCAAAGAAAAACATTTTTATCTTATATTAGGCTTATATTGTAGGAATCATGTTCTAATGTTATTTCAATTCTTTTTTATCACAGGGATTTATTTAATACTTACACCGTTTTCATACTATAAATTATTATTTCCTTAGATGGAACACAGGTCCAACATTTTTATTATTTATAAGACTTTTTTTCATAAACGTGGGACTAAGAACATCATCATTTAGTACAATGAGAGTACTCATCATTTGTGTCAAATAAACCTAGTTTGAATAAATTGCCTACAATAAAAGAGAAGTTTTGCATTTTTGTCCTCTAGAGCCATATGTTCGAAGCACTGTGCGCCGGGCCGATTAACTGGAATTTAAATTTCCCGCTGTGGATTCAGGTGGTAGATCTGCTGTAAAAAATGTCAAGCTGTCGCATTTATTTATTTATTTCCTGACATTGTCATTCGTTTTGACACTTTAGTTTTGAATTACGAGTTTGGTTTAAATAAATAGTGTTATGATACTTTTATATATGAAAAACTACTACCATAGACATGGCATAAGAGATGACTAACCATATACGTTGATTTGGTTTTAAGCAACATATACAAGCAAATGTAAACAAACCATTATTTACAGTTTGATTTGACCACAGACTTAATACAATCTTTTTCTCATAATTTGATGACGTCATTGGTGTAGTCAGGATCTACATGGAAACAGAAAGAGTGTTAAATAAATAAATTTCTCTATTTACGTCAAAATCGTACGTAAATAGAAGTTAAATGACATATTATTATAAAGCGTAATATCGTTGATTGAAAGAATTAGGAGGATACGCAACCTAATGGGCCAATTCGTGACAAGGCTGAAAAAGTATCTTGGTAAAAATCGCTAGGAGTAATGGGGTTCTCAAGATATTTTGAATCCAAATTATCAATACCTGTCGTCAATGACATAAATTAAACATGTTTACTAAATAGTTATTAGACTGGAATCATTAATTTGAAATGTTTTTGCGCCAAAAGTTTTTTATCATCATTTTTTCGAAGAAAAATTTATTATTAATTTAAAAAAATAAAAAGTTCCCGAATTTATCATTTCCGTCAAATAACTATCTACTCGGCATGTTTATTTTTTGTCAATATTGACATGTATCGATTATTTCCATTCTAAATATCTTGATGACGGTTGGTCGTAGCGATTTTTACCAAGAGACTTTTTTTACGTAAAAAATCACGGAAATGTGTATTTTTTCACTCGGTAATTTTATACAGGTACGGACGAAAAGTTATTACTCTTCAAAACAGTTAACACATGTAGGTTTCGCCCCCTACAAATAGGAGTCATATTGACATCAAAATCAAATTTTTCATGTCAAAAAATTCCCAGACACCAATTTTCATCTAAATACTGACGTTACTTCAGAAATTATTTGGAAAAAATTGAAATAAAAATGAAATTTCTACACCCTGTATCTTCGAAACTAAGTATTTGAGAACATACATTTATACGAACTTTTTTACTCATTTTTATCTGCAGAATATGCTGCCGAATTTTCCGGCAGACTGTTCGGACCACCCTGTATATTATTTATATGATCCAGACACAATATTATGTTGGCACTATATACTTCTACTTTACGTATAACGTAAATATCGAAAATTATCGATATTTTCTTATGATGGACATCTCTATAATAAACAGTCAGACAAGGGGGTGTGTTGACTTTGTCGCAGACAACACACAATCTAGACGGTCGTTAGACTGCAATTTGATAACTTCGAAGAACTGCGACCTCTAGCGACTCAACTATAACACTAACTGCATTAAGGATATAGGAAACCAAACAAATGAGGCATTTTGCGAAGGATTGGGTTACGAACTTTGAGGGATCTATTTACGTATCTGAAACGGTTGCTAATATTTTTAATGGTGGGAAAATGAGTTCTTTGAATTCTGTTATTATCATTTCTGTAGTATTAGTAATTTAAAATACAAAGTGTTTTTTGAAATTAAATATGATTTATCAGGTTTTACAGGCAAACATATTGATTAACAGTATTATTTTGTTGCCATCAACTATATCTGTTAAGTGGAATAAAAAAGCAGTGATAATATTTCAAATAATTTAGACTGTCACATATATTTTATTAGGAAACATATTGCACTAAAACAAACAGACTGCAAGCCACGATATAAGTGCATGGTTTGTTGGCTTACTTTATCTGCTTTTATTAAACTAAACATTGTTTGAGTTATATTAAACGGTGTAGGGTGTAGGTATTATTAGATCGAACTAAATATTAGGATTATAGTTAAAATTGTATTTTATCCATTTGTTTTTGATTTTTGGTACCTACATTATTTGCAATCTTGAAATTATAAGAAAGAATTACACTGACGATACATACTTTCATAATCTGGAAATCAGTAGACAGGGGGATTCCTTTCCCAATCACGTCCAACGTTGGTTCCAACGTTGTAATCAATATTTGGCACAGGTTTCGACAAAATAGCAATCCACAATTCCCCCACACGATGTGGCAAATGTTCATGTGTCCAACGTTGGAAGGTGTTAGAGTCTATTACGCTATGCTGTTCGGGTCGCTCTCAGGGTTCGGGTAAAGTGGGTGTGATTTGGAATGAAAAAAAAACAACGCTTTATTGTACAAAAAGCACAAAAACAAATATACAAATAATAAAAATAACCAACCAAACCAAATAAAAAACAAATATGCAAATAATAAAAAAAAAATCGCAATTCAAAAAAAATTACGTTATAAAATTACAAATAAAACATATATGGACATTGCAGAACACAGGCGTATCTAGAAAATTTTACAAAAGGAAATCTGTAAATGGATAAAATCATGTTATATATCATAAAATCAAGAGTTATAAAATATTAAATACTAGACCTTTAACCAGTGTGTGAGATGATCAAAATTTTAAAATTCAAAATTGTTCATGATTAAACATCAACAAAAAAGTCGTTTACCGCATATAGGGCCCTCTCCAGTAAGTATGATTTCAGAGCTTTGCGAAATGCGGGAAAAATGAGGGTGACTTGATATTCGAAGGCAAATGATTGTACATTTTCTTGGCATTGTACAGTATTAAGCCCTTAACTAGTTCTGAGCTCGGGGTTGGCAGATAAATATCGTGCTCCGCATTCCTAAGTGGATAGTTGTGAGAAGGCCTTTCCGGAATAGAGAATATGTGCTTGCGGATTAAGCAAACGGATTCAAAAATGAATAAGGAAGAAAGAGTCAGTATTTTGAAATTTTTAAAGAAATTCTGGCAGTGAGTTCTACGGTTTAGTCCCAATAAGTATCGAACTGCTCTCTTTTGAAGTTTGAAAATACGATCAAATTTTGTCGCGCAGCAAGTACCCCAGAATGGAAGGGCATAACGAAGATGCGATTCAAAAAGGGCATAATAAACCATTCTAGAGGTTGATGAGTTAAGTTCCTTAGAAACAGATCTTAGCGCAAAACAGGCAGAGCTTAGTTTCTTTGATAAGGCTTCGATGTGCAAGTTCCATTTTAACAAGTCCTAAGAATCTCACAGAGTCCACGACGTCAATAGTGGTGTTATTAAGTACAAAAGGTTGTATAGTACTTTTATATGACAAAACTTTAGTTTTTGAAAGGTTGAGGCATAGGAGATTAGAATCGCACCAAGATTTAATGGTGCGTAAGTCACTGGATATAGTATTATCTTTGGTATTATATAGTGCCGTAACATCTGGGCCGCTCCAAGTGAAACTAGTATCGTCCGCAAAGAGGCAGATTTTACCGCTAATGCCTAGATTTGCAATGTCGTTGATAAGCACCAGAAATAAAATAGGGCCAAGTACTGAACCCTGATGGACACCACATTCTATAGGCTTACAAGAAGATATAGACGTATCAATCCTCACAAGCTGCCTTCTGTTGCCAAGATACGACTTAAGCCATTCGAGCGGCATTCCCCTGAATCCATAGTATTGCAATTTGTTAATTAAGATATTATGATTTACACAGTCGAAAGCCTTAGAGAAATCACAGAAAATTGTAGCTGTAGAGTGATGGTTATTCACAGGCTAGAGTATACATTATTAAAAAGGTCGAACATAGCATTAGTTACTTAGAAATCCAAATTGATGGGTAGAAAGTACTTTATATTTAAGGAGAAAAGATAGAAGCCTTTTTTAACCAATCTTTCAATGATCTTAGATAATGTGGACAGGAGAGCAATTGGGCGATAGTTCGAAGCTTGATCTTTATCTCCTCCTTTATGCAGAGGAATAATTATTGCTGTCTTAAGGCAGTTTGGAAAAACTCCTTTTTGGAATGACTCATTAATTAAAGTAGTAAGATAGATTAATGTGCATTCTGGAAGTTCAGAGAACATTTTGAGAGTAAGCCCATCAGTCCCAGATGAGAATTTATTTTTAATACTTTTAATTGTACTACGGAGCTCATCTAATGCTACGGGCGTGAAGAAGAAACTGTGCTTCTTATCTCATTTGCTTTAGGGAGATATGAAAGTGAATCATGAGAAGGAGTTATGGTGTTCACTAAATTTTTAGCCACATTAACAAAGTAAGTGTTTAAATCTTCAGGTGAATTAAAGACTGTGCCAGACGAAGAAGTCTTATTCCTTAAGTCATTTACAATAGCCCAAGTCTCTTTAGCAACATTACCGGATTTGGCTAGCCTCCCATTATAATAAATGTCCTTGGCAGCTTTTATAGTCTTACGATAAACCCTTCTATAAAGTTTCACGTAATTATGAAAGAAAACGCTGTCTGTGAATTTTTTAAGGTGAGATAATGAGCGCATGTTCTTTGCAGATATACGCAAGCCTGTCGTAGACCAGGGTATACCTTGCTTACTTTTGATAGGCCTAATAGGCCGAAGGAAATATAATATTTCAGAAATCGGCCTAAGGCTTAAGGTACATTCAGGCTGAGAGCGTCAAGCGTCGCATCGCGTCTTCGTGTCGAAATGGAATCAATTCACTTAATTTAAATTAGACCGTTCAGGTTCGAGTTCAATGGGGCGGACGCGACGCGACGCTCGACGCTCTCAGCCTGAATGTACCTTTAGCCTGATCCTGTCGTGTTCAGTCACACCCAAAATTCCAAACACACATGCTTTGATTAAGACTTGAATAAATTTTGCAGAGTTTCAGCATTTGCCATAAAATAGCGAGCAATTTGTTACAAAACCATATAAATTATATATCACTGTAATCAGAAAAACTCAATCTATTTCCGTATTGTAACGGAATTTTAAATTATGTCTTTATTTTCGAGAAAATTTAGTCCAAACATAAGGAATATTTTGTTGATGTTTGACCACCAGAATCTTAAAAATAAAGAAGTTGTCTAAAAATGTGCTACAATACGGATGTAGTATAATCCTTTATCTTTAATTTCTTTCTTTATTTATGTAAAAATACCTAGCCAGTTTTACATAAAACGTTAAATGCCGAACGCTTATTTTGCTACTTTTTCGTACTAGTGAAATGGACTATACGAAAATGTCATCGATCGTAATTTCCCAGCCAAGCTGAAGCATTTATTTTCGGTATACGGTATTATTAATTTGATATAATGTTTTTTAAAAATATATTTTTTTCTGTTGCTTATTTTTGGTGTACCAAATGTACTGTAAATTTAATATTGAATAACAGAATACGATAAGAGAGTTTAATACTTTAAGATATTTCAATCAGCTGCCAAGTGGATTGTAAATATTTATAAATACATGTCATAACTAAAATTTGTTGAACCTTTGATATACGTAATTAATGTGAGAATTGAAGAAAAAAGCTGTTGCTTTGGTGGAATACATAATTACCATAATATTCTAATTAATTGCATTCTTTTTGTTTCGTGTTGATATTCTCATTTTCACTTGCAACGTAGTTGCATTATTTATTTATAAATTTGCAAGTTAAACTTTGTTAAAATAAAAGTTTACTTAGATTATGGATAAGACCAAATTAAATGTTTTTTTGGGATTTTTAATTTTTAATATGCGAGAAATATCTACATATATAAAATGCTAATGCTTATCTGTGTAGTCTCTACCGAAGTAACGACTTGCTCTAGAAAGTTGCTTTTTTTACTAAAAGATAGCTAATTGGCTCGATTAACCTAAACGATTCTGCTTAAACTGCTTGACGTTTCAAGCTGATTTTTGACAAACGGATTGACTGTGGGGTGTAGAGGTTGGATGAGGGACTTCTTGTATCTCAAATTCCAAGAGGGTGAAAACGCCCCTCAAATATTACAACATTTGTTATTTAAAAAACGGTTACTTGTCTTTCGGGAAAACGCTTTGACACGCATAATTTATTTTGTTTTTTACATATTTTGAATTTTTTTAAAAAATCATACAGGGTGTTCCAAAAAGTTGGGTAATTGATTAACCACGATTCTGCTTAAACTGCTTGACGTAGAAAGTTTATTTTTGGCAAACGGATTTTTCGAAAGTCAAATTCCAACGAGATGAAACTACCCCTCAAATATTACCAAGTTATTTAATAATATCGCCATATTGTTTTTTCTCATGCTGACATAAATGTGACAAAATTTTATCCAGTTTGTATGTTAATGGAAATTCTTGCTTATCATCACCATTACAAATGATTAATTCGACGCTAACGAAGTCGCGGGTACACGCCAGTTATGAATAAACTTGAAGTAAATTCTTTTGACCGCTAGGTATATTAATGTGTATTTTTCATTATTACAGACATACTCCGGCCTCTTCTGCGTCGTGGTCAACCCCTACAAGAAACTGCCTATCTACACAGAAAAAATCATGGAAAGGTACAAAGGTATCAAGCGACATGAGGTTCCGCCACACGTTTTTGCCATTACAGATACAGCATACAGATCTATGTTACAAGGTGAGTACACAGACAGTATACATTTTCAAACAACATTGAACAGTGCGTCCGACACAGTTGCGCGTCTTTTCAGTCAAAACTCTTTATACAAGATACAAGATATATCATATAACAGTACAGAGTACAGTGACTAATACCAACTTTTTTATTTAAATACAACACTCTGTATGCTAGTCAATTTTTGGACTTGGAAATTCTTGTAGTAATACCTGCTTGGTTTGGTTTGGTTAGGCGTAAGCAGGTAACGCGTGTTTTGATTGCTCTTGTTTCACTTTGTTTGTGCGTTAAAAGCAATCAAACATTGATTGCCCAAGCTATGTTATGGCGACTTTAATGTGCGACTAGACCAAGCCAAAACCAATGCGATCAAAACCCGCTTATCGAGACATTAACGAGGCTACGTTAACGTCTACGGACAACCAAATCACTACTGTTTTGAATTCCTCTTCACAATGTTAACTTTATTCTTTTTGTTCTCCGTCCACAATGTTAACTTTATTTCAGAAGAAAATCATATAAAATAATTTTATTGACAACGTCGCAAATTCTATGCGAAGGCCATAGATGACATACCGATGATCGATTAACTGTCAATCGAAAAAGTCATAAAATTGCTGGCTTGGGATGTTGTAAATAAAAATATTTTCTTAATTTTTATGCTTACAAAGAAGATTCGTTACATTTTTGTGCTTAAATTAGGTCATTCCACGTCTATATGTATAAGGTAATAAAGTGCTAATATGTGATGTTTTTACTGAATCCGTGTAGAAATATTTACATATTTACTGTCCGTCGCCTGTACCTAAAATACGTTTTTTTTGTCGCCTTTTAAAGATAAAACACATTCATCCAACAATTTTTTTTGCTTAAAAATGTTCAATTAAGATAATCTTGCAAAAAAGTCCCAAAAAAGTGTGAAATGCTTGGGGTCCTATTGTGCACCAGAGCCGCAAGGACAATACAGAAGCAGAATTGCTAATGTTTCTTATAAATTTAATATATGTTTAGTTAACTCCAGCATACTTAATTATGTATATTTTGTTTCTTCATTCTACTTATTATAAAAGGTAAATATTTCCTAAAGATATCATCAGGCAAGCCGGCAACGTCGAGAAAATTTATCATAGCGTCCGGGAATCAACCAAACTGATAGGTGGAGATTGTCGCACGTTTCATTATCAGGTGATTAGCCAGGCGCACATCAGCCATGCGCATAACGTTTTCCTATTGGCCAGTGCTACCCCAATTTATACCCCTCGAAATAGTGGAAATATTGTCTAGAATTGAAAATTGAAATATCCACTGGTGCTGTTATTGTATTGTATTTTATATCTTTAATTTGATTTATGCATTTTATAATTAGTACACGCTCTCTAACAATTATTACTATATTTAGCAAATCACTAAACAGAATGTAGATACTCAGACTGTATATGGAAATTCCATACGCAAGAACCCGTAAATGTAGGAATTTAAATTTGCACATATTTTCCTGTTGCACTGGCCAGAATAATAATGCTTTTAGCATTTTTTGTTGATTATTTATTTAATGAGTGCCTGCTCTTGGTAGTGTTCGTAAACTCCGTCCACATAGCTCGCGAGCAGGCCGAACGAACACGAGAAACATGGCAAACAGTCGGAGCGAGATGCTCGCGACGCTCGTGGTGCTCCACGTGATTGCGACCTCATAAGATGCTTGATTCGACTGTTCGGTAGAGATGGGCAAAAGTAACCGGTTTTTTGAATAACCGGTATTTTCCTCTAAAATAACCGGTTATTTAAAGGTAGTTTTTTTTCACCAATTAACCTAATAACCTTGCATTACGTTCAATAACCTATAGCCGGTTATTTTTTAAAAAATCGTACTTGTTTAAAACAACTAACAATTAAATATTAGCTGTTTGAATCGTAAATTTCGAAGAAGCGAACGGCACGGATCTTCCCGATATTACGACCATAACGGGAGATCCCGCTCCCGCTCCCAAAACGAAAATATATGACATCAAATGTCAAAATTAAATCAGGCATCAGGCGAACCCTGATGATAATAATCAAAACAACGGCCGAATGGCCCTGATCTGTCAGGGCCATTCGGCCGTATAAAGCAAAGTACTAATGCCATAGACTACTACTAGCCACCAGCTAGCCAAGTAATACAAACCTAACTTCAAATAGATTCTCTAAATTCTATATTTAAATTTTAACCGACTTTAACGGATTTTCAACGGTTCTTCAAAAGTTTTCCATGGTTTCGCCCAGTTTCACCCACGTTTCACCGTAAATATATTTCATTTGTAGTTTGAAGTCTCTCTTGAAGCTTAGATTAAGAATACAAAATTGAAGTTCAACATAGAAGTTCAAGTAATGAATGAAGATAATCTCTCATTATTTATTCATTCAGTCTCCTTATTTTTCTCCGTATTTGATTAAAATAACTTGGTTGTAGATTGTAGAACTTGTGAGTTGTGTGGTTTATTTGAACGTTAAGTAATTACTAGTTTTAATATCATATCCATGTCTACTCAAAAAAGTGAGGTTAGCATTTTTATTTAAATTCATTTTGTACATATACATACTTACATTGCTACAATCTCTATTTAATCATGCGATTTAACTAAGTTTATTATCTAAATTTGAAGTAGACGTATGGAGTGTAGAGGACACAATTAGATTTTATTACTAAATATTTAGTTTTGCTAGGTTAGGTTATTTGAATAACCGGTTATTTTGTGTCGGTTAATTTTGTCAAGTTATTATTTTTTAAAGATAATTCCGGTTAACCTATAACCGGTTTTTTTACCAATAACCGCCCATCTCTACTGTTCGGCTCTATCGCGGTACATCAAAGCTTCGGAGCCATGCGAGCATACTTTACGGCGCGGCGGTTCGAGGCGCTCGAGCTGTTTGCGTTGTTTTTTAAGGTTTCATTCATTGGATTCGGTATTTATTGCAGTATGATGATACTACCATGATTTTTCTTATTTTATTTTGTTCAGAATTACAAATATTTATGTGTTGTTCTTGGATTAATAATATTAAATAAACCTTTAATAAAATATAACTCTATATTTATAAAATGGAAAACAAATTTCTTGCGGTATAGTTGTATATTCTTCTATATTTATATTGCCTACTTACATATTGTTGCGAGCCGGTGTGGACTCGACCTAACCTCACAATATGGCCCGCCCTCGGATGACCTTAACATCGCATAGACACCGCAATGATTCATTCGTTCGAGAAGAATCGAGACCCACTAGAATGGACTAGTACATACGAGAACATTCGAAAACCTTCTCTATGCGCCTAACGATCTTTGGACTATTCTAGATTTCTTTTACCTGTCGGTATAAAAGCCGGCGGCAGTGGCCTAGAGGGGGCAGTTATAAATATAACAGTGCAGTTGACGCGCTAAAATTCAAAATAAATTCTTAGTTATAAATCGTTTGTAAATAGTTCTATAAGTATTTTATCGTTATTGTTTTTGTTAATTAGTGTTAAATAAATAGTGTTTAAATAAATTGTGACTTTCTATCCACACGGAACCGACGAAAAACGTAACAATATCTTAATCCGATCTTTGAGAACTTTATTTATATTTTGGCATACGCCTGGTATTATTTTTGAAATACTTTGCTTAGGAAACTTTGCATAAATAACCCAAACTGGTATGTGAATCTCTAGTTGCAAGGAATCTTAATGTTTGGCCAATCTTTTTTTAACTTTTTCTTTAACCGGAATACACTTAAAATTTGTATTTTTTCTTTCTATACGGGGACCAACTAATCAATAAGTCTTTCAAAATCAGTAGCGGACATGCGATATAAAAAAATATTAAAACACGTTCTGTCTGTTTGTAAATCGCGTAGATGTTTATTTTCACTGCTGGGATCTACTTTTGAAATTATTAAACATCCAACACCGCCTTTTTTCTCTTTGTCTCCTTCGTTTTGCAATAGTGATCGCACTAGCAGCCGCTATTAAAAATACCTCGGTATCATCCATGTCCGAACAGCACGAATGCAAGCACTACACTACAATCTAGACGCCGTTGCTTGCGAGCCGAAAGATCTTGAGAAACACGACAAACAGGAAGCCCAAGCAATGCAAGCGCAATTAGAAGCTAGAGCGCGCGCAGGATCACGAGCGTGGGCGCACCTTTACATTTTTAATTTTATTATTTTATGATACTGAATTCTCGTAACAGTATTTTTAACGATTTAAGAGCATGGCTACTATTTTATAACTAAATACACATGCATTTGTTATAAAAAAAACTTAATTTATCTTTTACTTAAAAATTCATTAGAAATCTGCTACTATTTATTATATCTAATGATGTTGTCATGATAAGAGGAATTTTTCAATCTGCTAAATCAGATTACTTATAACATGACTAACTATTTTTTTTTATTCATACTTGATATCGAAATATTGAATATTGAGAATGATTGATTCCAATAACCTTCTAAGTAGCTGTAATATTTCAATATAACTCGTAAAATTGATTTTCTGGAATATTATCTGTTGAGATTTTACGAATTTTTGCCACTATTAAAACAAACCAAAACTGATTTCATGTGATGCATCAATGTAAATTAAACGGGCTAACGCACAGTGATCAGTCGGGAGGTTTAGGATGGGTTTAGTAAGTACAGCCTCAATCAAAAAGTGTCATTTTTACTCCTATCAAAACATTATACTATTCGTTTGATTTTCGTACTTTTATGCTTAGTCGTAAAATTGTTTTATTTTTATGCCTAGGCGATATTTTTATGCCTCACGTCGCAAAAATTAATACTTTTGTGACATTTGAAAAAAAAAATTTGCCTAACGGCTAAAAAATTCTTAATGTTTCAGTGGGTAGGTATTCTCCTCTGGCCGTCAGAAACATCTGAAAAATCAAAACGATTGTTATTGATGTATTATACATATTGTTGGTTTGGAATTATATAGTTAAACATACAATATACACATAATATACAACGACACAGGTAATTCTAAGCCAACGATATGGGTATCTCGGAAACTACTGGAGATAGAGAGTCTATTAAATGGGGAAAGAATTGCAGTTTTGTGGGGTCATAAATATGCGCCTTTCAGATTTTTGAGAAAGTTCATAGCTTACTAGATATTTCGAAAAAAAAACAAATTTCGGCTATTTCAAAAATGGTCCCTAATTCCATTATAATCTATTTTAGACAAAAACTTTTCAGATAAAAGTTGTAGATAATCACATCCTTAATGAGACTGTGTTTTCCTTTTTTTTCTAAAGCCTGTCATTTTTGACATATGACACCTCGTATGAAACCAACTTATGTTTTTTAAATGGAAACCATAGTTGGCCATGATATAAGCTATAATATGTTTTTTCGAAAAATTACTGAGTTATAGCCAATTCTTATCTTTCTACACTAATTTCACTTAGTTGGTATGGTATTCTTATTCTGTTATTTATTTAATTATTATAATTTAATCTTATAAAAAGACAGAATATTTTATTAAACGGTTCTTTACAATTTACATTACACAAATTAAAACTTAAAAAATAGTATACTATTCAACGAGCATAAATGTAATGGTGGCTAGGCTTGGATGATTTATGGATTGGATGATTTTAAACCAAACCAAACTTCATCCGCGTGACTAACAGCCATTATATGCGAGTAGAATACTATACTTTATCCAGGACTATCAAAAAAATTTAGATAATGTTAATATAAGTTTTTATTTTTAATGTCAAAAAAATATTGAACGAGTGATAGTAACATGGAAACAAAACATTGAAATTTTCTTTATTTTGTACGTACAATCGTATTCCAAGCCGGTTTGGATCGAGCACAGCTCTTCTTTGGAGTTTCGATCGAGATATCCGTGGAAGAGGTGAATAATGATACCATTATTCACTAGTGAATAACGAATATTATTATTATTTCATAAATACACTTTAAGTTACTTTAGAAAATGTTAAAAAATATACCGCATAGAATCTAAAATGAATAGGTCAGGTGATCGAGGAGGCCCATGCAATTAGTCCACCTCTTCCTATCCCTGAGTTTGAATAATTATGATATAAATAATTTTTTACATTTCTTTCATTATGGGGGGAGTGTCATAATCAACCACTCTATTGATGCGCGAGTCTCTAAATTTAACATTTCTAACATGTCTTGAAAACGGTTCTCTAAAAAGCGTATTTACGTATCCTCGAAAATGTATGGCCAAGAAATGTTGAACCAACAATCCTACACGCTTTTCTTCGTACAATATAATATATAATACTTCTTCTACAAAGTTTGGATGTGACAGTTTGACATTTCTGAGAGCAAAGACGATTGAACTTGTTTCCATGGGTAACTAAGTGAAATTGTTTAAAAATGATAGGAATTCGCTGTAACTTTAAAATTTTTTGGAAAAAACTTAAAAAGCTTATATCCCTGAAAAGCTTAAAAAATGGCGTTTTTTTATGAAGTCGTGGCCAACTATCGTTTCCTTTTAAAAAAACATAAGTTTGTGTCATATCAAAAATTACAGTCTTTAGAAAAAAGCGGAGAACACAATCTCATTAAGGATGTGATTACCTACAACTTTTATCTGACTTTTTTTTTTGGTCTGAAATAGATAATAATGGAATTAGAGACAATTTTTAAAAGAGCCAAAATTTGTTTTTTTTCGAAATATAAGCCATGAACTTTTTCAAAAATCTGAAAGACGCATCACAAAACTGCAGTTCTTTCCCCATTTTACCGACTCTCTATCTCCAGTAGTTTTCCAGATTATGGGTATCTCGGGAACTATTCAAACGTCGGTAGAGAACATCGTAAAAAACTCACCCTGTATTAGAGTATTTTATCAAGATGGATTTTTATCTTATTTTTATGTTTCAGAAAGAGAAGACCAATCGATCCTTTGTACCGGCGAATCGGGTGCAGGAAAAACAGAGAACACCAAAAAAGTTATTCAGTATTTGGCGTATGTGGCAGCTTCAAAATCTCCTAAAGGATCTGGAGCGGTAAGCAAAAGAAATAATTGTCTTAAATGCAATATGTACATACATAATATACATACACATTTGTATACAGCCTTTTAAGTTTTCTAGGGCAACTTTTTCGATGATTAAGCACCTAGTTTAAAATTAATATTTCAAGAAAAAGTGACTATATATAAATATTATTTGTTATCTTGTACTAAATTTGAACTACTTACTTATTTTGTACTCCTTTTCCGACATATGTTCATATAAAGTTTTATTTCATAAAATAATCTGAAGAATTACTATCTGAAGTGTTTTCTTACTTAGGTAACACACTGTATATTGTAGTGTACATATCTTTCATTATAAAAAATTAAATCTTTAGCAGTCTATGTCGGATTTACCAATTAATTTTCAGCTTGAAGTGAACTTTCTAGTATCAACTGCCAAGCTCCCAGTAGTTTTTAAACATCATTTTGAGAAAAATTTCTTATATTTTTAAATCTTTAAGATAAATTAAGATATTAAATAGATTTTCTTCAAATCCAACCGAATGACAACGTTCTGAAATTACTTAATTTTAAAAAAATAGCTTGTTTTATTTTTCATTCAGGTATTTCAAAACAAATGCAAAATACTTTATGATTTGGAAAAATAACTTTTATTTCAAAAACTGAAGTGTTGTGAGAGTATTCCTACAATGAACACATTATGTGCATATTTTTTTTCATTGGTTTTGAGATACCCTGTATTCATTCTTATCCAAATAATTAATCTGTGTTTTATTTGCATGTTTACCTTTGGGGATGTACAGCAAAAAGATCTTATCGTAAGTAATTTTTTGGTTATTAGCTAGATATAAGTTTACATTTAGTTAAAAATGTTTATAGTGAATTGCACGCTATTTCTTGTTCACAGTTTTATTTAAATCCAAGTACTAAAGCTGCGTCCCCATTGCTCGCGAGCAGGCCGAACGAACACGTGAAACAGGAAAAACATGGCAAACAGTCGGAGCGAGATGTTCGCGACGCTCGCGGTGCTCCACGTGCTTGCGATCCAGTGTTGCCAGATGAAAATATGTAATATCCGTATTTCGTTGGTCGAAATATCCGTAGTTGAATAAAAAAATCCTTATTTATACAGGGTGAGTCTTGAATAAGTGCAAATATTTTCAGGGATGGTATATTTCGACCCCAGGAACACGTCTATGAGGTTTTTTCGCATAAAAATGTGATAAAAATCGTACATTTTTTAAAAATTTTATAATATCTGATATGGTTACGCTTACATGGTCACGATACATAGGAGTGCAAATCCAGAAAAAAAACGGTAAGAGAACATATGTTATCGAGATCTACCACCCCTGAAAATATTTGTACTTATATAAGACACACCCTGTATTTTATTGATCAATTAATTCATGTTAAACATAAAATAAATATCAAAAATAAACATCTTAAAAATTATAAAACATTACTACTTCTCAATATCTACGTACTAACTACGTAGTATTACATGGACAAGAATAGATGAGACAAACAAGTATTGCAAACCAATACAATTTTTTATTATTACAAAAATATGATCCGACTGGCAAATAATATCAGTTATTAATTCTTTGTATGATTAGTATTGTCAATTAATCGATGGTAATAGATAAAATTTTTAATTTGCAAATATTCTTTTATGGGTATAGGTACTACATATTTCGTATGATAAAAGTCGTTTAGTAGGCTTGGAAATGAACATTTACCATATCATTTTACACATGAAATAACAGTGATCTTCATTTCCAAGGCAACTGTGACGCTGTTCTTTTTTAAACATATAATATGTTAAATTGTTCAATAACTGAAAATTTATTGGAAAAAAATCCGTACGTCCGTAGAATATATCCGAAATCCGTCAATCTACGGATTAATCCGTAGTTCTGGCAACACTGTTGCGGTCTCATAAAAGGCCTGTTTCGACTATTCGGCTCTGTCGCGGTATATTAAAGAGACGCTTCGGAGCCATGCGAGCATACTTTACGGCGCGGCAGTTCGAAGTGCTCGAGCTGTTTGCGTTGTTTGTTAAATTTTTAGTTTGGTTTCATTTATAGGATTCGGTATTTACTGCAGTATGATGATACTACCATGATTTTTCTTATTTTGTTTTGTTCAGAATTACAAATATTTGTGTTTTGTTCTTGAATTAATTTTATTAAATATACCTTTAATAAAACATAACTCTATATATTGCTTACTTATCTTAATCTGATCTTTGAGAACTTTATTTATATTTTGGCATACACTTGGTATTATTTTTGAAATGCTTTGCTTGGAAACTTTGAATAAATAACCCAAACTGGTATGTGAGTCTCTAGTTGCAAAGAATCTTAATGTTATGGCCAATCTTTATTTAACCGGAATACACTTCTTTAACCGGAATACACTTCCTTAAAGTTGTATTTTTCCTTTCTAGACGGGGGCCAACTAAATTAATAAGTCTTTCAAAGTCTCTCTGTTTGTAAATCGCGTAGATGTTTAGTTTCACTGTGCTAGGATCTACTTTTGAAATTATTAGACATCCAACACCGCCTTTTTTTCTCTTTGTCTCCTTCGTTTTGCAATAATGATCGCACTAGCAGCCGCTATTAAAAATACTTCGGTATCATCAATGTCCGAACAGCACGAACGCAAGCACTACATTACAATGTGGACGCCGTTGCTTGCGAGCTGAAAGATCTTGAGAAACACGACAAACAGGAAGCGCAAGCATTGCAAGCACAATCAGAAGCAAGAGCGGAGGAGGATCACGAGCAATGTGGACGCACCTTAACATGTGATCTTGGAACTATTTTCAAAATATGTCTCTCGACAATCAACGATTCGATACATTTTAAGGTTTTAACGTTCACATGAATTGTTGCACTTTTTAAATCGTAGATTTAGAATATAAGGATGTAGCAATAACTATTTTTTCGATACTTACTTAATGAACTATACATGAAAAGATAACAAGGTGAACAGTATGTTGATTTGTTTTTATTAGATTCAGTCACATATTACCATTGTATATACAGGGTGGTCCGAACTGTATTCCGGAAACTTCGGCAGCATATTCTGCAGATAAAAATAAGTAAAAAAGTTCTTATAAATGTATGTCCTAATATGCTTAGTTTCGGAGATACAGGGTGTAGAAGTTTCATTTTTATTTCGATTTTTTCCAAATAATTTCTGAAGGAACGTCAATATTTGGATGAAAATTGGTGTCTAGGAGTTTTTTAACATGAGAAATTTGATTTTGATGTCAATATGACAATATGACTGGTAGAGGGCGCCACCTACATGTATTTTAACTGTTTTGAAGAGTAATAACTTTTCGTCCGTACCTGAATAAAACTACGAGCAACCGTTGTCAAGATATTTAGAATAGAAATAGTCGATACGTGTCATTATTACAAAAAATAAACATGTTGAGTAGATAGGTATTTGACAGAAATGATTAATTTGGGAAGTTTTTATTCTTTTAAGTTCATCATAAATTTTTCTTCGAAAAAATGATGATAAAACAGTTTCTGTTGAACTTTTGGCACAACACGTATCAAATTTATGATTTCAGTCTAATAACTATTTAGTCAACATGTTTAATTTATGTCAATGATAACAGGTATTGATAATTTCGATTCAAAATATCTGGAGAACCATTACTCGTAGCAATTTTACCAAGAGACCTTTTTTACGTAAAAAACGTTGTAAATGTATGTATTTTTACTCGGTAGTTTTATACATATACGGACAAAAAGTTATTACTCTTCAAACCAGTTAAAAAATGTGTAGGTGGCGCCCTCTACTAGTAGGAGTCATGTTGACATCAAAATCAAATTTCTCATGTCAAAAAACTCCCAGACACCAATTTTCATCCAAATATCGACATTACTTTTATTTGGAAAAAATCGAAATAATATATAATAACTTCTACACCTTGTATCTCCGAAACTAACCATTTTAGGACATATATTTATACGAACTTTTTTACTTGTTTTTATCTGCAGAATTTGCTGCCGAAGTTTCCGGAATACAGTTCGGACCACCCTGTATATTACCAGTTTTAGAGTCTATTTGCTCAGTAAAAAACTTACAAAAGTACCATATGGTTTACTTTATGTAATGCAAAAACTGTTTACCACGCCTCTAGGTATTATTTTTATTTATGATATCACGACTGTCTCTCTCGACTCTTGAGATTCAACAGCGCACTGCTTATTATTCAGGCGGCATCAGTTTATAAGAGTGTAATTTTACCGAAAAATATGGACCTCCCTTCAGCCCAATTATTTTTATAACTTGTTTTAATGTTTATATTATATAATGATTGCAAGATATTTTCACATTTTTAGAAAGTATTTAACAATTATTTATTTCAGTCGCTTTTTTACTTAATTCCTTAACTATGGAATCATACAAAATATGCTAGACATGTGAGCAAATATTTCATTTTTTATACCACATTCTAAAAGTATTTCCGAAAAAAAGATCAAATATCTTTGATTTACATACTTAATTTATTCCAAGTCAAAGAATCACCCTGTTTATAAAATTTAAACCAATATCTATAATCTAATATATGTACAGGGTGTCCCACTAAGAATAGCTCCCGGCTGTATCTCGGAAAATATCAATATAGTGTGGGCATGCTGAAATCGCTATTAAATAATGATTAAGCTATCGAAAATTAAGTTAGTTTTGTTATTGCTACTTCGAATTCAATGTTTCACTAAATAGAATATTAATTTGAACGCTGCGCTGTAGAGTAGATTTTTTACGTTTTTATTTGTTTGTACTGCACATTTTAAGCCAATTTTCCTTATTTTTACATGCGGTCTCACTGGTAGAGTCCGACCAGGGAATTTTCGGTACGTAAAGATCAGATCAGAATCAAGTGGTGCGTGACTTTGAACCTGTACAGGCAACTTGATCTGAGGCTATCGATACTTAAAAAAGTCGATATCTTTGTTGTAACTTATCGATATACAGGTTGGCCTATTAGTGCGAAGATTGAAAAAACATTTTTTTGATATGAAAAAAAAATTATACCGATGTTGCATCGTTTATAATAGTGTATATCCTAAAAATATTGTTACGGATTCCATTGGTTTACTAATTTAAACTCACGATTAAATACTTAACAAATTTATTTTTCTCATTATATACACACAATTTATACTAATTATAACACACAATTAACTTTTTATAAAATTCCTTCGCCAAATTGTCACGATTCTTTTCAAACTTCAACTTCAACTGGCCCCAAGAACGGTAAACTAATAGGATTGCTCATCCTCATAAGACGTACGTTCGCCTCTTCCCGCGCTTCAGCTGACAGTTGTGACGTCATTGTAGCCCTTGTCAAAGCCTTCGTGGCCTTGTCATGATAGTGTGTATTATTAGTTGCCTATGGTAAACTTATAAAAATAACAGCTGAGAAATTTTGAGTTAATTATTTTGTCAATTTTAAATGTGAAAAAGGTGTCTTTAAAGTTTTTAGAGCTATAGAGTGTATAAATACGTTCATTTTGTGTTGTGGATTGTGACAAAGTGCATACTAAGTGCCCACGATTTTGTTTATTAATTATTTTAAAGCAAAATATGGAAGTACTCTAAAAAGAATGCTTGCAAAAGGTGATGCTGGGACCTGCTGTTCTTAAAAATGCATTATCCGAGTATTTAATACGATTTATACAGTTAATTTTCTATACTGCATACATATAAGGTATTTAAATAAATAAACTAAATAATGAACGTTTTGCATTCGGTAACCAATAATGCACGTGCGTGTATTATTGGTTGCCGGATAAGGACTAATAACCATGACAAGGGCTACAATGACGTCACAAAGCGAGTAGTTTTCCCATGCACCTGGCGGACACTTTTGGCTGAATGAGCAGTCCTATTAGGTTAACTGTTCTTGAACTGGCCCAACTGCTAAGCGCGGGCTTTATATACTCTACCAACTGTTTCTGGAGCCTTCTATTTCTAGGATTCTGTAATGTTTCTTTAACTTGCAAGTAAATTATTTTTAGATCATCGATAGATTCCTCTAAGTCTCAGAGATGGCGCGCTACTCAATTCGCCATGTTTCTTGACAATGTAGGCAACCAGCAATACACTTGCAGTTATTTACTTCTCCGACAGATGTCGCCACCGCCTTAACAAAATTTTGTGATATACAATATAGAGGGTGTCGCAAAAAAAATTATGACAAGGTTTTAAGTTTTTTTAAATTGCACCCCGCATTTTTCTTTCAGAATTGGATTCAGCATAAAATTCTGCATATAGTACACTATTTTTATTTGAAGCAATGCGGTGTTGCAATTGTATGCAATTTTATTTCATATTTATTAAAACTTTGGTTAAAAACACTATGTCCGATAAGTGGTTAAAAACTGGAGTGCATATAGCTTTATTAATACTTAGTTATACTTTCCCCGGTATATATACCCCTTTATAAGCCATGCAACATTTATATAAAACTTTTTTTCATAATCTTCGACAACAACGACGATATTGGAGTTCCTCGCACTAATGGGCCAGCCTGTATATATTCAACATCATGTAGATATTTCTTTGATTCATTTGAAATTAAATTTCAAAGTCACAAACCAACTTAAAAATGTGTTTTTGCTTTTTTGTCGTGATCTGTTTACTGTAAAATTGTGCTTGCGTTGTTATTCCATTATATATTACTCATTCATGCGTTTTACAAAAACTTTTTTCATTACTTATTTTATCTATTAATTATTACTAAAACATATCATCATCTACGAAATGATTTAAACTGACTGAACATTATCTAAGGGCCTGACTAACTACACCGTGTAATCGAATAAAAACGACGTCACAGTAGGTGTTGCAATATTTCAGTTCTAGATTGACTATGTCGAACCAAAGATATTATAATTTTCATTAGTTGAACGCTTAAGTTTTTGTTAACGGATAGTGAGTCAAGTCTGTTAACGAATAAGGGAAGATAACAAGAAATAACAAAAAATGCAGTTTACCTATGAATTAAAATGACAGACACAACTGTCACTATCGTGTATCCTGTCCTTGGACAGATTATACCTTGAAGTTCTGGGTTAAAATTAAAACTACAAAATAAAAAATATTAAAGAAAGTTCCCAAATTTCCAAACAACAGAACATTATGTTAGAAACTATTTTTTTTATATTGTTGTCACTTTCAGCAGCTAAAGTTGCGTCCACATTGCTCACGAGCAAGCCGAACGAACACGTGAAACATGGCAAACAGTCTGAGCGATCTCATAAAATGCCTGTTTCGACTATTCGGCTCTGTCGCGGTACATCAAAGAGACGCTTCTAAACCATGCGAGCATACTTTACGGCGGTGCGAAGCGCTCGAGCTGTTTGCATTGTTTGTTAAGTTTTTAGTTTGGCTTCATTCATAGGATTCGGTTTTTACTGCAGTATGATGATACTACCACAGATTATACAGATTATAAACTTTGTTTTTTCTGTATTGTTTTTCGTGGTTCCATTTTTCGGAATCGGGCACTAGTTAGGTTACTAGTTTGCGTACATAGCACGCCCACTTATGGCCTCTAAAATTATGCACAGCGGCTGACCGGCACAGTTATTAGAGAGATATCGGAAAACCGAATTGCGTCGTGCAGTATTTACGCGTACCTTATCATGGTTACGATATGCGCGAGTCAATTTTTAACGCAACACTCGCTAATAACGTTACGGCCTGACGTAATTTGCGGATCAATTACACCAAGCGCTATTTCTAAATAACGTTTAAAAATTGCTTAAATGGGCATGTGGAGATATTTGACAACCGGGGCCGGCCGGCGAGATTTTTTATTTTTGGTTTTTTTTGGTTTTGGTTTTGGTTATTTTGGTTGTGTTTGAATTGTTTTGAATTATTACTTTAGTTTTATTAGGTAATTAATTTATTAGTTAATTTGATATTTAAGTAGCTGGGATTAGTTTTAATTAAACAAATATGGGCCTAAAATATGGATTCCACCTCTTTCAATATTAAAGAACCTATAAAGAGGCTTAAGTTTACAGCAGATGATGACTTAGCCCTTGTAAGAGAATTTGTTCTTGTTGCCCTAAACCCACTGGCAGACGTTGAACAATAAAGCACTGGAAATAAACACTTTAGCCCTTTAGTTTTAAAATACCTAGTAAACAAAACAATTTCAAAGTTAGGTTAAGTTTAAATAGCGGACGCGACGCGAACAGAATTCTTTCCGACCCGATAACTATAAATGAAGAGAGTTAATACCACCTCACGTAAAGGAATAAAAATAACACCTGGCCTTATTAACGTCCATGCACGCTATTCGGTTTAGCGATATCTCTCTATTACGCTGTTTATTGTTATTTTACGCGAGTTTATTTTTGCGCACAGGAAATTTTACTCGTTTGCACATCGTCATAAAAAACAATTTTCGTACCACGAATTAGGGACAAGATTTTTATCTGTATACTTATAGGATACCTAATCTGTAATACTACCATGATTTTTCTTATTTTATTTTGTTCAGAATTACAAATATTTGTGTTTTGTTCTTGGATTAATAATATTAAATATACCTTTAATAAAATATAACTCTATATTTATATTGCCTACTTATCTTAATATGATCTTTAAGAACTTTATTTATATTTAGGCATACGCGTGGTATTATTTTTGAAATGCTTTGCTTGGAAACTTTGAATAAATAACCCAAACTGGTATGTCTCTAGTTGCAAAGAATCTTAATGTTGTGGCCAATCTTTATTTAACTCTTTCTTTAACCGGAATACACTTCCTAAAAGTTGTATTTTTCCTTTCTATACGGGGGCCAACTAAGTTAATAAGTCTTTCAAAATCAGTAGCGGACATGCGAAAAAAAATATTAAAAAAACATTCTGTCTGTTTGTAAATCGCGTAGATGTTTACTTTCACTGTGCTGGGATCTACTTTTGAAATTATTAGACATCCAACACCGCCTTTTTTCTCTTTGTCTCTTTCGTTTTGCAATAATGATCGCACTAACGGTCGCTATTAAAAATCCTTTGGTATCATCCATGTCCGAACAGCACGAACGCAAGCACTACATTACAATATGGACGCCGTTGCTTGCGAGCCGAAATATCTTGAGAAACACTAACAGGAAGCGCAGGCAACGTAAGCACAATCACAAGCAAAAGCGTCAGCAGTGTGAACGCACCTACATAGATATCCTCATACTGAAGTAGCATTTCTGCTCCTACTGTGAAGTCTCTGTTATTTGATTATAACAGCAGTTACAAATATAAGATTACATTTATTTGATGTTAGTGCAGTCAAAGTGCAGTGGTCTATACCTATAATTGTACATAATAATACTAAAATATATATATACTAAAAGAATATTAACACTATTAATTTAAACAAAAAATACAAAATAAATTGTTAAATTTTGTGTAATTTTTTATAGGGTGGTTTGGAACAGCAACTGTTACAGGCCAATCCGATCCTGGAAGCCTTCGGAAATGCCAAAACGATAAAGAATGATAATTCTTCCAGATTCGTAAGTATTTTGGATAAAAACGTACATATTTTGAAGAACGAGTTCTTTCTTTAGGGAAAATTTATCAGAATCAACTTCGACGCCTCTGGCTACATTGCTGGTGCTAACATAGAGACTTACCTACTAGAAAAATCGCGTGCCATAAGACAAGCTAAGTCCGAGAGGACTTTCCACATTTTTTACCAACTTTTAGCAGGAGCTTCTGCTGAACAAAAAAGTAAGATTTTTTCTTTTGTAGTACGAAGGTTGTCTTTTATATTTTGCATATAGAGGTAGAAAAAAACAGTAGATAATTTTATATTGCACGAAAATTTTCTCAATTCAAAAATTCCCATCTTCAAAAATTCAGTTTAGGTACAGTTTTGAACCAAGCGGTTTAATACTTTGGCGCTTAGTTAACTAAAGATGACAGTTAATTTTGACATTTGATATACCCTGCTGGTCATCCAATTTATGTGGTCTGGATTTTAATGAGTGTGACGGAGAATAATATAAATGACCGGTTGACAGACGGAGAGACAAAATCAAAAGCGGCATACAGTGTTGCCGGGTTTTTTTACGTTTGTAGGAAAATCTGTGTAGAAAAATATAAGCTATTTTAAAAACTTTTATGTCTAAACTAAATATAATCTATTACAGCTGCAGTAAAATAAGTAACCTAATGTTAAAAAATAAAGTTTCAACCCTTAGATGCAACATTTTTCGTAAACGCTTACTTGTGCGGTTTGAAATTTTGATGCAAAATCCGGCAATATCGCATAGAAGAAATGTGTCGACCAAATTTTTATTTCTTTTTAATACATTTGATTTTCCATTAAGCTGCCTAACCTAACCTAATCACTGTCTTAAGCTTGATTTTCATGCATCCGTTATCCGACGATACGATGATACGATATTAATTTTATTGGTTGAATTTAAAGACTTCGATTGGTTAGAAACGGTTAATCAACCGAAGCCTTTAAATTCAACCAATAAAATTAATATCGTATCAACGTATCGTCGGACAACGGATGCATGAAAATCAAGCTTTACACGTTAAAATCCAGACCGCACGGTTTCGATGACCAAATCGGTATGTTGACACACGCCCTACTAGGTTTCTACAGGGTGTTTCAAAAAACATGTGCCATCTCCCATGGGAAGATTCCCCACGTAAAAATAAGATTTATTTTTGATATCAACAAAGGTCCGATTCTGCTTTGTTTCGTAGCTACAGCGTGTTAAAAGTCTTTATATCCTTTCGATTTATTATAATTTTCTTCCAAGTACTTTTAGTAATTCGAATGTAATTTTGAGGGTAAATGTTACTATAAGTGCTACATATTTTATTGCTAAAAAGTGGAGATAAATTTATCAGGGACGAGCATATCGGTTATCACTGGAATATATTTCAAAAAAAAAATGTGCGCCACTGACTTTTTTCTTTTTATATCAAAATTGTGTAGGCCGTTTAATTAAAAATATACTAATTACCATTAGTTATTATTACTATTAGTTCAACCTAGAGCAATTTAAAATAAAAAAATAATGGTATTTAAGATAATTACACAAAAGTTAATTTTAAAAAGTTTTAACATCCTGTAAACTATCTAAAACTATGCATTTTCATACCCATGTTTATAGGAACTTTTTTTCATATTTTTTTAATGAGGAATCAATGAGTACTTATTTAAAACTTTCGCAAGTTAATGATATTATTTTTTTTAAAGGTTGCTATTAGACTTGGATCAAGGCAAATTAATAAGATTGCGTTTATCTCACCAAGGAGACTGAAATCGAGAAAATATCAGGAGACAATTTTTAATCGGCATTAAATTGTTTATGCTATTTCGCTCACAAGCAAAGAAAAGTCAGTGGCGTACATGCCTTTTTTTAGAAACATATTCCAGTGATAACCCATATGCACGCCCCTGGTGAATATATAGATACTTTTTTAGCATTAAAATATTTCGCATTTATAGTCACTTTTACCCTCAAAATTTCATTCGAAACGCTTAAAGTACTTGGAAGAAAATTGTAATAAATCGAAAGATTATTAAGACTTTGACACCCTGTAGCTACGAAACGAAATAGAATCGGACTTATGTTGATATGAAAAATAAATCTTATTTTTAAGAGAAGAATCTCGATGTTGGCACATGTTTTTTGAAACACTTTGTATATGTAAAATATAAAAGACAATTCTCGTATTGTAACAATTTGTTACACTTGCGATTATTAACGCAAAAAAAAATAATCTCAATTATTCTAATTTAAAATTTGCAGAAGAATTTATCCTCGAAGATTCGAGATCCTACAACTTCTACCGCGACGACAATCACATAGTACCCGGCCTAGATGACGCGGCAGAATTCCAAGCCACCGTAAAAAGCATGAACATCATGGGCATGACCAACGAAGACTTCTGCGCCATCTTCCGAGTAGTATCCGCAGTCATGCTCTTCGGCAAGATGCAATTCAAACAAGACCGCAACTCCGACCAAGCCACACTACCCGACAACACGGTGGCTCAGAAAATAGCCCATTTACTCGGTCTATCCGTGACCGACATGACGCGTGCCTTTTTGAAACCTCGCATTAAGGTTGGTCGAGATTTCGTCACTAAGAGTCAAACGAAAGAACAGGTAGAGTTTGCGGTTGAAGCCGTTTCCAAGGCTTGTTACGAGCGAATGTTCAAATGGCTGGTTACAAGAATCAACAGGTCTCTGGGAAGGACCAAGAGACAAGGTACCAGTTTCATCGGCATTCTTGATATTGCCGGTTTTGAGATATTCGATCTCAACTCCTTTGAGCAGCTGTGCATCAACTACACGAACGAGAAACTTCAGCAGCTCTTCAATCACACTATGTTCATCCTGGAACAAGAGGAATACCAGAGAGAAGGAATTGAATGGAAATTTATTGATTTCGGTCTCGATTTACAGCCCACGATTGATTTAATCGACAAACCCATGGGCATTATGGCCCTACTCGACGAGGAGTGTCTCTTCCCGAAAGCTACAGATAAAACTTTCGTGGAAAAACTAGTCAGCGCCCACTCCGTTCATCCTAAGTTCAAAAAGAGCGACTTTAGAGGGGTGGCCGATTTCTCCATCATCCATTACGCCGGTAAAGTAGATTACTGCGCCAACCAATGGCTGATGAAGAACATGGATCCCCAGAACGAGAACGTCGTGTCTTTGCTTCAAGCGTCACAAGATCCGTTTATCGTTCACATCTGGAAAGACGCCGAAACTATTGGTAGAGCTAAGGGAATGTTCAGAACAGTTTCATATTTATATAAGGAACAATTAGGAAACTTGATGGTAACATTAAGAAACACCAACCCTAACTTTGTACGTTGTATTATTCCTAACCACGAAAAACGTGCTGGTAAAATCGATGCTCCGTTGGTACTGGATCAGTTGAGATGTAATGGTGTCTTGGAGGGTATTCGTATTTGCAGACAAGGTTTCCCCAACAGGATTCCCTTCCAAGAATTCAGACAACGCTACGAACTGCTCACTCCCAACGTTATCAACAAAGGTTTTATGGATGGTAAGAAGGCTTGTGAAACTATGATCAAGAGTTTGGAGTTAGATCAAAACTTGTACCGTATTGGACAGTCCAAGATATTCTTCAGAGCTGGTGTACTAGCTCATTTGGAAGAAGAAAGAGATTACAAAATCACCGACCTCATCGTCAACTTCCAAGCTTTCTGCAGAGGGTTCCTTTCTCGCCGAAATTACCAAAAGAGGGTCCAGCAACTCAACGCCATCAGAATTATTCAAAGGAATTGCTCAGCTTACTTGAAGCTCCGCAACTGGCAATGGTGGAGGCTTTATACTAAAGTCAAACCATTACTGGAGGTTACCAAGCAAGAAGAAAAACTAATGCAAAAAGAAGACGAGCTCAAACAAGTTAAAGACAAATTGGAACATCATATTAAGACCGCTCAAGAATACGAAACCAAATATCAAAAAGCTCAAGAGGAAAAGGCTGTTTTACAAGAGCAACTTCAAGCTGAAGTGGAACTATGTGCAGAGGCTGAAGAAATGAGAGCAAGACTGACTGCACGCAAACAAGAGTTGGAAGAAATTTTGCACGATTTAGAAGCTAGAATCGAGGAAGAGGAAGAACGAGGCAATAACTTGACCGTGGAAAAGAAGAAACTCCAAACAACTATATCCGATCTGGAAGAACAGTTAGAGGAGGAAGAAGCCGCCAGACAGAAACTGCAATTAGAAAAAGTTCAGTGCGATGCTAAAATCAAAAAACTCGAAGAAGACCTTGCGCTTTCAGATGACACTAATCAAAAACTTATTAAAGAGAAGAAAATCTTAGAAGAACGCAGTAACGACTTAAGCCAAGCTTTAGCAGAGGAAGAAGAAAAAGCCAAGCATTTATCTAAGTTAAAAACCAAACACGAAGCTACTATTGCTGAGTTAGAAGAACGTCTCCTGAAAGATCACCAACAAAGACAAGAAACCGACAGAAATAAGCGAAAGGTTGAGACAGAAGTAAACGACTTAAAAGAACAACTTCAAGAGAAACGCACCCAAATCGAAGAGCTCCAACTCCAGCTAGGTAAAAGAGAGGAAGAACTCGCTCAAGCCATGGTCAAAGTGGACGAAGAGAGCGCTCAGAAGGCTCAATCTCAAAAAGCATTGCGCGAACTCGAAAGTCAACTTACCGAACTCCAAGAAGATTTGGAAGCCGAAAAAGCCGCCAGAACTAAAGCGGAAAAGATGAAGCGAGACTTAAACGAAGAACTCGAGGCTTTGAAGAACGAACTTTTAGATTCATTAGATACCACCGCTGCTCAGCAAGAACTTAGATCGAAAAGGGAACAGGAATTGGCTACGTTGAAGAAAAGCTTAGAAGATGAGACGGCTATGCATGAAGCCGGTCAAGCCGATATGAGACACAAGCATTCCCAGGAGTTGGCAGCTCTCGGAGAACAAATGGAGAACTTTAAGAAACAGAAAGCCGCTTTGGAGAAGGCTAAACAAACTTTGGAGGCTGAAAATGCTGATTTGACCAGCGAGCTTAGAAATGTTGGCGCTAGTAGACAAGAAGGTATGTTACACTGGTCTGTGCGTCGAGCCGTGGTACCATTCCTGCTGATTCTTATGTAAAATTACTTCCAGAATCCAAATATAACTCCCGTTTTATTCTATCGCCCACCATTTTTGGGCGAGACCCTCTCTTTATTTTTTTATGTTTTTACGAATTTTCGGTAATAGTAATAATTTTATGCATATGAATTTAATTGGATGGATATATTAACAAATAGTTATATTATATGGGCCGAAAATAATTAACATAATAGTTAAATTTATACGCGTAAAATATAGTTTTTTACCTGTAACAAATAGTTTTATACGCGTAAAATAAAAAATTAATAAATACTTTGATTCACTTTTATAATATCTACATACAGGGTGTCCCACTTAAGATGGATACAAGCCAATATCTTGATTGTTTGTTGAGCGATCTTTTTCATTTTTGGCAGGAGGCTGTATGGCTATAAGACGTACATTTTGCTCTGGGTAAGAAATGCGATACCTCATAAACGTACGTTTTAATGGGGTTTGATATTTTTCGAGTCAAGAGTAAACTACCCTTAGGACAGTATTTATTTCAAATCTGATAAATTATATTGAATCCTCCTTACCCAAGATACTTAAGTTCTAATTTTGATAAATATTGATACAGGGTGTGTTATTAAAAGAAGACATTTTTATTTTTATTATTATTTTTTTAAGTACTTACGACGCCACTGGATAAACAACTGATTTATTATCAATAATCAATTATCAATTAATAATCAATTATCAATTAATAATCGATTTATGTTTTCAGATAGATTCCATAATAATTAAGATGGTTCCGATACAAAAAACCTAAATATTTTCAATTTATTTTGTTTACTTTAAAAAATTGTGTTTTTAAGTTTACTAATACAAACGAATAAAATGAGTTCCGATCCATAATGCTGCACCTGTAAGAAGATGGCTTAATGAAAATTTTCAAGATAAATGGATTGGTTGCAATAGTCCTTTTGTAGCATGCCCCCTAGGTCTCCAGACCTCACACCTCTGGATTTCTTTCTGTGGGGAACTCGAATAAGACAAGAATGTGAACAAATTTCTAGACAAGAATTACGAGAAGTTTGCTTAAGAAATAGGAAAATTTATGAAAAATGCATTAAAAATTATGGTGGTTTGGTCGAAGATGTTGACTTATAGTTCGTTATGGTTTTATAAATCTTTGTTTAGAGCTAATAGTTAATAGTGATTGTTTTAAATATCTAACTATTTGAATTTTTTAAAATATTCCTCAATAAAACGAATAAAAATCATATTTCAGATTCCATTAAAAACTGGGTTGTTAAATTATTTTGTAACTCATTTTATCCATTTGTATTAGGAACTTAAAAAACAATTTTTTAAAGTAAACAAAATAGATTGAAAATATTTAGTTTTTTTTGTATCGTATCTTAATTATTATGGAAGCTATCTGAAAACTTAAATCGATTATTAATTATTGATAATTGGATATAATTGGTTATTGATAATAAACCAGTTGTTTATCCAGTGGCGTCGTAAGTACTTAAAAAAATAATAGCAAAAATAAAAATGTCTTATTTTAATGATACACCCTGTATCAATATTTATAAAAATTAGAACTTAAGTATCTTAGGTAAGGAGGATTCAATATAATTTACCAGATTTGAAATAAATACTGTCCTAAGGGTAGTTTACTCTTGATCGCATTTCTTACCCTGGGCAAAATGTACGTCTTATAGCCATACAGCCTCCTGTCAAAAATGAAAAAGATCGCTCAACAAACAACCAAGATATTGGCTTGTATCCATCTTAAGTGGGACACCCTGTATATAAAATGCTAATGTTTATCTGTGTCGTCTCTACTGAAGTAACGACTTGCTCTAGAAAGTTGCTAAGATAGCTAATTGACTCTTCTAAAAACTGTCGTCGCCGGATTTTTTGTTTTTCATTTAATTAAAAAAAAGTTTTTTTGTTTGAAAAAATCAAAAAGTTATGGGGGTGAGCCACTTTAGACCGGTATATATGTATATAAAAGCAGTAAAAATAAGTAGGGGGCTCTCCCAAAAAGGGGGGAGGTAATGGGGAAAACGGAGATCATATTTGGACTCAGGAGGACATTTTAAATAAGGCGAGAATGGTGTTAGGGCAGATTTTCATGAAGGCCAATGTTACCAACTCATTATAGAAGTGATGTTATTTTAAATCAAAAACTTTTAGGCGAACGTAGACGCAAGCAAGCTGAAAGTCAGTTAGCAGAAATAACTGCAAAATTAACCGAAGTTGACAGGTCGCGCGTTGAGCTGCAAGAAAAAACCATCAAACTGCAACAAGAAGTCGAAAATGTTATGGCACAATTAGAACAAGCCGAACTAAAGTATGTTTATTTATTTTGCGCTATTAAATCGTTTATTACTACTAATCAACAACTTTTTTAGAGCATCAGCTGCAGTTAAAAGCCAGGCCACACTAGAATCGCAATTTACCGAAGCACAAACGGCTTTAGAGGAGGAAACCAGGCAGAAATTGGCGCTGAGTTCTAAATTAAGACAGTTGGAGTCAGACAAGGAAGCATTACAAGAACAAATAGAAGAGGAAGAGGAGGCTAAGAAGAATCTAGAGAAACAATTGGCTTCGTTGACAGTTCTCTTAGCTGAGGCCAAAAAGAAGGCTGAGGATGAAGCCGAACAGTCGGCTATCTTGGAGGAGAGCAAAAAGAAATTGGCCAAAGATTTAGAAGCTCTTCAAAGGTATGTCTCTAGTTTATTCTATGTAATTTCTTTATTATCAGTCCATTGGATTCTCTCTTGTATTATAATTTCTGATGTATTGTTATTTAGGCCCGATTGTTCATACCAGGCTCAGGTTGAGTTCAGATTTAAACAGGGTTTAAAATTTTTTGTAGGTTGTTTAATGACTTCTTGTCGTTGAACTTAGTTTAAAAATTCGGTATTTCACGATTGAAGTTGTGCTAGCCATTTTTGAGGCTTAAACTGAGTTTTAAATCTTCTTGGATTCTAAATGGAATTACTGAGTTCAGCTTTTTTCAGAGTTCACTTGAACTCGATTTTAAGCTATGTTTGGGCTTAGTATTTCCTTCTCTACATAATGGGTAATCGTTGTGTTATTGTGTATTCTAATAAACTAATACATTTGCCTATACCGGGTGCGTCTGAAAAGTGGCTCAGCCCTATAACTTTTTTATTTTTTCAGATAAAATTAAATGTAATATAATGTAAAAAAATATAAAGATTTGGTTTGTTAATACGACATAAATTTGCATTGATTGGCGTATTCAATTGTTTTTGGTCACTTCCTGTTTCACCGGAAATGACTACAACTTCTGTTTTTTAAATAGCACCCTCGGTATATTTCAATTTTATTCAGTAGAAAATGACACTCCAAATAGAATGACATATGATATGTCAATTTTTAACATTTTCGCATATGGTTTATTTGAAATTGTAACATGTGGTTCCTAACGACAATTTGACTCGAAATACCAAGTGTGTGGTATCAAATTATTCGCAAAAAAATTAGCCACCTTCGTTTCATTTGAAAAAATTGAGATGTGGTTAAAATACGATTTGGGCATCTTTTAACCAAACAGGATAAGACACGAAGAACATTCAGATCTATTTTTCCAAGGTTCCTTGATTAAAAATTAGTGTTTTTGACACAGCTATGGAACTCTAGATTGACAAAATACGATTTTTTCAAGCGAAAATGTCAAAAGTTGACATATGATATGTCATTCTATTCAGTGTCATTTTTTAAGGAAGGTGCCGTTTAAAAGTCAAAGGTTTTTGGTTTCGGTTTCGTTCATTTAAAATATTCGCTCTCAAACACCTCTCAATGTGATAACAAATTAAAAAAATTTTCTAAATAATAATAGCTTAATAATATTTCTTTTACAGGCAAGTAGACGAATTGACAGCGGCCAACGACAAACTAGAACGAAGTAAAAAGAAAATAGCCGCCGAACTCGAGGACGCCAACATCGATCTGGAAACTCAAAGACAGAAAGTGAGCGAACTCGAAAAGAAACAGAAGAATTTCGATAAAATCCTAGCCGAAGAAAAAGCAGTCAGCGAACAGCTCGCCGTTGAAAAAGACGCTGTCGAGAAAGAAGCCAGGGACAAAGAAACTCTAGTTCTATCCCTCAAACGAGAACTAGACGATTCCAACGTGAAAATCGACGAATTGGAACGAGTAAGGAGACAGTTACAGGCCGAACTCGACGAACTGGTCAACAACCAAGGCACGGCCGATAAAAACGTGCACGAACTGGAAAAGGCCAAGAGAAACCTTGAGACCCAGCTGGCTGAGGTCAAAGCCCAGAACGAGGAACTTGAGGATGAGCTCCAGCTGACCGAGGACGCCAAGTTGCGTTTGGAGGTCAATATGCAAGCATTGAGGGCGCAGTTCGAACGGGATATTCAGGCCAAGGAGGAACAGGCTGAGGAGAAGCGAAGAGGTATTGTTAAGCAGCTTCGGGATTTGGAGGCGGAGTTGGACGAGGAGAGGAAGCAGAGAGCGGCTGCTGTGAATGCTAGGAAGAAGCTTGAAGGTTCGTATATATATAATAGCTCTAAAAGCCTAAAGGGCTCATGGCTTGATTGGTTATCTTTCTCCATTTGTTTCTGTCTTTCGCCTTTATTCTCCACCCATCCACACTTATCCTTCTCAAGTCCTCTTCTACATCCTTTTTCCATCTGATTCTCGGTCTACCCCTCCTTCTCTTTCCACCTATTTTACATTTCATTCATACTAGGAATTCTTGCTTCTTCCATTCTTTCAATGTGTCCCGGCCATCTCAGTCTTTGTGCTCTTGCTACTCCCGTTATACTCGGTGCCCGATATAGTTGCTTTAATTCTTCATTTGTTCTTGTCCATATGTTGTCTATCTTCTTTCCTCCAAAAATCTTCCTCAGTATTTTTCTTTCCCAAATCTCTAGAAACTGTTGAACTTTCCGTTGCATTGAACGTCCATGTTTGTTTTCTTTCTTAATAATTTTCTGTAATGCGCTGACACATCTATTTCCTGCCATTATTCTTGCTATAATTTCTTAAGTTACATTTAGATTCCTTAGAAATACGACTCCTAGATATGTGAATGTATCTACTTCCTCAAACTTGTATCGTTTACCTCTCTCAGAATTCAATTGTAGACATCTTCCCTTCTCAAAATCCCTATCTGGCCACTCCATAAATTTCGTTTTCTTCTCATTAAACACTGAGCCTACTTTTTGCGCTTGATTTTCTAGTCTTTTGGTCACCGATATCAGCTCTTTCCGATCTCTTGCTAAGATAACTAAATCATCGGCAAAGGCTAAGCATTGGTGTCTTTTTGTATACAGAAATTCCTCTCTGTTGATTCCCGCATCTTTTATAATTTTTTCTAATACTTCATTAAACAGTACTGGAGATAGTGGATCCCCGTCTTAACAGATTATTTTTTTTATTTTGACAATACCTGATCTGAAACAGAAAAATAAAAAATTGTTCTTTTAATTCAGGCGATATTAAAGAATTGGAAAGTCAGATCGAGCTTCAGTGCAAAGTAAAGGAAGATGCCTTGAAACAACTGAAGAAATCGCAACAGCAGTGCAAAGAAGCCATCAGAGACGCCGAAGAAGCTAGGGCGGCCAGGGACGAACTAGCCGCTAGCAGCAAAGAAGCGGAGAGGAAAGTCAAAGCGTTGGAAGCGGAAGTTTTGCAACTGACCGAAGATTTGTCCAGTTCGGAAAGAGCCAGGAGAGCGGCAGAAACTGAAAGGGATGAACTGTTGGAAGAAATTAATTCGAGTAACGGTAAAAGTAAGTACCCATCTAGCCAATATACAAACCTGGTCATTCTAAATCCGTGGTATCCGTCCGTCTATCTTCCTAAAATTCACAATAATATCACTATTTTTCAAGTCTTGGTAATATGTTTACCAGATTTATATTCTTTACTTAAATCCAAAATAATATACAGGGTGTCCCAGGCTGAGCGTGCATTAGAAGTTTCTAGAGAACCACAATATCTAGATGGGAGATTTTTTGCACATCATAGTTTCACATCGAGATCTATCGATTAAAAATACTTTCAATATGGCGGCACTTCCGGAAATACCGGAAGTTGACAGCAACTTTCTTATTTTAAATGGGTGCCCACATTTTTTATTACATACTTAAATTCTCTGTAAAATTTTATGAATTTTGATATTAAACACTTTATATCTAACATTGACCGTTTTTGAGAAAAAATGTAGTTAAAATTTTTGAACGAAAAAAACTGCCTGTCAAAAATACGTGTATAGCCTAAATGTCAAATGTAGTGATTACCACAGCCACTGTGCCATAAAGAGAAAACATGTGGTTATCTATTTCAAAAATTAAATTGTTCGAATGTCATATAATAATGGCCGCAGCTGTCATAGAATTGAGCGATTAAAAAATTATCACAGTTTACGCTGTCGCTCTCAGTGGCTTAAATTTGTGAACTAGGACTTATACCACTTGCCAAATATAGGACTTCTTGACTAACAATATTTTAACTGTAAGTGTGGGTTTACATGCATCCTTCTTGCGTTGTCCGTCGTTGATTTTATGCAATTTTATTAGTTTATTTAAAAAATTACAGCTCACATATAGGAGCGACGGAACGACAGACGACGCATAACGGATGCATATAGACACACCTTAACTCGTTTTCGTAAATTTCGGACTTTCACCACTTGGTAGCTAAGGGATCCTTTTAACAATCACATAAACAATGTCCATCATTGAGTAGACATTTGCAGATATAAGTTTAAATCATAGTGCGATTTTCTTGTCTTTAAATAACTTGGATTATGTAGAATAGTTCTCGACTTCTATTGAATTTTTAATAATTTGATAATGGTACTTTCAGGTACTCTTTTGATCGACGAGAAACGTCGATTAGAAGCCAGAATAGCCACGTTAGAAGAAGAAATCGAGGAAGAACAAAGCACAAACGAAATGTTACAAGACCGCGTCAGAAAGGTACTTACTCTTCTGTTTTCTATTATTATAAAAGAACTTTCACGTCAGTTATATTCTGGAGAATGTAGAGAGTTTTAAAACTAGCCAAATATCCATTTTAGCCGTAACAGAATAATAAAAATTGAGATCTTTGGGAGATCGTACCCAAGCAGCATTTTCACGACTTGCGACCACATGTTTACTAAATCCAACGTTGGATTAGTTACAAAAAATAGTTAGCTCCTTACCTTGGGTATTAAAATAAATGTAAACGTTGTTGTAACGTTGTGCCGACGTTGAACTAGTATTACAATAAAGTAAAAGCTTCTGCGACGTCGAATAAACGTTGTCTTGTAACCTTTTTTGCTTAAGTGATCTTTAGGTGATTCGGATAACGTAGTTACAATGTTGGGCAATAAAGAGTTTTCCGACGTCACTTTCAGGACCTATTCGAACGTTATGCAAACGTCGTCTGTTTTACTAATTCCAACGTTGTTTAGATTTCCTTATTCTTACGTTGGTAGGACGTCGAGCCACTACCTTTTTGCAACTGTATTGAACCATAACCTTAAATCTTAAATTTTCACTTCATTGTTCTGTTCAGTGAGACAGTTCAGTGCTGTTTTTGTTTTTATAAAAAAAACTTAATTAAAATGGGAGATAAGAAATGTACATATAAAACTAAATTTAAATATACATCGACATATTACCGATACTTTATCCACTCCCTCGTTTATTTAGAATATAGAGGGCTGCACAAGCTAGACTCTAGGATGACTAAATTAGGCAATCTTATACTAGTATACTACCTGTTAAGGCTGAACTGCGACTTTATTAGTCCAGTGTGCGACTACTCGAACTACTCCATCTTAATCTCCAAAACAACAAAGAGAAAACCGCCATGTTGTTGAATAAGAAAATGTTTCGTTCCTAAAATAGCAATTCCTGATTTTTGAATGCATTAACTTGAAATATTTGACCCTAAACAACACGCGGAAACAATTTTTTCGACTGCGAATAAATTATTCCCATTTTACTAAAAAAAAATTCAAGAAATTTTTTAAAACTTATTTAATTTTAAAGCCCATTAGTATTTTTCAAAGTAGAAACAATACATTTATCAATAAAGTTGTTTGCGTTAAACTTTTTTGCCTTGGGTAACGAGTTACAGAGTCGGTTAAAGTGTTTCAATAATTATAATCCTCAAACATCCTCCACACTTAAATACTTTTGTTTTGTTTTCCTTTACTGCCATCTGGCATATGTCTGTAACTAATTCATAAAAATAATATTTTTACTATAATTATCCCAATTTAGGATAAAACGCGACTTAGACGCCATATTATTTTAGTTTTATATTTCTGTGAATTAGGATTTTAAACAAAGTTGCAGTTTGTACTAAATTAGGCTGCTAGCCAACGTCGGTATCCAACGTCGTTTCGACCCAAAAATTATTCTCCAAACTAGTGCAGACTAGGATTGGCACGAGGTTGTGCCGACGTTGCGCCCCGATGTTTGGTAACGTGACACAACGTTGTCCCGACGTCCAAATGCTGCTTGGGTATGTACATCTAGTGTATGTTAAATATTCAGTATACTATAATCATCGGTAGGTGTCTACAGTTTCTTTATATTTGAATAGGCTCAACTTTCAATTGATCAACTTACCACCGACCTTTCGAGCGAAAGATCAGCCAGTCAGAAGATCGAATCGAATCGGATGCAATTAGAAAGGCAGAACAAGGAATTGAAAGCGAAATTAACCGAATTAGAGACCGCACAGAGAACGAAAACGAAAGCAACCATCGCTGCCTTGGAAAGCAAAATCAGCAATTTGGAAGAACAGCTTGACGTAAGACTACTAATAAACACTAATTTCTTTTAGTAACTTTTTTTCTGTGTTTCTTAGGTGGAAGCTAAGGAACGCCTTACCCAACAGAAAACGAATAGAAAGTTGGATAAGCGGATCAAGGAACTTGTTATGCAACTAGAAGACGAAAGACGTCACGCTGATCAATATAAAGAACAAGTAAGTATTTTTCTATCACAAGTTTAATCTCTCGAAAAATTCCTATATGGGTATTTCGCCACTGCAAGAAAATCTACAAAATAAAATAGGTAGTTTTTGTAAACACTGCTGCGTTAATCCAACGGAAACTAAATGTCAGCAGTTAGGTTTACAGATAAACAAATTTGCCCAACGAACAAGAAAACGCTTAACGTTTCGGAAAGTTTATCTCTTTCCATCGTTGGAAGCAAAAAAAAAATACAAGAAATAAAGAAAAAAAACTATTTAAAATATTCAACTATTCGAGAACACTTTATTTTTATTTTTTAAACAGATACGTCTACAAAAACCGTTGACGTTTTCTTAAAATTACATTATAACAAGTTAAACTTCAGAATTAACAATTACTTAATAAGGTAAAACCAAAAGGCCTCAAACTTTCTGTATGATTATTTTTAATTTTTACGGATGTTATGTTCTTTAAAATCAATGAAGCGATTGTCATACATTACTAACATCTACAGATGCGGTTATAGCTGCGGCCAGATGAACGACCAGTTTCAACAGAGTTGTCAGATCTAACGATTGTTTACGTTTTACCAATTAGAAAATATTGTTTCAGAAAGAATTAAGTTTCAGAAATGTTAAAATATCCGAGTTAACTAAAAAGCGAAGTTGCTATTCATGATCTTATTAAATGTTCTAATATTAAATAATTCATTTAACATATTCTTGGATGTTTCGTTAATACATACTTAACTGGTGTGGTATGGAGTAAGTAAAATCTCCAACCTCGACTACACGATAACGTCGTTATTTCCATGTTTTTCAAATCCGCGATGCCTGCTATTCCATCAGTCGTTTCATAACAGAATATTCTACATCCTACGTCTATGTAATTTAATATGTGTAGAGTGAGACATGTAAGTCGTGAGATTTTCAGCATTATATCAATAAAGGACAAAAACGGTATTGTTCCTAAAGGTGCGTCCAGTCTTGAGCATTTTAGCCCGAACGAACCGAGCGCGCACGAGCAAGCAGAACAAATAGGCCGAACAAAAAGCATTCTGTACGCGCGACCGACAAAAAGGGAGATATTTTGTTTCTTTTTTCTACTGATGGCTCTTATCGACTTTAGAAGTAAACATATTAGGGCCATCGTAAAAAAAGGTCGTCAGGCACTGGCTCTAAATATAAGCAGGTAGAAAGTTTAGCTTCCAGTTATTTCAATGTTTACAATATAAATTCCTCTTTTTTATTGTTACTGAGAATCTACAACAGTAAATACTTCTATTTTTATGAATGTTTAAGTTACTTTTACTCTTAATTTTTTTTTAAAATATAATGTATCTAGTAGAAATATAGTATAATGGACCCTGTTTGAAAAACTTTAAATTAAATATAATATTTAAAATACAGTTTTCCTCCTTGTACATGACTTCAATACAACTAAAAAAAATAATTTAATAAAAAAACAAGTGGTTGTAGAAAAACTTTAAATATGATTTTTTGAATTTTTACTAGAAAACTACTTTCCCTTTGATCCAGTCTGTATACTATTTCTTTGGATTTTCTGCACGTGTGCAAAATCTACACTAAAACACTATATCTTATAGAAAATAAAATATTGTGCGTTGAATACGTTGAATATTATGCGTGGGATTTCATCTGAAAAATTATTAATTTGGAAGAAAACCGGCAACAAGCGGCAGAAAATAATATTTGAGTGCAGTCTACTGGTCGCAACGACCAACGGACGGCCAGGACGTTAGTGTGCACTGGATCATTTGATTTAATGGTTTTAGAGGTAGCACCGGCCTGGCCGGTGTGACCTGGTCGTCAGTGTGTTCAAGCCCTAAGGGTCTAGATTCTAGATGTTTCACCAATGTATAATTTATCACATTCACATGGGGTATTTTGTATATTACATTTTTTGTTTCTTGTTCTGTATTCATTGGTTTAGTATGTGATAAAATGGATCTAAGTGTATTTTGTGTTTTGAAAGATGTTTTTTGAATGCTATTTTATCTCCCACACCTCCTCCTGTTGTTGATCTGTTGTCCAATAACTTTCTATATTTTACACGTGTGGCATTTTTCCAATCTTTAAATCTCTAAACAGAAAATTTTGGTTTTAATTAAACATTCATAATTTAAAACAGTACATAAAAAAAAGTGTGTGCTCTAAAAGAATACCTTTTGCCACATTTGTCTTGTTAACGAAGGGCCTTTTCCTACGCAGTTTATTTTCAGCACAAGCTCATACCATTTATTGTTTATATAATTGGGATCTATAGTAGGATTTATAGATCCACTGCGAAAAATGTAATCATTTTCCATTGCCTCGACATACCACTCATATTGTTCATTATTTGTGATATTTTGTGACCTTTTTCTTTTTTGTGTAAATCTGGTCAAATTTTAATTAATAAAAATATATATTTATAGAAATTCTAATTTACTTACTGCTCTTCTTCCATAGTTGATAATAAATTTGTAAACAGAATTCGTAGAGGTATAAATACTTTTAAAAAATTAGCACAGTTATCAATGTCAGAGACCTATCAATATTTTAATTGTTGCGGTATAAACATAAGGATGTAACCATGACACACAGGGCATCCGTACAGCGTAAGTTATAGAATACCATATTATCATAAAACTGTAATACCCGGTCTTACACCCTATGTCACGTTACACCACTGTAAGTTTACTGCGGTGTAACAAAATATTACAGAATGTCTATACCTATGTGGCGGATTCATCTCTCCAGAAAAATCCTTTATGGGTTTTTCGCCACTGCACTGCAAGAAAAATCTACAAAATAAAATAGTTATTTTTTGTAAACACTTCTGGCGTTAAACCTAAACGGTGGCTGCTTGTCAGAAGTTGTGTTTACAGTAATAAAAATTTGCCTAACAAAGAAAAAAATGCTTAACGTGCAGTGGTGAAAAACCCATAACGGATTTTTTTGGAGAAAATATTACAGAATCGCACCATTAATTTGTGGTTTGTTTTTTATCTGTTTTAGGTCGAAAAAGCAAACTCTAGGGTGAAAGCTCTCAAGAGACAGCTCGACGAAGCTGAAGAGGAAGTGACAAGAGAGAAGGCTCAAAAGCGTAAGGCGCAGAGAGAGTGCGAAGACATGATCGAATCGCAAGAGAGTATGACGAGGGAGCTCAATAACCTAAAGAGCAAAATAAGGTAGGGTTTACCATTCGATTTTTCATAATTTTTCGAGTTTGAAATAAATTTTTATACACTATTCAGGTTTTTATTAATAGTTAGAGATATAAGCAATAATGTATCTGTCCACGGAAATAAAATGACCAGGGCTAGTATATCGTATATCGTCATTGAAATGTGATAAACTGCTAACTCCATTATTCCTAATTTTGCATGAGAGCAAAAAAATGGTTCAAAAAATATGTACACATGTATGAAGTATATTCATGCGTTAATATGGCAAAGAGATAAGAATATTTGTTAGGGAACAATAAAAATCAATATTTCGTGTTGTTTTATTTTTTTCAGACAAAATAGGGAGATAGCACTGGGTTCGGAAAACTACATGTTACTTTGAAAAACTACATAAACTACATTACATGTAGTTAATTCTCTTTCTAATGGTTTAAAAAAACTTATTAACGTAAAAAATGGAGTTAGCAGGTTATCACGTTTCACTGACGATATGATCTAGGATATTAGATAATTATGACCTAACGTCGAACGAACCTTGTACAGATTATACAACTGGTTTGCTACATACAGAACGAAAGTGCTTAACGTAAAAAATCAAATTTCTTCAACCTGTTTGACAGATCCATTATTATCAATTATATAATTATTGGCTGCTGTTTTAGCACAAACAGCGATCAATCAAATTGTTTTAATTGTTATTTTAAAATGAACGATTTATCATTTGCAGCAGTTTCAGATGATAAACGAGCTAGAGAATAATCGATATCGGTAGGTGGTAAATCTGTGTGAATGCGAATAAGCCGCATTTAACGGCTTACGTAACTTGTGTAAAGCACACACTATACGCTTTTTTGTGTTAAACTGTGTTAATTTAAGCGAGACTCTTGTTGATATATGTACAGAGTGGGTCATATTTAAGGTGGCATTTCTAAATATTGCAACATTAACGTCATCATAGCAAATTATTTTATTAAAACAAAATATTTATTTGCCATCATCCTTTCTATCTTCATAATCATCCACTCTGTATAAACGATAGATATATTTATATGTTGACGGAATATTGTCAGATGGTAGACATAAAAAAATTGCTTTGCACTAAAAACAACATATTATATGAAACAGATCGTGATACTTTAGATTTATAGTAACATACTATCGAGAAAAAAAACTACGTCAGAGATGGCTGGAGAATGACAATCGATGATAATTTTGGCGCAGTCAAGCCCAAAATTATCAGTCATTCATTACTTGGTCTTAAGAAGGTTTTAATTTATTTTTATATTGAGTAAAAATGATTTTTAAATGTTGTAGTTTAAAAGTCGAGAATTTTTTTTTAATTAAACTTGTGTCTGGAAACGTTCTATCCTTTTTTAATCTTTCTATCCTTTAGTGTTAATTTTGACAAGTTTTATGTCAATTTTTAGTAAATGACGTCTAGAGATCGACTGCTCCAAAATTATTATCGATTGTCATTCCCCAACCGTTTTTGGTGCCGTTTTTTTTCGATATTACTGTACTATGATATGTAAAAGAGTCATATAAATCACATGTTTTGACACAATTTATAATCTACCATTTTTAGAATCGCCCACTCTGTACAGGGTGGCGCCTCTCATACGCCGGCACCGTGGAGACTTCAAGAAGGACGAAAGTTTGTATTGAAATGAAATTTTGTGAGCATATATATGTGGTTAATTCAGAGCCCTTTTTAAAAATATAGAGTTCTACAGGGTGTCGCCAAAAAAAGTTATTATATATTATAGGTATATCACAGCCACCCCCCTAGATTTTTTCAAACAATACAGATCTATTGACGCAAAATCATTAAAAATTAAAATATTTAGGAAAATCTTCGTCTGAGGGGTAGGCAACCTTAATAATATTTAGAAGATATATAAATTCCCCATTGAACATCGGAATAATATACTGGGTGTTCCATTTAAAATAAAGAAAAAGCTTTTTGCTTTATGAAAATTCCATTAATTTTAATTTTAAAAATTTAATTTTTTTAATTAATTAATTTTGTCTCGCCCTGTATAACTTTTCGGGTCAAATTTCAATAACAAAGTTGTGTTTTTTGTAATGAAACACCCTATATATTAATTGATTTTCGGACTCTGGAAGAAAAATAAAGGTGAGTTTTATAAGAGAAGTATGTGACTAAAATGTAAGGTTTTTGACATATTTAACATTTTCTAGAAATAAAGAACAATTTTCAAAAGCTACCTAAATTGGAATTTACCCGGTATAGCCTAATATGTAGTTAAATTAACTATTGTACTTTAAATCAAATTAAAACTTGATCCAAAAAGTTATACGGAGTGAGACAAAATTAATATTGAACATTGGTCACTCTTAAAAGCATGTTACTCTTTTATTTTAAATGGAACACCGTGTATATTATTCCGTTATTCAATGGAGAATTCATGTCTCTTCAAAATACTATTATGGTTGCCTACCCCTCAAACAAATATTTTCCTAGATATTTTCATTTACATGATTTGATCTGAGTAGATCTTTATTATTTGACAAAATCTAGGTGGCTGTGATATGTCTGACATTACTTCAACGTAGCTGTCTAATTAGTCCAACTTTAACAACTAGTTATCATTTTGTGTCAGTTAAAACAAAAAAAATTCTCACATATTTGCCGAAAATGCAAACTTATCCTACATCAGAGAGAATTGATATCATTCTATTAGTTAGTGAATGCAATGTGCATTCACCAATTAATAGAATTCTTAAATGCTCCAATTTTATCTTGTCCGGATTTTTTTTTATGGGGATATGTTAAAGACGGTGTTTACAAAACTCGACCAACTATTGTGGACAACATGAGAGAAATTATTGTAGCTGCTTTTCGAGGTACAACTCCACATAATGCCTTTTAAAATGAAACGATCCTTTTGAAAATACAATCATTTTATGCAGCATTTTGAGCATTTGATTTCATCTAGCTAATTTTTGTCATATAATTATAGGTTTATATCTAGTTTTAATTCTGTAATAATTAAAATATGTTTTAAACGTGTATCTTTTTATTACCGTTGAGTATTTGTTTTAAACGTGTATCTTTTTATTACCGTTGAGTATTTTACTCCACAATCTTTAATTTTTGTTAAATTAACAAAAGGTATATCTCAACCTTAATAATATTTTGATAAGATATTTATAATTTAAGATATATAAATTCCCAATTGAAAATCGGAATAATATACTGGATGTTCCATTTAAAATAAAGGAGTAACTTGCTTTTAAAAGTGACTAATGTTCTATATTAATTTTGTCTCACCCTGTATAAGTTTTCAGTTTGGTTTAAGATAGCTTTTTTTGGGAACACCTTGTATAATTCTATATATTTTCATAAAATGCTTTCAGTTAACCTACATATTATGCTGCCAAAATTTCATTACGATATAAACTACCGTTCTCCTTGGAGCTTCCGCGGGGTATGAAAGGCACCACCCTGTATCGACGAGGATATTATGTTTATATCATTGCAAAACACTTATTAAGATTGGCAGACTTAAAAAAATGCTTTGCACTAAAAACCTCATAGAAATTTTAGATCGTAATTCTGTAGATTTATAGTTTTAATGGTAAAAGTCACGTGTTAATTTTATATGCCCATATATCATCAATGGGGTCAATACATAATGAAATTAACTACATAATTCCATATGTTTAAATGCTCGTTATTATATAGAAATGTTTATTTTCTAATGTTGTTTTTTACACTTGTTAAAGTATGAATCAAATAATTGTACCCGCATTTACTACGAACGAATCCCTTCAAACTAGCATACCCGAAATGTTACGCAAAGTTAGAGGCGCTTCGATCGAAATTCAGTAAGTTACAGAATGCCCCTGTAAGCTGTCCTTTTTGAAGTTTTTACTTTTTACTTTTTTTGTGCTGAGCGTCATGGAAAACAATATAAAAAATAATTCCCCTTTTTTACCCCCCACCAAATTATACTAGTAACTGTGATTTAAGTGTGGCAAGATTGTGTTATTAACAAATCGCAAATATACTAAAACCCATGCGAAAGTGTGACATGCATGAGCATAAATGAAGAAGTTAAAAAAAGAGAAATATGTATGTAATAGTTTCACAGTTTTCTGTTTTGCACAAGGTTAGAGAAATCCTAGAATAAAAAGATTACAATAGAACCTTCTTGAATGAAATGAATATATTTTTAGTTTTTTGGTTTTAAATTAATAATTTTCAGAACTGTAACTACTGTTTTTAGAACTGTCTAACTGTTTCTTTTGTAGTCTCCTTATTCAATCTCAAATTGAATTAGCTCATGTTGGACTACTCAATGTCAGAGCTTGTTTTATTTTACCAGATGGTGGTATCAGTAACTAGATAAAAAATGAACATAAAATAGCTGCTCTCCATTCGGTTACTTTTTTCTGTATACAGAGTTTTTTGACACAAGAACGGTTTAAGATAATAATATTTTAAATAAATTTAATATATTTGTTAAAAAATAAGCAACCTTTACAAAATTTTATATATTTCGGTCTAATCTTGGGGTTTCTTATTAGCTAACCCTTGGGTAGATTATTGCTAATACATTAGCCTAATAAGCTAATATTATGTTATTACGCTTATCTAAGATTAGCTCAAATAGTACAAACAGGGTTGGCTAATTAATAAACTTCTCAATTTACCAAACAATGGTAGTCCGTTAGCTAACCATTAGCTTAATTGTTTAACCTTAGGCTGATGTGTAGAAAAGCTTTAAGTTAACTAAATATGAAGTGAAGTAATGCAGTCGATGTTGAAGCCTTTGGTGTTTACAACATCAAAATTAAATACTGGTATACCACGATTCACCAAACACTGAAAAAAACCTGAACGCATAATCACTTTAGCATTGGCAGATGCTTAAAACTAAACTGTTTATAGTTTTATTCATCTGCTAGTGATGCTAATGCGGTTAGCGAAACTCCCTTCCAGAGATTAAAGTGTTTGGTGTATTGTGAACTTATTGGTTAACAATTGGTTAAGTTGTGAACTTAACCAATTGTTTGTTAGCTAATATAATAATTAGCTAAATAAGTAGTAGTCATTGCGGCACTTTGGACAGACAGTAGACTTACCGATTTTGCTGTCTGCTTACGGTTTTTGTTGTCTGTTTTGCTATTTTTACTCTCTACTTCACACTTCTTGATGTCTATTTTATTGCTTCTTTTGCCGTTTTTGCTATTTGTTTTAATGTTTTGCCTCTCTATTTGTAGAGGTATAAAAGCTGACAGCATAAAAACACTAAAAAAAAAGATAGGAAAAACAGTAAAACTAGTAAAACAGACATCAAAAAGTGTGAAGCAGGCAATAAAAATAGTAAAACAGACAAAAAAATCTGTAAAGCAGACAGCAAACTCAGTAAAGGTATGCTGTTTGTCCAAATTGCCGCAATGACTACTTAATTATTAACTTTAATAAGCTAACATAAACATTAGACTGATTTTTACTCCAACTTAAAGCTAGCTAACCAAGCTGACCCAAATTACTCAGGATTTTCGAATAGAAAGCAGCTTATAAGAATGGTTAGTTAAATTTCATATAGCATTTTTAGCTTTAAAAAATGTTAGCTAACATAAATTAGCTAACCCAGCTAGGTTGACATTTTAGCTAAACATTAGCTAACCCAAATTACTCGGCATTTTCTAATGGAAAGCAGCTGATAAGAATGGTTAGTTAAATTTCATATAGCATTTTTTAGCTTTAAAAATGTTAGCTAACCAAGCTAGGTTAACACTTTAGCTAAACATTAGCTGACCCAAATTACTCGGGATTTTCGAATGAAAAGCAGCTGATAAGAATAGTTAGTTAAATTTCATATAGCATTTCTTAGCTTAAAAAATGTTAGCTAACAGAAATTAGCTAACCAAGCTAGGTTAACAATTTAGCTAAACATTAGCTAACCCAAATTACTCGGGATTTTCGAATAGAAAGCAGCTGATAAGAATGGTTAGTTAAATTTGATATAGCATTTTTTATAGCGACATTTGTAAAGAAATAGCTGTATTTTACCCTTTTTATATTTTATCTCTCTAAAATGGCTTGGTTTGCGCAGAAGGGGCACCGGCATGGGCCTGTCCTCGGCCAGGCTGAGCTCGGCGAAGCGCGGCTCCATCCAGACGAGCGGCAACGGTTCCGGCGACGACTCGACCACGCAGGACGAAGCGATGGACGGCGACGAGGGACCCAACTAAAAAGTATTTCGCAACACCGCCGCTAAGTCGCGCTTATCGACGCTTTCCAAAAACCATAAAACTACTCTATTTTAGTTTATAAACGTTTTTATTTGTTAAAGCTGCATTGTGAGATCTAACCACTTTTTATTTCTTTTATTTTTTTTTGTCATGGAATAAATTCATTAGGGTGCCCGGTGGCGAAGAGGTACAGCTCTCGTCTACCAATACAAAGGTTGTGGGTTCGAATCCCACAGCCGGCACTTCATCAGCCGACTATTTTTAATAAAATAAAAATAGTTTGGGTACCTAGGTCGACTCAGCCTTAATGAACTTTAAATGAGTACTTGGGATTTACAATCCTGAGGTAATAATAGGCGGTTGAACCGTAGTTCTAGCCACATTACCTTCCTTGTATACCGAACGGCTCTAGCGCCTACTCCCAAGGCGTTAAACGCTATATACGGGAGCTATTATTATAATAAATTCATTAACGGTTGATTCATACTTCAGAGTGTTAGTCTTAACCTTACCCTTAATAATCCTAAGAAATTAACCTTGAAATTTTTAAAAATGCCCTTCATTTAGTCAGTCCTATTAGTCAAGGAAAATTTCGACAGAAGATATTCAAAAAATAGCAGAAAATTAAAATGAGAGATACAAATGCAGAATATACTTCCTGCTTGACTTAAGAATATTCTAGTATGCGCTTGCTCTCATATAAAACATGGGTTAATGTTAAGGTCGAAGCATTCTTTTTACTACTTTATTATCCAATTTTTTTAAAAAAATAACTATAGTATATCAAAATTATTAAGATATTTATTGAGTTTTGTACTAAGTAACCAACACTGCCTTCTTAAAACAGATTCAGCTTTTTTGTCTTCCAAAAAAAAATAGTGTTTTTATAATACGAAGTTGAGATCTCACAGTGTCGCTGTTTAAAAGGCATTTTTTATTAAAACTAACCCTAATATAATGTTGCTTTGTCTATGTATATATATTATTTAGTACTTAGTAAACTTTCTATATTTCTACAGGGAATTATTTATTCTGGTGACAAATGCTATTATTTGTAAAAAAATAATATATTTATTTTGAAAGATTTCTTTTTGGAGAATGATAAGAGTTAAGTTTAAAACTATACTACCCTTGCTGTAATACTGCACTTATTTTGATGTTAAATCGTACTCTACATAGATTTTTTTAATTAATTTATGAGTCTTTTTTATTTTTATAATTATTAGTCATTATATTTCCGTCTTTTTTTAAGGTGTCTAATTCTTTAAGACTGTAATTGATGTCTATTATTGTTCAACAATGATCAATTTAGGAAAAAAAACTAAATAAATTCGAATTAACGAAACTTTAGGTCTTTCTAGAAGGCATTTTGATATTTCTGTTCTTTTTTATCAAATAATTGAAATCATATTTCGATATCTGCTAACAATAATTAGATATAGTAATTATAAAGGAGGTAAAACATTTTGATACATTATATTTTGTAGAATATATTTTTTGTAAAAAAAGTACGTTAGGCTACCAGTCAGTAATCAGTTTTTGATATATGCATGTTTTTGTATATTGAAAGAAAAACTTACCGCATTTTGTATATAAATTTCTTACACGGGGTTCAGGGCTCATATAAATACAATACGATTAATAAATTTAATAAAATCTATACAGATTCTATTTGAAGTTTTATTTTACTAATTCGTATTCGTTGAAAGTGTGATAACTTTTAACGTACCTGTATAAAACTACCGAGCGAAAAAATACACTCTGTGATTTTTTACGTAAAAAATATCTCTTTGTAAAAATCGCTACAAGCAACCGTTCTTAAGATATTTAGAATGGAAATAGTCAATACATGTCATTATTGACGAAAAATAAACACGTTGTATAGATAGTAATTTCACTGAAATAATAAATTTGGGAAATTTTTATTTTTTTAAATTAATCATAAATTTTTCTGCAAAAAATGATGATAAAACAGTTTCTATTGAACATTTGGCATAAAAACATTTCAAATTTATGATTAGAGTCTAATAACTATTTAGTCAACATGTTTAATTTATGTCAATGATGACAGGTATTGATAATTTCTATTCCAAATATCTCGAAAACCATTACTCGTAGCGGTTTTTACCAAGAGACCTTTTTCACGTAAAAAACGTCGTAAATGTATATTTTTTTACTCAGTAGTTTTATACAGGTACAGACGAAAAGTTATTACTCTTCAAACCAGTTAAAAAACATGTAGGTGGCGCCCTCTACTAGTAAGAGCCATATTGACATCAAAATCAAATTTCTCATGTCAAAAAACTCCCAGACACCAATTTTCATCGAAATATTGACGTTACTTCAGAAATTATTTGGAAAAAATCGAAACAAAAATGAAACTTCTACACCCTGTATCTCCGAAACTAAGCATTTTAGGACATATATTTATACGAACTTTTTTACTTATTTTTATCTGCAGAATATGTTACCGAAGTTTGGTTTGGTTTGGTCATCCAAGAAACCTCTGTGCAAAATGTCATACTTTTAGAAGCGATTTTAACAAATTTTTGTACAAACTTTTACCCCTAACTTTACACTCTAACACCCTAACTAGGGATAAATTTCCAAATAGAATTGTTTCGCCTCTGTGTGCCTCTGTCGAGTCGCGTTCTTTTTGGCTGGGTTTACACGGCTTATGTTGTGCGTGGACCTGGATGTATTTATAAAATATATATTTTTTCAAATTCCTTCCTATTTTTTTATTCAATAAGATACACTTTATTAATATGTAATTATTAAAACAAGCAAAATTTAATAGTAAAAAGTTTATTCGAAAATATTCATGTACAATATAAAAATAACATCATACAATTGACGATGGATGAGTCACTAGTCAAAATATATAATGTTATACATATAACATTAAATATTTTGTATATAATGAATGATTTACAAGAAATTTGGAATTACATTTTGAATATGGATCAATTTGGACTTATGAATCTAGTACTCTGGATATCCAGGCATTGGAAATTGTTCGCTGAAGCATTGGACTTCCGCTCTCAGGGCTTCAATTTTCTCAGCGAACTTTTCGTGAGCGAATTTTTTGAAATCTACTAGTTTAGGTCCGGACGCATCACTAATTTCTTTCGCTAATAATATGGCTTTATGAATAAATTCCACTACTTGATCGATATCTTGCTCCTTAAAGCCCCTAGTGGTTAATGCAGGTGTACCTGAAATATATACACATCAGGAATATTTGAAATATTAAGTATTTTTTAAATAACAATCAAAACTAAAAATATCTTTTTTAAGAAAGTCCTGTATGGGTATTTCGCCACTTGAACTGTAAGCAAATCTACAAAATAAAGTAATGATTTTTTGTAAACATCGTTAATCCAACAGAGACCAACTTGTCAGCAGACGACGGGGAAGATATACTTCTGAACTGAAACGGTAAGCATTTTTGTTTATTAAGGTGCGTCCACATTGCTCGTTATCCTGCTCGCGCTCTTGCTTCTGATTGTGCTTGTGTTGCTTGCGCTTCCTGTCGTGTTTCTCAAGATCTTTCGGCTCGCAAGCAACGGCGTCCACATGGTAATGTAGTGCTTGCGTTCGTGCTGTTCGGACATGGATGATACCGAAGTATTTTTAATAGCGGCTGCTAGTGCGATTATTATTGCAAAACGAAGGAGACAAAGAGAAAAAAGGCGGTGTTGGATGTCTAACAATTTCAAAAGTAGATCCCAGCACAGTGAAAGTAAACATCTACGCGATTTACAGACATAATGTTTTTTAATATTTTTTTTATCGCAAGCCCGCTACTGATTAAGCTTTAAGCTTAATTAAAACAAAGACTTCTTAACTCAGTTGGCCCCTGTATAGAAAGAAAAAATGCAACTTTTAGGAAGTGTATTCCGGTTAAAGAAAAGAGTTAAATAAAGATTGGCCATAACATTAAGATTCCTTGCAACTAGAGACTTACATACCGTTTGTTAGTTTGGGTTATTTATTCAGTTTCCAAGCATTTCAAAAATAATACAAGGCGTATGCCAAAATATAAATGAAGTGCTCAAAGATGAGATTAAGATAAGTAAGCAATATAAATAAAGAGTTATATTTTATTAAAGGTATATTTAATATTATTAATCCAAGAACACACAAATATTTGTAATTCTGAACAAAATAAAATAAGAAAAATCATGGTAGTATCATCATACTGCAATAAATACCGAACCATATGAATGAAACCAAACTAAAAACTAAACAAACAACGCAAACAGCTCGAGCGCTTCGAATCGCCGTAAAGTATGCTCGCATGGCTTCGAAGCGTCTCTATGATCGCAACAGAGCCGAATAGTCGAAACAGGCATTTTATGAGATCGCAAGCACTTGGAGCACCGCGAGCGCCGCGAACATCTCGCTCCGACTGTTTGCCATGTTTCTCGTGTTCCACGTGTTCGTTCGGCCTGCTCGCGAGCTACGTGGACGCAGCTTTAGTAAATCAATGCTCTGACAAGTTGGTTTCCGTTGGATTAACGCAGCAGTGTTTACAATAAATAGCTATTTTATTTTGTAGATTTTCTTACAATGTAAGTGTGGCGGAGGCCAATCGTGCAACAACTAGAAACTTATCCAAAAAAAATCCTTATGGGTTTTTCGCCACTGCACTGCAAGAAAAATCTACAAAATAAAATAGTTATTTTTTAATAATAATAAATAAATATAATAAAAAATGAAAAATATAAATGAATATAATGTCATTTTAACAGAACGTCAACGATTTCTTGTAGACGTATCTGTTTTAAAAAGTAAAGTGTTCTCGAATAGTTCAATTTTAAATATTTTAAATAGTTTTTTTTCTTGATTCTTTATATTTTTTTGCTTCCGACGACGGAAAGAGAAAACTTTCCGAAACGTTAAGCATTTTTTTCTTTGTTAGGCAAATATTTATTACTGTAAACACAACTTCTGACAAGCAGCGTCCGTTTAGGTTTAACGCAGAAGTGTTTACAAAAAATAACTATTTTATTTTGTAGATTTTTCTTGCAGTGCAGTGGCGAAAAACCCATAAGGATTTTTTTTGGATAGATGAATCTGCCACATAGGTATATACATTTTTTAACTAGAAACTTACCTAATCTAATACCAGAAGGATTCATAGCACTCTTATCGCCAGGTACAGTGTTTTTATTGCAGGCAATTGATACTTCTTCTAAAATGTATTCGCCTTTGGCTCCTGTTATTCCAGCTGGCTTCAAATTAACCAGGAGCATGTGTACATCAGTACCACCTGATACAACTTTTAATCCCTGAAAAGGATATAAAGATAGAGACAGCTGAATTAAATGTGATGTAAATAGGCGAGAAAAAATTCAGAAGAAGATAACTTCCACCTAACAAAATGTGATTTTTTTTCTATATTTCTGTTGTTGGGTGTCCCAGAAATAAGTGCAAATATTTTATCTGGTAGTATAGTTCAACCCCAGAAACACGCCTATGAGTTTCTTTTTGCGAAAAAAAATTTTTGGAAATTCGAAATTTTTTTTAGTTTTTAGTTAAAAAAAATATTTTCTTGATAATATGGCAACATAGGTACCTATTAGATTAAATTAACAAGAAAGAAAATCCAGAAAAGATCCAGTGGTTCTCAAAATTTTAGCAAAAAATCTTTTTTTTTTGAAATTTTCAAAGTTAAATAACTCCGTTATTTTGGACTTTTTTAAAAAAGATAGAGAGAAAATATGTTTCTTTTATCGAGATCTACCACCCCTTAAAATACTTGCACTTTACATGCATCACCCTGTATATTATTTTTCTTGGATGCAGAGTTAAAAAAATGAACATTTTTTCTATTAAAAGTGTTCTTAAATTTTTAACGGTCTCGCAGATATTCGCGATATTATATCACATAGTACTTTCAAATGTAATTTTTTATATACATATGTTATTAGTATTTATATCTTAATATTTATATTATTAACTGTCTTTTATTTGGGCGTATACCTGTTGGACAATAAATGTATTATTTATTTATTTATTTATCAGGCAAAAATCATAAGAGCTTTGATAAAAACTGATATTTTAATAGTTATTTTAATATTAAATGTTTCTAAAAATATTTGTATATCTTCTATAATATACCGGGTGTTGCATCGTCGGACGGGACATAGGAAATCCTATGTAAATTTTAATGGGGTCAATTATTGGCTGCCCTAATTATTTTAGAGAATAAATCTATTTAGGTTTATTGAAGAGCACTAAAACCCACATTCAAAAGAATAACTTTAGATATTTTTGATTAGCTCGTTTACGAGTTATCGCCGATTTCTTTTTAGATATTTCTCCTTTCTTATGGCTCTGTATTTACTTATCCAATCAAGATAAAAGATAACTGTCAAATGAAGTTGCCATTTCAGAAATTTACCTATTTAGTGCTTTATTATTATTGAAAACTCATTCCTACATCGGAAATCTTAAAGATGTATTTATAAATACAAATTAATATGAATTAAAGTAAAATAAAGTAATCAATTACAAGGTTAATTATAGTATTATTACAATATTCAATAACTTATTAATTTAGGTACTATTAAATGGTTAGAACTTTAGGATTTAAGATGTTCAAATATTCCTCCATTGACTGCTAGACAATAACCCAGGCGATCATAAAATTCTCTTCTTACATTCGCTAGTTGGTAAACTGAAATTCTATTGCATTCGGCAGAAATGGCATTTTTTAACTCGTCTAGATTTGGGTATTTTTTATCCTTGTATATCCTGTTTTTTAAATGGCCCCAGAGAAAGAAATCATTTTGCGAAATATCAGGAGACCTTGCTGGCCAATTTACTGTATGATTTAGGCCAATAACGTTTCCGTTAAAACTATTGTCTAAATATTCCCGAACAGCCAGGGTACTATGTGCCGGGCAGCCATCCATTTGGTTCCAAACTTCCTGATTTTCCCTAGCGGCATCATGTAAAGCAGGTAAAATATGATTTTCGAGTAGTTCCAAATAATATTCAGCATTTAAATTTCGCGTAAGAAATAATGGCCCGATAATATTGTGTCCGAATATCCCTGCCCAAACATTTACTTTCTGTGGATATTGCGTCCTTGCTTCGACAAACCTGTGTTGGTTTTCTTTGTTCCAATATCGATAATTTTGAACATTGGGTTCATTATTTAAGGTAAACGTGCATTCGCCAGTGAAACATATGTTTTTTAAAAATCCATTCATATCATTTCATTTCCATCATATCAAAACAAAACGCCTGTCGCCGTATTTCGTCCCCATCTCGTAGCTCTTGGTGCTTTTCATATTTGAAGGAATAGTATTTATGTCGTTTCAAAATTCGAAACGCTGTAGTGTGATCTATTCCTATTTCATCCTCAAGTTTCCTTGTGCTGATCTTTCCATCGTTCTCTTCCACGCACAATAAAACTTCCAAGTCGGTATCATTTCTGGCATCTTCTCTTTGTTCCTGCCTTGCTTCACATCTGCAGCTATTTATTAGGGTACCTTTGGTCTCAAATCTCTGGATATTCCTTGCGATTGTAGATTTTCCAGGTATCGATCTATTCGGATACAGAGCAGCAAACATGTCCGACGCCTTTTGATAACTATTCCCAATAAAGCACTAAATAGATAAATTTCTGAAATGACAACTTCATTTGACAGTTATCTTTTACCTTGACTGGTGCTCATAAGTAAATACAGGGCCATAAGGAGAAATATTTAAAAAGAAATTGGCGATAACTAGTAAACGAGCTAATCAAAAATGTGCTCTTCAATAAACCTAAATAGAATTATTCTCTAAAATAATTAGGGAAGGCAATAATTGACCCCATTAAAATTTACACGGGATTTCCTATGTCCCGCTCGTCGATGCAACACCCGGTATACAAAAAAGATTTCTGAATTTTTAGCATTAAATTGCCTGTTTGTGATAAGTAGCGTCACTATTTCACGCGTTGTTTTGATTTGCATGAAACGTACATTGAAAATTATCTAGCCACGAGCCAACAATCTCTTATCTATGATCAAAACATTGAGATTTTTTCAAAATTTTTATGTTTTTAATAGAAATATATTATCTTAATGAACCAATTATTCCATTCTTTTCGTCTATAACTAATATCGATCACACGGCTCGGACCCGTGTGATCGATATTAGTTATAGACCGACTCAACGTTATCCTTAATTATGGTAATTTTTAGTAGCTTCAAGTACATCGCTATTAATTAAATATTGGAATATTTAAATAAGTAACCACGTGTCTGTGCATTATAAACATTTGTTTTTAAATACTGACTGATTATTTGCTTAGGACGTCTACACAACTTTTAAGAGTAAAAGTAAATTAAGAGTAAAAGCCGGTGTTTTATTTGGAAAATACCAACTACATTCTGACATACAAAATAAAGTTTAGTTTTTAAAAAAGTTTTCCTAAAAAAACCTTCAATACGTTCTCTAATTAGGGTATTGAAAAGTAGTTCAATCGTTTTGTACCGTTTTAGTATTTCTATATAAAAATATAAGAATAGAGGCATAGCATGTGCAGCGAGAAATGAGACGATTTCGATAAAGGGCATCAATAAATTAACCAAATAAAAGGAAAAATAACTTCATTTCTGAATTAAAGTGGCAAACTGTCAAGGGTATTCTCAAAATTATGACATATTTTTAAATACGGTTAAGTCAAGACTAGACTATATTGTTATCTGCAAAACATTTTCCGATGCACCTCATCAATCATAACAACACTAAAGTCATAAACCTGACTAAATTAAATTTTGGCAAATATGTTTAAATTTGTAGTATAATTTAAGATACCGAGCAGCTCTTCATTTTAAAAGTAAAGTAAAGATTTCAGTTAACGTCTCCTTTTTGCTGCCAGGGCTAATCTGGACGAGGCCTACTTTGTTCACGCGGAATCCGAACCGCGGTCCTCGGCCATATCATGGTTAATGGCCTACCGACTTGGCAAGTGTCTAAATCGACTCTTACTCACGAGATAAGGATGCTTCACGCTATACCGTAACGGGTCCGAGCCGTGCGTCGGTGAAGACACGGCCAAACATTGTCAAGTGTTCTTTACACATATACATTCATGCCAGGCCGAGCACGATCCGAGCTTCGCCGGAACTCGTCCGTGCCCCGTCCCAGAAATGTCGGCGTACATTTTCTCTCGGATCCGCTTCGTTGCCGCCACGTTGCGGAAAGCATGTATGTACTTTTCCTGGTGCCCCGACTGCAATCTGCAGTCATGATATTAACAAAGTACACTTTTTATCATGTCTGTAGTAGGTAGTGAATCTTACAGCAGTATTTGATGACAGGAAATGCATAAAACTGGACAATGAAAGGATGTAATGAAGAAGGTAGGTCCTTCATCTCGCCCTTTGAACAGGTGTCGCTCTTTCTTCATCAACTGTAATTGGTAGCAATTCCACTTGCCAGAACTTTGGCATTGATCGTATTAAATCTTCGTGTGTCTATGGGGCTGTGTTTCATAATATATTTAGAACTAATACGAGCCCCGTTATCAACTCGGTGTTGCATAAACAGAAGGCTCGGACGTGGCTCGGTGTCTACTTCACAGGACGTACCCGGCTCGGACACGGTCCGGTGTACTGTGAATCATCCTATATCCGATCTCATCCGGCTTCGAACCGGCGTGAATGAGCAGTGTGTGTCAATAGATTTTACACTTTTGCCTTTTTTGGACAACAGCACGATACAGAGTTTCGAACCGGTCACCCGTCCATCTACTAGTATCGCCTAACGTCGCTTAACTTCGGTGTTCTAATGGGAACCGGTGCTTCGAAGTAGCTAGGCCGTTGCCTTCTTCATTTTACTTTATAGAGCAAATGATTGTACCTAACAGATATTTTATTTAGATTAAAGCTGCAAAAATACCGAATTTTATTATCGTTATGTTGGTCACATTGCGCCGTGTTCAGTAATGTTGTCCTTTATTATTTGACAATTATCCTAGTGTCAGTCATTATTTTGTATAATATCGTGTTGTTGAAACATTGTAATTCTTGTTTTTTTTGCCTATTTTCATAGTCTTTTTTTAAAAATTGCACTTTTAAGCACAAACAGTTCCTTTAAGAACTAAATTTTCGAGTTTTTGTATTGCATTTCTTGAAATTGTGTGTTGAAAATATGCCGAAGCATTTAAACAGTTGAAGCAAAGAGCTTGTAGCTTCCCTGTTTTTTAAAACTATTTTGTACGAGAACGTAACAATAAAGGTCCTGTATTACCCTTAATTGCAGTCAGAAAAGTAAGTTTGATTGATAAGCACATTATAGCACTTTCAAAGTTAGCTTTTATTAAATTATGTGATTGTTAGTTTGTGCATTAATGACACTCTTACTTGTTATTACCACTTATGGCGTTGTAAGGTCAATAAATAAATAACCCATAATAACGCTTATTATAATCTTTATAATGGACTAGTTTTTGCCAATATGTAATAAGTAAAATAAGCTGTAAAACAAATAAATCAATTAATCGCTAAATTATTAGTTATTATTAAATTAAATATAAAACGTAAAACTCTTTAAACTTTAAAAAATGATATAATAAATATGTTGTTTGTCAATTTTAAATTAAGATTCATCTCATAAATCCATCACAATCTGGCAGCGCTGTCGCCATCGCTTGTCACTCAAAATTGATCACGTGTATCGGAAATTGTTTTGCGATTACCATATCTTCGAAGTATTATGTTCAAAGAATGAATTTTAATGAGAATAAAAATTATCCCGTATGATCGAAAAAAAAAAACGGCGGCCAGTTGACTCGGAAATGAACATTGATAATTTCCCATATAATTTTACATATAAAATGACAGCGATCTTCATTTCATAGTCATCGTCATAATTTCATTAGACGCATATTCGAAATTAGTTCAAATGTACCGCTTTAACATTTCTATAAAAAATATAAGAGGGGAGTAGGTATAGTCTGTCCACTAAGAAATGAGACAATTTCGACACACGACATCGATAAATTAACAGAAAAATAACTTTATTTCTGAATTAAAGTGACAGACAACTATCACTGTATAAACTATTGGGTATTCCCAAAGCTATCACATACATATTTTTAAATATGATTAAGCTAGTGACTATATTTCAGAAGAATTATGTTGAAAGAAAGAATTTTAATGAAATCAAAAATTATATTTACTTTAATTATATTGCTTTTAAATTTATAATACTTATCTCCGGAAAGGAAGGTCGCCTAACGTTAGATAATAAAAATTAGTTTTTTTAAACGCCTCATTGGGGCATTAAACGGCCTACACAAATTTGATGTCAAAAGAAAAAGTCAGTGGCGCACATGTCTTTTTTTGAAAAATATTCCAATGATAACCCATATGTATGTCCCTTAACTTTTTTAACATAAAAATATGTAGTACTTTCGCTTGTCACTCAAAATTGATCACGTGCATCGGAAATTGTTTTGCGATTACCATATCTTCGAAGTATTATGTCCAAAGAATGAATTTTAATGAGAATAAAACTTATCCCGTATGATCGAAAAAAAACGGCGGCCAGTTGACTCGGAAATGAACATTGATAATTTCCCATATAATTTTACATATAAAATGACAGCGATCTCCATTTCATAGTCATCGTCATAATTTCATTAGACGCATATTCGAAATTAGTTCAAATGTACCGCTTTAACATTTCTATATAAAGATATAAGACGGGAGTAGGTATAATCTGTCCACTAAGAAATGAGACAATTTCGACACATGACATCGATACATTAACAGAAAAATAACTTTATTTCTGAATTAAAGTGACAGACAACTATCACTGTATCAACTATTGGGTATTCCCAAAGCTATCACATACATATTTTTAAATATGATTAAGCTAGTGACTATATTTCAGAAGAATTATGTTGAAAGAAAGAATTTTAATGAAATCAAAAATTATATTTACTTTAATTATATTGCTTTTAAATTTATAATACTTATCTCCGGAAAGGAAGGTCGCCTAACGTTAGATAATAAAAATTGGTTTTTTTTAAACGCCTCATTGGCATTAAACGGCCTACACAAATTTGATGTCAAAAGAAAAAGTCAGTGGCGCACATGTCTTTTTTTGAAAAATATTCCAATGATAACCCATATGTATGTCCCTTAACTTTTTTAACATAAAAATATGTAGTACTTATAGTAACTTTTACCCTCAAAATTTCTTTCGAATCACTAAAAGTACTTGGAAGAAAATAATTATAATAAATCGAAAGATTATTAAGACTTTAACACCCGGTAGCTACGAAACAAAGCAGAATCGGACCTATGTTAATATGAAAAATAAATCTTATTTTTACGTGAGGAATCTCCCCACGAGAGATGGCACATGTTTTTTGAAACACCCTGTATAATTACCTTTTTCTGTAAACCATCGCTCAGTCTCTTTGCATTGGCCACAATTTGTTGGGCATACTGTTTAAACTCGGGAGTATTAGCCTGTTTCAATGTTGTAGCAATTGCTGCTATAGCGTTTTCATGTGGACCACCTGTAAAATATCAACCAGTTAAAATTATTACATAAATATATGCATAAAAGTCTGTATGTGTTCGAAATTCAGTACAAAAAACGACAGAATTTCTCAATTTAAGCATATATAATCTGAGGTATCTTACATCCAGACTTATCGAACAAAAATTATTTAGATAAGTATAGTTCTTCTCATGTTACTTTTCCTCGTGTCGTGGTGAAAACTGACTCCCATAGAGTTTTTCACGTAGAAGGCAGCGGCGAAACTAGTTTTTGCTGGGAGCTGCCATTCTTGAAATATGACACAAACTTATGTTTTTTAAATGAAACACTCTGTATATTATTTTTTCTTCAGTTTTAATTTTTAGTTTTATTTGCCTTGTACTGTACCTTTTGAAAAATATAAAGGTGCGTCCACATTGCTCGTGATCCTGCTCGCGCTCCTGCTTCTGATTGTGCTTGCGTTGCTTGCGCTTCCTGTTTGTCGTGTTTCTCAAGATCTTTCGGCTCGCAAGCAACGGCGTCCATATTGTAATGTAGTGCTTGCGTTCGTGCTGTTCGGACATGGATGATACCGAAGTATTTTTAATAGCGGCTGCTAGTGCGATCATTATTGCAAAACGAAGAAGACAAAGAGAAAAAAGGCGGTGTTGGATGTCTAACAATTTCAAAAGTAGATCCCAGCAGAGTGAAAGTAAACATCAACGCGATTTACAAACAGACAGAATGTTTTTTAATATTTTTATCGCATGTCCGCTACTGATTTTGAAAGGCTTATTAACTTAGTTGACCCCCGTATAGAAAGGAAAAATACAACTTTTAGGATGTGTATTCCGGTTAAAGAGTTAAATAAAGATTGGCCATAACATTAAGATTCTTTGCAACTAGAGACTCGCATACCAGTTTGGGTTATTTATTCAAAGTTTCCAAGCAAAGCATTTCAAAAATAATACCAAGCGTATGCAAGCGTAATACCAAGCGTATGCATAAATAAAGTTCTCAAAGATCAGATTAAGATAAGCAAGCAATATATAGAGTTATGTTTTATTAAAGGTATATTTAATAAAATTAATCCAAGAACAAAACACAAATATTTATAATTTTGAACAAAATAAAATAAGAAAAATCATGGTAGTATCATCATACTGCAGTAAACACCGAATCCTATGAACGAAACCAAACTAAAAACTTAACAAACAACGCAAACAGCTCGAGCGCTTCGAACCACCGTAAAGTATGCTCGCATGGCTCCGAAGCGTCTCTTTGATGTACCGCGACAGAGCCGAATAGTCGAAACAAGCATTTTATGAGATCGCAAGCACGTGGAGCACCGCGAGCGTCGCGAACATCTCGCTCCGACTGTTCGTTCGGCCTGCTCGCGGGCAATGTGGACACAGCTTAATATACTCGAAACTTACACTATCGGACAAAAGTAGAGCAACAAAGTTCATTTTTATTCATGTTTGAATAAAAAAAAATATTAGGTTGTGATTTTCGGCTATGTTTACTAACATACTATCCTTACACTAAAAGTAATATTTTACAAAATTTTGGTGTACTTTTAATCAGTTTAAAAATTGTAAATAATAATGATTATAAAAATCGATGAGAACGGGGGCGACAAAAGTAGAGCAACAAATTGTATTCAACAAATTTTATTGTGTCTTATTATTATTATTTATTTCAGCAAAAATATTTAACACATTGAAGAACAATAATAATTGAAAGTAATACATTAGTAATTGATAGAATATCTATTATTATTAATAACTCGCTGACAACGGCGCGGCATTGAAGCAATCAACTTCTGAATGACATTTTCGGGAAGATTTGTCCAAACTTCATTAATTTTATTTGTCAAGGATTGTTTATTTGGAAAAATTTGGGTACGAATACGACGTTCTACTTCTTCCCAGAGATTTTCAATGGGGTTAAGGTCTGGGAATTTTGCTGGCCATTGCAAAACTCGAACGCCATTTTCCCTAAACCACTGTTGAACAACTTGTGAAGAGAGTTTTGGATCGTTGTCCTGTTGGAAAATAAAAAGCAGTCCCATTCTGCATAAGGAAGCATAACATTCTGCATGATATCCCTATAACCAAATCGGTCCAACATCGTGTCATTAATAAAGTGTATAGGGTCTATCCCATTCCATGAGAAACAACCCCATAAAAATACACTGCCTTTACCGTGTTTAATTGTAGGTGTTACGTATTTAGTATTAAACCTTGTATTGATTGGTCGCATCACACGTCTCATTCCATCAGAAGTGAATATTTTGTAGCGCGTTTCATCACTGAACAGAACTTTTTTCCAGTCATTGACGGTTCAGTTTCAATGCCGACGTGCGAATGCCAACCTTGCTGCTCTTCTTTCCGAAACTAACAGCTTTTTAGCGGGACGTCTACTAAATAGCTTTGCATCTACAAATCTTCTTTGTACTGTTCGTATAACAACCGTAATTTCTGGAATTTCGGCAATAATTCTAGGTGCGGACTTCCAAGGATCATTTTGAGCAATTCTTTTGATGCGTCTGTCGGTCATTACTGTTGTTTTCTTTGGCCTTCCCGATTTTGGCAACTTTTCTAAGTGCCCCCTGTCATTATACGATGAAATTATGTTAGATACACTGTAACGGGGTAACACAAACTGTCTTGAAATGTCGGCTTGTTTGTTACCTTTCATGAATGCATTCACAACTCTTTGCTTCAAGTCTTTTGAAATTGGAATTCCTCTTGGCATGACTAATCCAGCATAGAAATGTTTAAAAAAAAACATAAAATAAACCTCGCACAATTGTTTTGGCCTTTACTTTTGCTAAAACCCTTCTTTAGAATGAATTATTTGAATGTTGCTCTACTTTTGACGCGTTACTATTAAGCATTTAAAACTAAATGTCAAAATAAATTCATTTGTTTTGTTAGTAAAAATTCTTGCTGTCATGGATACTCATAGCCTACTTCGTAGTTTTTAAAATTATTGTATTTGTGTTGCTCTACTCAAGTGTTGCTCTACTTTTGTCCGATAGTGTATTTTCATAAACAAAGTAAAAATGCATTATTAAGTCTGCCCGACAAGAGAAGACGCGTGTGGACAAACTAAGTCCAAAAAAATGACAGAAAATACAATCTACTTTGGAATTCAAATGACAGACAACAACCGTCGCTGTCATTATCCTATGGTTGAACATACTGTACATGATTTTCAATATAGTGAAAGCATTTTAACTGTTTAAACATACCTTGTAGTCCTGGAAATACTGATTGGTTAATTTTGTCCTCTAAGTCATATTTACTCTTTTTGTCATTTACAGTTCTTTCGCCCTTCCTGAAAAATATCACTCCGGCCCTAGGCCCTCTCAAACTTTTATGCGTCGTTGTAGTAACAATATCACTGTATTCAAATGGACTGGGTGTGACACCTATAATAATATATAACAGTATAATTAGAATCAAATCAACCAGTAATTATCTTTGGAGAAATGCAAAAAGTTGTAATATACAGGGTGGTCCAAACTGTTGTAGCGTTTTATTTTTCTTTTTATAAAATTCCAAATTTTAATATTGCTGGCGCCATCTATTCGCTAGATGTCAAACTTCATTCAGTACAGGTAGCGGTTCCTTTCCATAAAAACAAATTTCATTCAGTGTAGACGATAGAGTTCACTTAATTGCCTTTGGTCATATGACCTGTCAATTGGAAGACTTCCGTTTTGCGAAAAGGAGGAAGGAGGTTTTTTCCGAGAGATTGAGATCAGAAAAAGACGCGTGGTTCAGCGTCCGACGAATCTCAGAGAAAAAGGGCTTTCTGAAACACTTTTCCTAACAGTAAAGGCACGGGTATCCAAAAGTGGAGATTTGAAATCCTGTAGAATATACTGTTCAGAGCCTAGTTCGTGTTTTTTGGCCTTTTCCTGGAATAAGATCACAGTAAGTGTATCTACCATTTTGTATCGCCATGTCTAACTAAATTTTATTTTAGTTATTCCCGTTTTTATTTATTTTGATAATGTTTGATTGTGCATTACTGGTTTGGATCAGCATATAGTTTGGCTATATTTTGGAAGGTGTACAGCTGATTTTCAGACCGTAAGTTATTTTTTGGTATTCGGTGACTGTTCTGAGAGTTTTTTATAGAGAACTGGCGTATAAGAAATTGACGTATAAGTAATTGGCATATGAGTAACCACTTTTGAGACAGTATTTATGACTCTACATTTATTCTACTGATATCGAAGACTCCTGCTACTATCGAAGAGTCTACATCCACTTCCGTTAGTCTGGAGACTGCCTGCCTATCTGTTCACTACGTCATAAATTAAAAAAAAAATACAGATAAGTTCTAAGTTCAACACACAAGGTATTCCCTAAATTTTTTTTACTTTGAGATAATATTTTGAATATCTCTGTAAATTGTTGTCATTTATTCCATATATTATAGTCAAAATTTACCTTTTAGTTAACATTATAAGTCATGCTTTGTCCTTAACGGTACGTTTTACTTCAGTATGATCTTTTATGTGAGAATCGCTAACACGGATTCATTTTTGAAGGTTATTGTACACGATTTGTTTCGAAACATCATCGTATTGGTACTTACATAAATTTCACCTGTTTATATATTACGTAGTATAGTATACTGAAGAGAACTTTAACTAAATTTGAGTTTACTTAAAGCAACTAACGATTTCATTGGGATAATTGAAACTGGGTTTAAACTGATTGATAATTGTGTTCGTTTTTAAATAAATGTTCAACGTAGGATAGTTATATCTGACTTTTATTCTTGATGAACATAATAGACCCTTATTGCTGTTGATTATTTTATTTTAGCTATTTCATGATCAAATTTTCTTACTGGTTTCTTACTTTACCTTTTCATACCCAAAGTAAGTGGCGCCCTTTTACTGTCTTTGACCATTACTATTTGAATACTTAACATCAATTTTAGAATCTTTGCAGCCTATACATTATTACTTTTATTTTATTATTTAACAACATTATTAAGTCACCACAGGTCACAAGCCTTACCTACGAACCCAGCTCTCCTCTAACCCTGAGCAACGGATACCTTTTTCTTTCTGTTTGAGTGATGACAGAAAAAGTCGTCACACTGTATTCCGGAAACTTCGGTAGCATATTCATATTCTGCAGGTAAAAATAAGTCAAAAAGTTCGTATGAATGTATGTATGTCCTAAAATGCTTAGTTTCGGAGACAGGGTGTAGAAGTTTCATTTTTATTATTGTATATTTATAGTATATTTTTTCACTCAATAGTTTTATACAGGTACGGACGAAAAATTATTACTCTTCAAAACAGTTAAAACACATGTATACTCTGTTTTTTTTTTCTCGGGTAAGATTTCGACAGACGATGACAGAAGAAAAGCAGATGACGTCCCATACCAATCTATTTATTTTACTAAAAAAAAGTTTCTAATAATTTTTAAGTTATCTATGGATGGGTTTAAATATAAATCCGTCATACGTCATGTCTTCTTGTTTTTAACCAGTTTTATTGGTTTATTTAAAAAATGACAGATCGTATTTCAATTTTATTGGTTTGACGGAACGATGAAAGACAAACGGACGCCGATGCGCATGAACTCGCCTTTAGATTTTTGTCATTTTTGACGCTTGTCAAAATCTTGCCAAATTATAGGTTATAGTTTTGTGTCAACTTTTGTTAAATACCCTGTGTTTTGGAAGATGATGCATTTTGATTCGTATTATTACGTGTGTTTTGTGTCTTTTGAAGTCAAGTGGAGGAAAAATCCAGTGAAAATTAACTGTAAACCCAGAGCACAGTTTATGGTTAATACACGCTGCCCAGGCAGAAAGTCTTATACACCAATGAAGTTGCCATCGATAAAGTTTGTATACCATTTCGTCGTAGATAAGTGCATCTCGTATATAAGGATCAAACTAAACACATACTAAAAACCGGAGTAGGTGGAAAATATCGACATCAGACGATAGGTAAATAATGGATTTTAGTACTGCAGAAAAATAATGTCAAAAGGTACTGGTTTAAAAAAATTAAGATTAAAGTTAATTAATCAACCTTTAAGGTATAAAATTTGGTAGGTGTTATTATTAATAAAATAGTTTGTTGTATTTACCCATGTGGTTTTATTTATACCTGTGGAATATTACAAATTTGTATTTGTACATAAGTTATATTGATAAATATAATCATAAATGCGGGTAGTTTCATAAAGCTTGAAGGTAAATAATAGTTCTTTTTTATATTTTTTTGGTATGTAGTGTCTTGTTCTTGTTTGTTTTGTATTAACACATACCGTTTTTATTAAATAAAATAACTCGATTACATTTTTTCAGTTTTATACAGTTTTTTTCACAGTATTTTGAAGTAATCACTTGTCATCTTGTCAATCAAATTTTAAATATATCGCTATGCGTCCCAGTTGTACCAACTTATTTCTTTGTAAAATAAAATAAACTACTTTGAAATTAAAATGACAGACACATCTATCACTGTCAAGCATCTTCTCGTTGGACAGACTATAGCCCTCTACAAGTAGGAGTCATATTGACATCACAATCAAATTTCTCATGTAAAAACCTCTCATGTTTCAACCAAATATTGACGTTACTTTATAAATTATTTGGAAAAAATGGAAAATTATATAATTAATAATATGAAAATAAAAAAATTATATAATAAATTATATGAAACTTGTACACCCTGTATCTCCGAAACTAAGCATTTTAAGACATACATTTATAAAAACTTTTTTACCTATTTTTATCTGCAGAATATGCTGACAAAGTTTCCGGAATACAGTACGGATCACCCTGTATAGACCAAGAAAATAGGCCTTCAAATACGAAGTTTTGGTAAAAACTAGAATATTTGATACAAGGTACTTTGAAAGATTTAAAAACGAATTGTGAAAGATTTTTTTAAATTCACCCTCGAAAAGAAGTGAAGTAAATAAATAAAATTATTTCTTCGAAATTTCAGAGAAACGGTAAGGACTAGAAAAAAAGTTCAAATAAAAGTTGTAGAGTCTCCAATTTTGCATAAAAATGGTCTCTACACTTTTTATGCTCAAATCAAAATTAACTGTGATAGGGTGGCTAGAAGCTAGGGGACAGCTTTTAATCAAATATTTCTCCTTACCGTTTCTCTGAAATTTGGAAAAAATACTTTATATAATTATATAATTTTCCAAACAAATTGAATAAAAATGTTAAATATATGAATTTTTCAGCATCTAATTTTTTTTAAATTTCTACCATCATCTCGGTTAATTTTAATCTGGGCAAAAAAAGTATAGAGATCATTTCTAGGTAAAATTTCAAGCTCCACCACTTTTATTTGAACTTTTTTTTCTAGTCTTAACGTTTCTCCGAAATTTCGAAAAAATAATTTTACTTATTTATTTTACCCCTCCTCGGGGGTGAGTTTTTCAAAAGATCTAAAAACGAATTATGAAAAAATTTTTTTTAACTTTTCAAGTTTTTACCAAAACTCGTATTTACAGGCCTAGAGGTGTGTAGTTCGTGAACGAACTAGTTCCAATGAACTATTTCGGCCCGGAATGAAAGGAACTAGTTCCCGGTTTCTCAAAGAACTAGTTCCTTAGGACCTATTTCGTGATCGAGACTGTCACCGATATACAGGTTGTTAATTTGTTTATTACTCGCGGCAAGAGCTTTATGATTGAAATATGGCAACCTCGGCCCGCTCGTCGATAGACGACGCGACGCTACGGGACGAGTTGGCCGAAAACCCTATAAGTGCATGCGTTCTAGTGATGTAAAAGTTCTAAGTAATCGTTACAAAGTAACAGTTACTTTATGAGGACTCGAAGTAACGCTTACCATTTGAATTAAGTACTCGTTACTCGTTACTAAGCTAATTCGTTACTTTTTGGCCGGCAGTAATCCTAATCCCTGGAAATGCACGAACCGAGGACTCGAAACTCGATACTGAAATATTCCTTACTTCGACGTAGGTCTAGTTATCAATATGTTTATGTTTAAAGTGTTGACTTGACGCCGGCCGGTGTTTTGGATGGCAAATGTGTGATATTTTTATTACAATTATTATGATTGGCTCATGCCGACCCGGCGGCGGTCTGTCCCTTTGCCGTTTGTTGTCGCTTTTTATTTTGGCAATTCCGCACGTTTTTTCAATTTTAGTTGAAATAAGTAATATAAGATATTATTTAGGGGTAGAGTGTGTTTTACTTTTTGATTTATAGTTGTTCGGTGGGCGAAGAATAGAATTGGTTATTTAGATTAACATGTCTTAGATATTAATTGAAAATGGATTCACGTTATTCACAAAAAATGTTAACATCTGAAAAAGCAGAGCAAATATTTTTCCTCTTCAAAAAAGAATAGATATTTCGCCACTTACACTGTAAGAAAATCTACAAAATAAAAATAGTAATTTTTAGTAAACACTGTTGCGTTAATCCAAAGGACTTTTTTGAAGAGATGAATCCGCCACAGAGGAATATACATTTTTTTACAGAAATATACATTTTGACATTTTATTTTAACAAAAATATATACATTTTTTTTATTTTTACTCTTTAATGTTTGCATATTTATTAATGTAATACAAAGAGAGAGAGAGAGAGAGAGAGAGAGAGAGAGAGAATAAAAAAATACTTTATATTTATTATACACATATTTTCTTTGTTTGATTTGTTTTCTTTCATTTTTAATTTTATTAATAGTACATAGTTTTATTTGACATATTATAAAAATATTATACATATTATTAAAAACATATTATTCAGTACTTGAATACCGAGTATTGAAATTATCCTATTAAGTTATCCTTACACTAGAAGAAAGTAAAAATCCCTTATAGGTTAAACCGAGCACGCAACGAAGATCGCCGCGCACAATAAGTAACGAAGTTCCACGTCAAGCCCAAGTCTTCCAACCTGTACACAAAACAACGATTATAAAGTAACGATACTAAGTACCAAAGTAACGAGTAACTAAAGTAACGGGTCCAAAGTAACGAGTCATATTTCCAAAAGTAACTAGTAGTTACAAGTCCATAAAAGTAACTAAAGTTTACATCACTAATGCGTTCTCAATAGGCAGTGTTGCCATTCTGTTCCTCTATAAGTAACAACGGTCAGCGCGATCGTAGCCCGATGCTAGGCAGGAGTGGGGAGTGCCAGCCGTATGTTATCGGATCCGGATTTAGAGGAACTAGAGGAACTAAATACAAGACTAGTTTACGTACGGATAGGACAGCGCGATCGTAGCCCGAGGGTAGGCGGAAGTGGAGAGTGCCAACCGTATGTTACATGTCCCGGACCGAAAGGACTGAGAGGAACTAATTAAAAAACTAGTTCACGGGAATCTATTCAGTCGGCAGATCCGAGATATAATACAAGGCGACGACGATGGATTCGGCCTTGTCTATTGCCACAGCCGGCGTAATTACCACAGTAAATTGTCGTGGATACCGTTTTTGATCTTTAGTTTGTTCTTTGAATAGTTTCTGGGAATTTTTCACTTTAGATCCCTAAAACTAAGAAATATCTTATAAAACAAAGTAGATATTCTGAATTTTTAGACAAAAACAAAAATGTTGAAGTGAGGAAAAATGCAATTTTTCATAAAATTTCGTATTTTTTGCTCCAATTAATTTGTGATATAGTTTTTTAAACCCTGATTTGAGCATCTTTTTTATTTTTTTATCTGCAATAAAACTTAGTACCTATATGTTTTTAACATACACAATTACACGTCTCGTTATATTTCGTACATTATAAAAATTATACAGATCATACTGTAAATAGTTCTGACAACGAAACCCATTAGCAAGTAACAGGGATGTCAATGTTAATCGGGAACTATTGTGAACTAAAAACCTAGTTCAAGGAATTATTCCTCTGGAGGAACTAAGGAACTAGTTTCTCCCAAGGAACTAGAATTCCCAGCTCTATAAAGGCCTATTTTCTTGGACTAATAATTTGATAATATTGATTTCTCTATATACCTGCAGCTACTAGTCCAGATATATGCGCCATGTCTGACATCAGATATGCCCCTAATTCATCGCAAATCGCTCTAAATCTTTTATAGTCCAAAGCTCGTGAGTAACAGCTTACTCCTGCAATGATCACTTTTGGTTTGAAGAGGCGCGCGTTTTTATGCAGTTCGTCATAATCTATTAATCCAGTTGATGGATTAACCTACAAACTCACTTACTTAAATATTGTATCAATTAAACATACACCGCATGATCGAAAAAAACGGCGTCGAAGACGGCTGGGAAATGATAGTCGATAATAATTTTGGCGTGGTCAATCTCTAGATATTATTTAAATTAACAACCCTAAAAATTAACATAAAAGTTGTCAAAAGTTGTTTTTAATAGTTTGTTATGTGTAAGCCAATATGTAATAAGTAAAATAAGCTATAAAACAAATAAATCAATTAATTACTAAAATATTAGTTATTAAATTAAAAATAAAACCTATAACTCTTTAAAAAATGATATAATAAATATATTGTTTGTCAATTTTAAATTAAGATTCATCTCATAAATCCATCACAATCTGGCAGCGCTGTCGCCATCGCTTGTCACTCAAAGTTGATCACGTGCATCGGAAATTGTTTTGCGATTACCATACGTCGATACTAGTTTTGTACCTTTTGTTAACATTTTAATATGCTTAAAGCATTTATCAAAAATATAAATATATCTTTAAACAGCTAAGTTAAGAAAAACAAGTGGCACGGCACTGTTAGAGATATGGTAACAATCTGGTCTCGGGTGTTATAGTGTTATTGGTCATTGTATTCTTTATGTCATTATACAGGGTGGCGCACCTCATTCGCCTCGGTTGATTATACGAAAACGGAAAGATGTAGAAACAACATTTTTTGTGGGTATATGTAGAGAGGCAATGTGCATAATTTAAAATTATTTTCAAATGTACAGGGTGTGTCAGAACTAAGACCCATATCAAAGTTATATTTTTTCTTAAGGAACACCCGGTATTTTATTTCATTTTTGGATTCTTGGACATAAAATAAAGCATTTATTATAAGGGTTAAATATGTTTAAATGCTTTGGTTTTTGAGATATTTATAGATATTTAAATATGCATCCTATAATAAAAAAAATTGTCAACATACTTTTCAGATTTAATTCTTGTGCTGACTTTGAAGCCAGAGAAATAAACTTTATTAAAAAAATTGATTTACTTAAATGTATACAAGGGTATCAAAAATTGCTGGTCTATTTTAAATATTTATTTTACCTAAAAACTTCGTTATTTCAAATACAACACTATGCATTTTTTTAAATAAATCGAAGCAGATTTAAATGCTCTTTCAAACTATATTAGGGTTTCCTATACCTATCTGGCTCAGATTTTGAATAAAATGCGATTTTTCAATAAAATGGCAATCAAGATGGCTGGTGTCGCCATGGCAATTTGCTAGTGACAGTTAGTAGCTATTTTCAAAATCGACAATAGTTTATGGACTTTATTTAAATTTATAACAGTTTACTGTTATTCAATTTACCTACAACAGTTTAAAGTAAGTATTTATAAATGTAATAAAGAAAAATAAAGAAGTAGGTCTTTTTGATGTATATTATGATGACTTGTAGATAAATTGGATTTGCTATAACAGAACCAATTAAGGCCAATTCATCTTCTTCACTTCCAACGATAGGTTTATGCCTAATAGATTTTTCATATACCATACTATCAGCTCTGCGAAATAAGAAAAGTAGATTTTCAAAGGAACAATTGTCAAAAAAATTCCTATTTGGATATCTTTGAGCATAAACCCTTCAGCAGCCAACAAGCAATTGTTCTCACAAAATAAAATCACTAGTAACAAATCCATTCCTTCCGCCAGCAGATACTGCTTCATTTTTCTTAATAAAATAAAAAATACTTACTTATTAACCTTATTGTAGGTAAATTAAATAAAAATAACCTGTTATAAATTTAAATAAAGTCCATAAACTAATGTCGACTTCGAAAATAGCTACTAAGTGTCACTAGAAAGTTGCTATGGTTACACCAGCCATCTTGATTACAATTTTATTGAAAAATCGCTTTTTATTCGAAATCTGAGCCAGATAGGTATAGGAAACCTTAATATAGTTTGAAAGAGCATTTAAATCTGCTTCGATTTATTTAAAAAAATACATAGTGTTGCATTTGAAATAACGAAGTTTTTATGTAAAATAAATATTTAAAATAGACCAGCAATTTTTGATACCCCTGTACACATTTAAGGAAGCAATCAATTTTTTTAATAAAATTTATTTCTGTGGCTTCAAAGTCAACACAAGAATTAATCCTAAAAAATAATGTACAGGGTGTTCACAAAGTTTTTTACTATAGCATGCATATTTAAATATCTTTAAATATCTCAAAAACCAAAGCATTTAAACATATTAAACCCTTATAATAAATGCCTTATTTTATGTCCAAGAATCCAAAAATAAAATAAAATACCGGGTGCGTGTGTTCCATAAGAAAAAATATAACTTTGGTATGGATCTTAGTTCTGACACACCCTGTACATTTGAAAATAATTTTATATTATGCACATTGCCTCTCTACATATACCCATAAAAAAATTTCTTTCTACATATTTCCGTTTTCTTTTCATCGTTCACAAATCTTTTATATAAGAGTACGGACCAAGTAAATGACGTCTAGGGCTTGACTTCGCCAAAATTATCATGGATTGTCATTCCCAGCCGTCCTTAACGCCGTTTTTTTTGTCTCGATGGTATGATATCATGACCTAATAGAGGTGTCCTCTTTATGTAGAATTTTTAAATTTTTACCTTGTATGGCATCGATTCAAAGAATATAGAAGTGGCAGATATCTTTTTTGTTTGTGTGAAGAAACCATGAGTTAAATGACCTCCATCTGGAAGATCTAAACCCATGATGCGGCCGTGTGGTTCCACAATACCTAAATACGTTTAAAACTAACTTAAAATATATACTAGGTACTAAAAATGTTTGTACATATATGTATCTCCAGGGTCCCGCAATAATGCGTCGGGCATTTGTAACTCCTAGAATAAAAAACTTGAGAATTTTGTATACTGTTGCCTTTTTGGCTTCCTTTCAGATCACATTACATAATCCTAAGATAGGAGTATTTTAATAGTTTCAGAGATATTAATAAATAAATAAAAAATATATATTTTTCAACCTTCATTAAAAAAATTGTTACAAATACAAGAACTGTCCTGAAATCAAAATTATATTAAGTATTTACTTTAGATGGTCTGTACTAACTTTGCTATAGGTATGGTAATCGTAAATCATACAGGATGTTCAAAATTCTACGCCAAACTTTCTAAAATAATCATGTAATCATGTAATGTTCCAATAGCAGGCGGTAAAACCGATGAGGCTATTGTCTGTTTTCAAAGAGTTTAAGAGTTATTACTTTTCACTCTTCACTTTTACGCACTATAGTGAATCATTCTTGTTGCATTTTCTTCAAGTTCTTTATCTAGTCGGTTTTTGAACGCGTTTATACTGGGGGCAGTCACTGTATTTTCTGTTAAAGCATTCCATGAATATGCAACACGATTTGTTAGAAAATTTTTCCTCTGTACTTTGGCTGTCTTTTCTTTGCTTGTTTTTCTTCAGTGTCCACGTAATTGGGGGTTATGGTTTTGGGAAAATATATTTTTAACATCACATGTATAATGTCCGCTTATTATTTTAAATGTTTCTATCAAATCCCCTCTGTGTCTTCTTTCTCTTAATGTTGTTATATTAAATTTAGCCAGTCTTTCTGTGTAGGTCATATTTTGTAGCTCCAACGGGATTTTAGTCACGCGCCTCTGTATCTTTTCCAATATCTCTATGTCCTTAATATAGTAGGGGTTCCACACTGTGTACGCGTATTCAAGCTTTGGTCTAATATAGCTTTTGTAAAGCTTTGCTATCATCTCTATAGAGTGGTCTTTAAAAGTACGCTGTATTAGATACACAAAGGAGTTACATTTCTTGGCAATTTTTACAATGTGGTTTTCCCATTTTAAATCTGATGTAATAGTCACTCCAAGGTCATTTTGTTCTGACACTGTAGACAATATTGTGTTGTTGAGTATATATTCTTTATTTGGGTTATTTGGTCCTATTTTAAGAACGGCACATTTGGATTCGTTCAGTTTCATTCCCCAAGTATTTGACCAGGTTTCAACCCTCTTTAAATCTTCCTGAAGCTTTGCTGCACTCAGATTGGGATTGGCATAGAGTTTTTTGTCATCAGCAAAGTTTTTTAAATTGGTTTCAATAAGATTGACAACATCAAAAAGGTAGACTATAAATAATAGTGGGCCCAATACGGAACCCTGAATAACCCCACTAGCAACTAGGTGTTTACTTGAGAAAACGCCGTTTACTCGTACTTGGTAGTACCGTTCATCTAATGAATCTTTGATTATTTGTAAAAGCTGTCCTCTTACTCCAAAATGTTCTAATTTTCCAAGCAGTAAATTATGTGGAACTTTGTCAAAGGCCTTCTCAATAGTCAAGGTAAATTATATCTGTTGGGTGGTTGTTATCGTGATTTTTAGTCCAGTCATTTAAACATTCGAGCAAATTAGTTGAAGTAGAGCGCCCTGGAAGAAATCCATGCTGAGACGGTGGTATTAAATTGTTTTCGAGGAAAAATGCTGTCAACTCTTTGACCATTATTTTCTCCATACATTTGAGAGGGTTACATGTTAGACTAATCGGTCGATAGTTTTCTGGTTTGTGTCTGTTGCCTTTCTTGAATAGTGGAGTTACTGTTGACATTTTCCACTGTTCTGGTATTCTTCCCAGGTCCATACATTCCTGCATGACCGCTGAAAGTCGGGAACCAATTGTGTCACTACATTTTTGTAACAAAATTGTTGGTATGTCATCTGGCCCTGGACTTGAATCGATTTTCATGTTTTTAAGTGCTTCTTTGACCTTGCTCTCTGTGAAATGTATTGTACTAATCGTGTTTTTCTTCGATTTTTCTTCGATTTTTTTAAATGACAATTTTTTAAATTAATTTTTACAGAGATGGAGAATTAAAAAATGAACATTTTTTATATTTAGAATATTTCAAAATTTTTAACGGTTTCGCAGATTTTCGCGGTTTTATATTTCATATGGCATTTTCCACAGTAAATTTTTATCAAAGCCACCCAATGATTGTTCTCTCGTATTTTATCGTTGAAAGAGTCATATGAAATAATACTGTATGTATCTACGAAACCATTAAAATTGTGAAATACATACTTTAAATACGAAAAAATGTTCATTTAATAACTCTCAATATCCAACAAAAAATAATATACAGGGTGTTCCATTCAAAAAAACAGACAAAAATTATTTTATTTTTTTGAAAGTTTGGCGTAGAATTTTTACCCATATCTTAGAATTAGGTAAAGTGATCTGAAAGGAAGCCAAAAATGCAATAATATACATAGATAGAGTTACCAGATGAAAACTTGTCCACCCCGGGTGAGCCTTATATAACATAAGGCTGATATAAGAGCAAAAATAATATATTGTTTTATTGGGAATAAAAACGATACTTTTTGTGACGAGGCTGTACGGGGTGGACCATTTTGGTTGTTTCTATAAGGTATCTAGGAAATCGTGAGAAATATTCAAATTTTAATACTGCAGTCTCGGGTTCTTTTTTTGAAAAAATTACAATGGCGCAAACGGATCGTGGCTATCTTGATCGGTTTCGAAGATACAGGGGGATTCTTAAATTTTGTACTTTTTGAAGTTGTTCGATAGTTTGTTTATTTCAACAACCACGGAAAAATGAATTATACATTCTAAAGGCACTTTTCTGTGTAGAATGCAGTGGCATAGTCAGACTTTCTTCGAAGAAAATATTTTTTGAAATATTAACTATACTTATGTTTTTTTTTTAAATAGAACCCCCTGTATATTTTGAAATTTTCTTATGCAGCATGGCATGGGCTTCTCGAACATATATAACGCTATATTTATTTTCACTATTAACCTCAACATTTCAAATTTTTCTTAAAATATCCACTTAGTAGATAGTAGGCCGCGCCGAGTAACAAAGTAAACGGTTGTCATGGTGATCGGGACATACCTTTGATGGATGCGTGATATTTCATTTCAACAGATTGAAGTGTGTGTATTTTAAATAATAAAAAAATGAGTAAATTTGAAAATTTATAGAAATATAATACATGTTAGAATGCTATATTGAGTCTAACAAACATAAGCAAATGGCAGCTGATTTATATTTTGAGCGGTATCCAGAGCGCGAGCAACCAAAGCCAGCCATTTTTAAAAGGTTAGAAGAAAGTTTAATCGATTTTGGATCTTTTCAAAAACCGCGTCTGAAAAATTATCAGAAAGAAGATGAATAAAATCAAATATTAATGTCGTCGGAGCCGTAACACTAAATCCAACATCAAATAGAGCTATCGAAATGCTGTTAGCGTGCGGAGACGGTAACAACTCTGTCTAGATAATAATGGGCAGCAGTTTGAACATTTAATGTAGTCTTTGTGTTTTTATTTCTTTTATATTAGCTGAGAAGCCCGGTTGAAGTAACCTCTTGAGTTTATATTAAAATATGTTCTTTTGTTTCTGTTACACTTATTTTTTATTTGCTTCGTATTGTTCGATTTTATTTAATTGCTAATTCACGTTTTCGGCTCCGAGGACATTAACATATTGATTTTCTTCATCTTCTTTCTGATAATTTTTCGGACGCGGTTTTTGAAAAGACCCGAAATTCATTAAACTATCTTCCAACCTTTTAAAAATGGCTGGTCGCGCTCTGGATACCGCTCGAAATATAAATCAGCTGCCATTTGCTTATGTTTGTTAGACTCAATATAACATTCTAACATATTATATTGCTCAAAATTTTCAAATTTACTCATTTTTTTATTATTTAAAATACACACACTTCAATCTGTTGAAATGAAATGGCACGCATCCATGGTACAAAGAATACAAGGTATGATATTGCGCAGGTTGGTCGCTACGTCACAGGTGATAACAGGCGCTATTGGTCAGCACGCTCCGCGCGCCGGTTCAAATCGTCAAGATATTGTTATAAACCTGTTTTTTTGTTTATATACCGTCATTGAATTATCGCTAAGCAAGTTACTGTGGAGCAGTGCGTAAGGAGTCGGGCTAGGAAGCGAGAGACCGGAGTTCGAATCTCGGCCGGGACATAACTTTTTATTTATTTTTTAAATACTGTTGTATTCTATAGTTTATTTTTGTAGTATAAAAAAAAAAGAACTATTTATTCTGTTATTTTTTAATCTCCGTTATTAATATAAATTGATTGTTAGTACAATACCTCATTTAATATAAAATAATATTCTACTTTTTGAAATGTATTGGGCCCTAATTGTACCTAAAAGTAATATATTTTTAGTGATATACCATATTGCAAACTATTTAATATTTCAGTCACTTAAAAAGTTAATTTGCATTGAATAATTGCCTACCATTAAAGGAAATTTGAGCTATATAATCCTTGATGGGCATATTCTGGGTATGCAAATACTTCCTTTAAATTTTGGGTGTCGTTCAACCGATTTATTCTCAAAACCAGAAACTTCTACATATAAAAAGAAGCAGAGGTCACTAATTATAATAAACTTCACCCTTGGTATTACTTCCACTAATTATAATAAACTTCACCCTTAGAATTACTTCTATCACAATTACAATACGTTCATCTGCATTGGCATTTTCTACTTTTCGATGGGAAACAATAAACTTCCCAATATTTTTTAAATGATGTAACAATTCCTCTTGTGGTTACTTTTCCATAGATATCCTCAACTCTGTCCTCATGTGAATTCAGAGGCAATGAAAATGAAAATTATTTACCATAAACATCGCAAACTAAAAACCTAATAAACAATTTTATACCGAATATAGAAATAAATTTAGTATTCTTACCTATCGTCCAAATCCATGTTAATAGATAATTATTATTTTTAAATATATTTTTGGAACTGCTGGTTTTAGTAATTATTAAATTAAACGAACTAAAAAAAAATAAACAATTCTTAACCATAACCCCAAAAAAATTCAGATCTCCTGTCAACTTTCTTTCTTTCTATTTTTTCATTATTTTCCTAGTGACGTCACAGGTGGTATGCGCGAACTGAACGAAATTGGAGCCGCTATCGATCATACCTTGTATTCTTTGTACCATGGCACGCATCCATCAAAGGTATGTCCCGATCACCATGACAACCGTTTACTTTGTTACTCGGCGCGGCCTACTATCTACTAAGTGGATATTTTAAGAAAAATTTGAAATGTTGAGGTTAATAGTGAAAATAAATATAGTGTTATATATGTTCGAGAAGCCCATGCCAAGCTGCATAAGAAAGTTTAAAAATATACAGGGGGTTCTATTTAAAAAAACATAAGTATAGTTAATATTTCAAAAAATATTTTTTTCGAAAAAAGTCTGACTACGCCACTGCATTCTACACAGAAAAGTGCCTTTAGAATGTATAATTCATTTTTCCGTGGTTGTTGAAATAAACAAACTATCGAACATCTTCAAAAAGTACAAAATTTAAGAATCCCCCTGTAGCTTCGAAACCGATCAAGATAGCCACGATCCGTTTGCGCCATTGTAATTTTTTCAAAAAAAGAACCCGAGACTGCAGTATCAAAATTTGAATATTTCTCACGGTTTCCTAGATACCCTATAGAAACAACCAAAATGGTCCATCCTGTACAATACGACATAGAAGCGAGGCACAAAAAATAATTTCTACTCCGAATAGAATATGCTATTTTGTTTTCAAATAATTTTTTAAACAATTTCAAAAGTTCGAAAGGTTCCAAATAATATAAAAAGATTTAAAAGTAATACCTTGTATATAAGTAAGCGATAAGTAATTATATATCGACAAACTATGGTTACGCTCGTTGTATTTGACACTTTATCTCAGTTTAATAATATGTTTTCCACATGTTTTCGTACTTTTGTGCTTAGGCGTAAAAGTGCTTTACTTTTATGGATAGCCGTTAAAATTACTTTTTTATGTTGCCAATCACGTCGCAAAAAGTAATAGATACTTTTGTGACGTTTGAAAAAAAATACAACTAAAACAATAAATTTACACTTTATTTACGGAAACGTATTACTTAAAAACGGATTTATCAACGTTTTTATAACTAAATTTATTAAAAGTAATATATTATTTTGCATTATTGCGACATTTCTAAAAAGGAAACATTAAAATCTGGAAGCTTATCAAAAATCCGCCCGGACCAAACCGGATGTAGCTTTGAATAAGAAGACTAAGGAAGGAGCATAATGCTATCCATGTATTCATGCATGGTGGGCGGAAAAAGCTCTCTAGGGTGGGGATAGTTGTATAAAGGTAGTAAATCTAGATGGAAATTGTGGCAGACCCCATCCCCAAATACCTTCGAGATCGTGCCTTGAAGTTCTACGAGAAAATCGGTACTATCCCCAATAGTACCCTAAAAATCTTCGATTACAATCCCGAGGACTATAGAAACTTCAAATACTCCCATCTTAAAACCATTCTTCTAGACAATTAATTTTGTCCCCCCCTTCTCATAATATAGTCCTCCCATTACCCCACACCCCCCCCCTTTTTTCTTCCCCACATATTAGCAGGAATAATAGCTGACCATTCTTCGGCGGCTGATTCCTCAGAGGTGGACTTTTTTTTAGTGGGTATCAATACGAGTCCCACACTGTCTAGGGGTTATTCCTATGACCATCTCTCTCGAGATGGTCATGGAAATGATCACTATTCGTCTATAAAAAAATTTTCAACCACCCCTCACCAAAAAAAAAAAAAAAAAAAAAATTGTGGCAGAACTTAAATTAACAGTGACACTATCGCGATTTATCGAAAAAGACTCTAAAATAGTTGGTTGTGTAGCGTGCGGTAGATCTCGGCAAAAATTGAGCGAAATAATGGAACAACTTTTCGCTCTAGTAAGTGACTATATAATATACATACGTGTAGTAAACCGATCATTTATGAAATTCACTTAAAACTACCAACATTTATTCACAACGTAAAATTAAATAACAAATTATTGAGTCTACCCCACGTCTACCCTACATCATAGTTTTACATTTTTTAAATAAAATTAGAACGGCATTGATAAACCGGAATTTAAGTCGGCCATATTTGAGGCCCATCGCGGTGTACCTAAGATTTTTGATATGCTCCTTCCTTAGTCTTCTTATTCAAAGGGATGTAGTGAAAATTAATCCGGAAGTCTGGTAACCCTATATATAAAGGGTATTCCATGTAAAGAAAATCATCCCGATTCACTCACATTTTTTTGAGCCACCTTATAGAAGTTAAAATATTTTCCTGAAACACATCCTCATACATACTTCAGGTTTACATGCAATCAAAACTCTAAAAAGTTTTTTATTCTAGGAGCTACACATGCCCAACGCCCTATTTCTGACCCCTGTATAAAGTATAAACAGGTATTGTATTTTAAAAAAGACTGGTTATATACCTGTATATACAGCAAAATTTGCCGGCGAGCCTGAATATGGTTGCACATTGACACCCCACTCATCCGGATTTAAGCAATATGCTTCTAGTGCTCTTTTCTGTGCCAATCGTTCTACTTGATCGACAAATTGAGTTCCACCGTAATACCTAGTGACATGACATTATAACATAAGCATTAAAATTAGTTTCCTTTAAGTTATAATATTTACATACCTTGCACCCGGAAGTCCCTCGGCATACTTGTTAGTTAAACAAGAACTGAGACATTGTAATACTGATAAAGATGTAAAATTCTCCGAAGCAATCAATTCCAATCCCCCTGTCTGTCTTTTCTTTTCACACTTCATGATTTCAAACAATTCTGGGTCCGATTCCCATATATTTTGGTTAAGAATTTTAGAACACATATTTGAGACTTGTACAATTAACCTTGGTTGACCCTAATTGAAATATCGGTAAATAAAAATATAAGTAAGAACTAAAATCTACAATATACAGATCCAATATCTTTACACTTTGGCTACAATTATTTATGCAAATACTGAAAGTAAATATGGAAAACATTGCAACAATAAAAAAAATTGAAACAGAAATGTTTCAGTAAACAACAAAAAAAATCCAAAAATATATACACATAAGCGTTCTGACCTTACTAATTTGTACATTGTACAAAAATTTCACTGGATTTCTGAACATTTTTGATTTGATACAAAAAAAATATAAATCTGATTAAATGAATTTCAAATTGACAAATAAATAATAATACCAGAACCAACAATACTAACCTAAAATAAATTTAAGGATAATCTCGTCTCTAGTTAACGCACTTTGAAAACCGAGTATAATCAATAGAATAAACTGAATGAATTTAAACTTATTGTTTAAATAAAATATATATGAAAACAACGGTAAGCTAATCTGATAACCTCATAGCAACGCATAAAAGGTCAGAAAATGTTATTATCCAATATATAGGCTGTTTAAATTGAGCAAGAGTAATATTTATGATGTCGAAATCGATTTGAAAGTGTTATTTGCTTGGCAAATACCACAAAACAAGTATTTTATAATGAATACAACAAAAATTGTTTATTTTTAAAGTGCACTTACCCCTTCCTTCAACAGGTGTGCGCAGGTGGCGGAAACGCGAGAAAACATTTCGATTTGAATTCAAATAAGCGGCAAATTCGAAATGGCGTGGAAAATACAGGCTATTTTCAACTAGTTTAAAATAAAAAAGTAGTACGCTTTTTGAGAAATTATTTAGCCTGAGCATAGTCTTATCGTTTTTGGATAACCTTTTGGCCGAGTTTGTAGTGTAAACACAAGTGGGGGGTCCTGATTACAGTTCTTTTGCAAACTTTAATTGCTTATTATTGTATATCAATAACGATACTGATTACGGCTTGTAGTTGTAAATGAAAATGCTGCTCTATAAAATGAGCAGCATAGGAATTACAAGCTGATATATGGGGTTTAAAAATTTCTTGTATTATTGATATTTTGAGAAAAATATGTTTCAACAAGTTTTACAAAGTTTTGCTGGTATTGGCTGGTTCTAAAATGGTTAATCTCGTTTATACTTGCCACATTTCCATACCGTTTTAGAGAAAATTAGAAAAAAACATGAAAATATAATTAAGTTTTTCCTTAAGTTCTAAAAATCAAAACGTACGTGTTTCTATGGTATACATTTCGATTTCATTCTTCATCTTAGCTAGATTATTATTAATTTTGTTTAACGTCATATTTTTTTACAATCTACGACATAATGAAAACGAAATTATATTACCATATATAGAAACACGTTTTGATTTTTAGAACTTATTACAGTTGAGGGTTGGAACCTTTGGTGTTACACAGCAAAATAAAAACACTAAATCACCACAATACACCAAAACACTTTTACTTTTACACTGGACGCGCGTTTCGCTTACTATATGTTAGCATCATCTGCTGATGATGGCAGATGATTATAAAATGAAGTTTTCAGTCAGTTTATAATCATCTGCTGATGATGCTAACATGGTTAGCGAGTAAAAAGTAAAAGTGTTTTGGTGATTGTGGTGATTTAGTGTTTTTATTTAGCTTTAGAACTTAATTAAAAAAAAACAACTGCTTGACTGCCCAACTTGCTCTTATTCATTCACACCGTGTATGTTTTAGTTACATCATATTAGATAAATATACGAATTGATGACGTTCATTACACTTGTTGGTATCGATATAGGACTTAAAATAGCGATTAATACAGACGTCAAAGAAAGATGTTGTTCCGTCACAATAAGAATGCTGTTGTAAGATCTTCCAAACAAAAATATTTTTGAGATATTTATAGGAAAAAAGTACTGTCGCTGGGTCTCTTAAACGGTATAGGTCAGCTTGCAGCAAATCTGTAACCTAAATGGCAATGCGTAACAATACAAAACAAAAGGCAAAAAATGAGCTTTTATGTTATATTTCTTCTATAGTGTTGCCCGATTTTAAAATAAATAAAACCGTCCAAGTGGGCGTTTCAAACAGCTCTAGTGCTTGGATTGAACCTTGGTAGTCCCATATCAAAGCATATGTTATCACATCGGAGATGAGAAACAGCTCAGCCAAAAAGTGTGCAACAAGAGGCACGCCACAAGGAGGAGTATTATCACCTCTGCTGTGGCTGATTGTAATGAACCCGATCCTGATGAAAACGAAATGAAGGGAATTTGGATAAAGGCATATGCAGACGACGTGGTAATATTCGTTGGCAAAAACTTGCAGACGATCAGTGACATCATGGAATCTGCTCTGAAGGAGCTAACGGAATGGGCAAAAAGGAATGGTTTGGGCATCAACCCAGACAAAACCGAACTCATTCTGTTTACAAGAAAATACAAGATATCCAAGTTCACCAAGTTCGCTACCAAAGCCGGAAGGGAAGACACTTGTACTTGCTAAGGAGACAAAATATTTAGGAATCATTCTGGACTCGAAGCTTTCCTGGAAAAGGAACACGGAGGAAAGGATGATAAAGGGAATAAATGCATTCTATGCATGTAAAAAAACTATTTGGAAAGAGATGGGGTCTGCAACCGTACATTATACACTGGATGTACACTGCTATAGTTAGACAATCATCACTTATGGAACACTAGTATGGTGGGAAGCGGTACTTAAAGAGACTAATAGAAAAAGCCTCACAAAAGTACAGCGATTAGCAGCCCTAGGTACAACTGGAGCAAGGAACAACACAGCGCAAGCTGCGCTAGAAGCTATTCTGGACTTGCAATCAATCGACTGGCTCGTGAAGGATCTGGCCGCTAAGGGTGCCCTAAGATTAAGGGAATCCAATCTGTGGAACCAGACCAACTACGGTCACTCGAGGATATTGCCAGTGATAGGAAAAATCATGGTGAACACGAGTCCACATCTGCTAGACCAGAAAACGGACTATATGCTTACCAAACATGATTTTGGAGAAAAGATAAGGATTCGCATCCCGACAAGAGAAGAATGGGAAAGCAACCGAGTAATGAACACTCAAGAGATGCTTCCGCAAATTCAGGGGGCACAGGTGTAGGCATCTTCTCAGAGAAACTAGACATCCGACGATCTTTGAGGCTATCGGATGGCTGTAATGTTCTACAAGCAGAGGTTTATGCCATAAAGGAAGCGGCGAAAGGATAAGAGAGAAAATTGCTGATAGACCAATAGGGGATATAGTGATATACTCAGACAGCTTGGCCGCTTTAAGAAGCATCGCGATGCAATCAGTGAGATCGAAAACTGTGATGGAATGCCGAGAAGCACTGTCCTGGCTGCGTCGGGGCGGGGCTACTCTGTGCCCGGTGCCAGGCCACAGCAATGTGGTGCGGGCAATCAGGAAGCAGACAGACTCGCCAAAGACGGGGCCAGGGGAGAGGCCGTAGCAGATAACCCACCACTTGTGACGATCAACACACTGAAGGGGGCTATAGGAACTACAATCAAAAGCAGCAAGAGATGTGGCAACACCGTGAGGACTGCGCTACAGCTCGAAGACTATGGCCACTGTTAGATAGATAGCAAAATGACAAAACAACTACTAGAGCACAAAAAGACCTAGTACGCATAATTGTAGGTGTCGTCACTGGAAACTGTCCCACGGGGGTAAACCTCGTAAGATGGAAAGTTTCCGACGACGACTACTGCAGAGAATGCGAAGAGGAAGAAGAAACCATAGAGCACCTGCTGGAAGCAGCAGAAGCCAACATCAGCGACATCGGGAAATTTGCAAAGAGCTGGAAGTGGTTTAACGCAAAGAAAGAATGAGAGGAAGGTTTGGTGAAACAATACAGGGGTATCGCAATCCAGGCGGTTTCTTAGCGATAAACTTACAATAAGTCGATCGTCTGGATTAGAAGTTCTCATACGAATATTCCTGGACGTCTATATTGACGTCCTCATGGACCTGGTCATAATTCATAAACTATTTAATATACTTTATGGTATTAAGGTATTTTTGGAACCAGAATTTTATAGCAAATTCACTAAACTCGACTCACCCTGTATATCTATAAAATATATTTTGAAATGTGAATTACCATTAAACATATATTTTGTAAAAGGTTTGGAGTGAAAATCTGAAATAGGAATTCTGATACAGAGCTTTTTCGGAAAACGGAGCCATCTTGTATGTATGCATTTGTATATGTGTGTGTTTATTTAAATACTAAAGTGAAAGCAACGAATTTAAATAGGTAAAACTTTGTAATATATCTTATTAACAATACAATGCAAAAGTTTTATAAAAATTCGTTCACAGTAAATGATTTCCGAGGTTTGTATCTCATAAGGGCTTAAATCACTCCACTATAAGAATACCACGGAAAAATTGTTCTGCACCTTATGAATTTTATTGGTAGCCTGTCGTGTGTCATAAAAAAGATCTTTTACTTATTTTTGTCATCAAAAATAATTAAAAAAGTTCGCATAAATGTATGTCCTAAAATGCTTGGTTTCGAAGATACAGGTACAATTCTAGTTTCATTTTATTTCGATTTTTCCAAATAATTTCTGAGGTAACGTCAATATTTAGATGAAAATTGGTGTCTGGAAGTTTTTGACATGAGAAATTTGATTTTGATGTCAATATGACTCCTATTTGTAGGCAGCGCCACCTACATGTGTTTTAACTGTTTTTAAGAGTAATAACTTTTCGTCCGTACCTGTATAAAACTACTAGGTGAAAAAATATACATTTCCGTGATTTTTTACGTAAAAAATATCTCTTGGTAAAAATGGCTACGAGCAACCGTTTTCGAGATATTTAGAATGGAAATAGCACAGACTAACCTTAAGTTAGTTTGTGGAAATAGTCAATATAGTCTGTGAAACGAATAACTTTGAATTTGACAGTTCCCGCGCGCTTTTCTAGTGTTAATTTTATTAGGTTAGCAACTTGCGGCCATGCTGACGCAATGCCGTCTCTAATAGAACAGCCCCGGAGTGAGATTTATGACGTCACGCTAGTTAAATACTACGGATTAATAAATATGTTGTAGAATACATGGAAAAAATTCCTCGTATTTTTGGTTCGTATTTTAAAACTGATATAGTTTACATGAAATATACATAATATACAGTTAATAACTTTTTTAATAATATTAATTCATTATTATTTATTGTTTTTGTTTATTTTTAATATTTTGTTTATTTTTTAAAATTATTATTCTTAACACTAACTATCTACATTGACTATGGCTGAAATCGTACTCCATCCTAACCTAAATCCCAAGAAAATCAAAAATTTTAGAATAATTTTACATATAAAATGACAGCGATCTTTATTTTATAGCCATCGCTGACGCCTTTTTTCTATGATATTGTATTATTTGCAAATATAATTTTTCGAACATTGATACTTGCAAAATATACATATAAATTTTGTGAATGCAAATAATAATACATCACTATTAGTAGATATTGAATGTTTTTTGTTAAATTAGATCGATTTTCAAACACCAAAATTTAAAATATATTTTACATTTTACCCATTATCTTACGTACCTATTCATTATTTGTATATTGTAAAACATTTGCTGCATTTGTATGGTTTATAATTTATTTGCCAAAGTATTTATTACTATAAAGAGGTATATATATTGTATTTATTAACTGTATATTATATATATTTCATGTAAACTATATCATTTTTAAAATACAAACCAAAAATACGAGGAATAATTATGTTTTCCATGTATTTTACAACATATTTATTAATCCTTAGTATCTAATTAGCGTGACGTCATAAATCTCGCTCCGTGGCTGTTCTATTAGAGACGGCATTGGTTTGATATTTAGAAATGTCAAACGCTGATGACATTTTACTTTTGGCAATTATGACATTTCGGGTTGATTTTTGCAAGAAGAGGAAGAACTGTCACTTGTTTTATTATTTTCCTTTTCTATTTCACGAAAGTAAAAAGAGTTACCTATCTGATTCGTTCAGGTACTCAATTTAAAGAATATCAGTAACTTTTTTGACAGAGGGATTTTATATTTGCCATATTGGTAAAAAATAACGGTCAAAATTCAAAGTTATTCATTTTATAGACTATACATGTAATTTTTGACAAAAAATAAGCACGTGGAGTAGATAGTTAATTTTCGTTTTCAAACAAAACTAGAGGCTCTAGTAAATTAACAACATACGTATTGGTTATATAATAATATTTATTGCAGTATTTTACCTAAGCTGAATTATTTAAAAATCAATAATACGAAATATACAGAGTCGGCAACAATAAATACAAATTTCATACAAAATTTTATACAATTAAAACAAGTTGAGTTTTTTTTTAGTTTGTTAATGAAACAGAAATACATTCTTTTATGATCAATTTTATTTTTTATTAAAAAAAAACTCTTCAATCCCATTTGCCAATTGCCTTTGTAAATAAATATTTTAATATCTTAAACAATCCTGAATATATCGATTCACCCTTAATTAAATTTCTTTGTTACAAAAACAATTGGAGAGAAGATTTGTGTTAAAATTTCTCGACTTAGAACAAAAAATTAGGCTTCCACAATAATAAGCAAAATAAATTTCTGTTTAACGTAATATAATTTATTGAAAAAAAAGCAAACATATTTTTTCATGTCAATATGTAAAAAAACATATAATTGTTAAATAAATGATAAAAATTAGGTATTTTACCATTAGGCGACAGATTACCTCATATTTAGAGTATTTTAACCGTTTTTCATACATCAAATTAGAAATATTTTGATTTTTCTGTAATAATTAAATTTTGATATACCACGTGATCAAATAAAATCAACACCAAAGTAAGCATAGAAATATGATTTCAGTTCTAATTTTACTATGCCTATTGTATAACTTCTTGAGTATCAGTTGACTAAGTGAGTGAGAAAAAGTTAATAATAGCGGACACAAAATAAAAAAAGTTTCCAGCCAAAAACTATCTATTATTTTAAAAAATATATACAGGGTGGTCCGAATTGTATTCCGGAAACTTCAGCAGCATATTCTGCAGATAAAAATAGGTAAAAAAGTTCGTATAAATGTATGTCCGAAAATGCTTACTTTCGGAGATACAGGGTGTAGAAATTTCATTTTTATTTCGATTTTTTCCAAATAACTTCTGAAGTAATGTCAATATTTAGATGAAAATTGGTGTCTGGGAGTTTTTTGACAAGAGAAATTTGATTTTGATGTCAATATGACTCCTACTAGTAGAGGGCGCCACCTACATGTATTTTAACTGTTTTGAAGCGTAATAACTTTTTGTCCGTACCTGTATAAAACTACCGAGGGAAAAAATATACATCTCTGTGATTTTTTACGTAAATAATATCTCTTTGTAAAAATCGCTACGAGCAACCGTTCTCAAGATATTTAGAATGGAAATAGTCATCACATGCCATTATTGAGTAAAAATAAACACGTTGAGTAGATAGTTAATTTCACTGAAATAATAAATTTGGGAAATTTATATATTTTTAAATTAATCATATTTTTCTGCAAAAAATGATGATAAAACAGTTTTTGTTGAACTTTTGGTACAAAAACATTTCAAATTTATGATCTCAGTCTAATAACTATTTAGTCAACATGTTTAATTTATGTCAGTGATGACAGGTATTGATAATTTCGATTCCAAGTATCTCGAAAATCATTAGTCGTGGCGATTTTTACCAGGAGACCTTTTTTACGTAAAAAGCGTCGTAAATGTATATTTTTTTACTCAGTAGTTTTATACAGGTACGGACGAAAAGTTATTACTCTTCAAACAAGTTAAAAAATATGTAGGTGGCGCCCTCTACTAGTAGGAGTCATATTGACATCAAAATCAAATTTCTCATGTCAAAAAACTCCCAGACACCAATTTTAATTCAAATATTGACGTTACTGCAGAAATTATTTGGAAAAAATCGAAATAAAAATGAAACTTCTACACCCTGTCTGTATCTCCGAAACTAAGCATTTTTGGACATACATCTATACGGACATTTTTACTTATTTTTATCTGCAGAATATGCCGCCGAAGTTTCCGGAATACAGTTCGGACCACCCTGTATATTATATTTTTTAATATTAGTAGTTCTAATGTTTGATAAGTCTTTATGAAGCTTCATATAAATCACAAAACAATCATTGATAAGATACACAGCAGTAGACACAGCAAAACTCTTTCTATGCCTATTGTGACACCGTTTTTATTTTATTCCCACGGTACATTACCAGATTATTATCAGTATCTCTTTTATTATTATATTACTGATTTCAAGTTGTTCTGTGGAGTCCTATTATATACAAAGTGTCTCAATATTCTATGGACATAGCACTACTACCTATTTTTGGAATAAAAATAAATTCATTGGAAACAATTCATCTCTATACAAAAGTGCTTTTTACTCTTCCCGTATTTTTTCTTGATTTTTTTTGTGAAAGTCAAATATTAGAGTGTTTAACAAAATATAGGCATCCCAAATCACTTTCAAATCGGAATAACGGTTCTCAAAATAGCTTAAAAAATGTGTATATTTTTTAAAGTTTGATATGCCCTCTAATGGACAAACGAAGCACTTTTGTCTATAGGTAAATTGTGTCAAATCAACTTATTTTAGTTCCAAAAATAAATAGTAGCTCTATGTCTACGAAACATTGGGACACCCTGTATAGATTCTTTTAAATTAAGAACTGACACTGAATTAATCCACAAATTAAATATTTTGGTAAAATATAATCACCTAATGAAAAAATAGTCTAAACGTTTTATCTGAAAATACTTCAACATAATAAAATTAGAGCAAACCAGTTAGAGGGAGAAAAAATAGTTATATTTAACAGGTAATGATTCTTGTAAATATAATTTCTAGTTGGACCGGAAGTCCGCTCAATAAATATTAGTTATATACAAGTGGTGTTAGATATACGCTTTTACGAAAATAACGGTAAATGTGGGTTTACACGCATCCGTAACGCGTCATCCGTCACGGTTCGTATGCAATTTTATTGGATTACTTAAAAAAATGACAGATCATACTTGAACATGGTTGGAGTGACGGAACGAGGCGAGACGGGTGCGTATGAATTCACCTTAATAGTTAAAATAGTTAACCGATAAGCAACATACTGAATCTTAGAATTTAAAGGCTAAAATCAGCTTCGAGTCGCGTGACGACGCACTTTCCCTTCAGAATAGTACAGATTAGGCCTCCTTTACACTATAGTGTGTTCAACCGTTGTTCGACGCTACGTCATATATTGTCGAACTCTTTCTTTCGTGTGAAAACGGGATGAGATAGATTTTGAAAGCTATTACGTTATTTCATAGATTTCCGCTCATTATATGTAGTAAATGTTATTTGATTTGTGATGTTATCATCCTTATATTACAGTTGAGGGTTGGAACCTTTGGTGTTACACAGCAAAATAAAAACACTAAATCACCACAATACACCAAAACACTTTTACTTTTACACTGGACGCGCGTTTCGCTAACCATGTTAGCATCATCAGCAGATGATTATAAACTGGTAATAAACAGCTTATAATCATCTGCTGATGATGCTAACATGGTTAGCGAAACGCGCGTCCAGTGTAAAAGTAAAAGTGTTTTGGTGTATTGTGGTGATTTAGTGTTTTTATTTTGTTATCATCCTGTCGACGGATATCCATCAGTGTCAAAATTAAAAATCGACTATGTGGTAAAACAAAATTAGGACTATATACTACTAGTACCGCATTTACACAATGAGTGGAAAGTGAAGCCAAAGAAAAGAAATAGGAATATCAACCTTGCATAAGTCTATCCTTTTCGTGTGTCGGTATTTGAGTAACGCGATTTTGGAGCGGTATTTTTTTGTAACGTCGTGTCGCGCTTCACAACGAATCAGGAACCTGTTACTGAAGAACGACGATCATAATAACGACAAAATTATAAATTATTTATAATTTGCAAATAAATTATTTATAATCGCACTTGAAGTTAGCTTGAAGCGTATAACCGCATAGCGACGTGTTTAGCTCCAGCCGTCGCGATTTCGTCGGTCGCCAACAGTATCTGGAACTGGTATGTCCGTAGCGCCGCGCGATCTCGATCGGGACGTGTTCGCTCCAGCCGTCGCGCTCCTAGAGTTGTAGTTCCCTGTCGCGAACAGAAGTAACTGCTGTAACTGGGCAGCGACGCTCGACCTCGGCAGCGACCTACTTCGCTCCAGCCGTCGCGCTCCTAGAGTTTTAGTTCCCTGTCGCGAACAGAAGTAACTGCTGTAACTGATTATCGACGCTCGACCTCAGCGGTCACATACTTCGTTCCAGCAGTCGCTGGAGCGCTTCTAGGGTTTCGGTTTTGCCTGTCGCGATTTGGTCGGTTACTATTGGCCATGGTGCTCCCGTCGCTACGTTACTTTCGAAATAGCGATTTTTGGTATGTACTAGGCATGGTATGAAATAGTGTTGTTTGAAAGATGAAACGCAAAAGCAAATAAAATAAAATAAAAATATTTTATTTGCTTTTATACATTTATATAAGTTTTATTGTTTATATCTATTTTTAAGGTTAGGTTAGACAAATAAACACTTTTTTTTGACAGTGGTTTGGACTTCTTCATTTTAACATTAAATATATTATATTGCAATACACATAAATATGAGCCGTTCATTTTATTTAAACGAAAATTGATAAAGAAAAAAAATAACAAGGAATGTCATTGATTTTCTAAAATTGAGATAGATTGGCTATACACAATTATAAACTCGAAATTTGGAAAATGAGTGGCGGATAAAAGTTACAGTAATCTACAAATATAGATAAGTTAGATATATTTTCAGCGAGGACCGCAACAATTGGAAGTCGGAACCTCGGTTACAAAATCGCGGTATTTTTCTGGAACGGTCGGTTTTATTGTAACGCGACTCACGTGGAACCGGTATTCCCATCACTAGTTAGTATGACATAAATCAACTAATCGCCAAGCATTTCTCACGCTTGCGTAGTTCAAAGCTGTTGAACGAAAAGGACCGACATATGTGGATTTTCTATAGCTCCATCTCAAAAATCTGGCTTCTATTTCTGTCCCTTACTAGCAATATAGTCTTATAATATATTTGCCAAATTCAAATACATTGAAATTGAATGAAAATAAATAAAGGTCACGCATACCTACTTGAAATTAATGAAATCTGCTGAACACGCTTAGATAATTAACTATGACGTAACGTTGATCAATAGTTGAACAGACTATATTTTTTTAAATCTATCATATATTTTTTGCTTATCTACAGAGCGACCCAGTGTTACAAAAAAAGCTTCATATCATTTTCTTTCTAATATTCTCTATAAAATATGCAAACAATAATAACGCGCGTACAGCTTAAAACTATTTTCAAAGATACTGTTTTTGGTTGATATTTTTTGAGTTTTATATATATAATAGCTTCCGTATATAACGTTTAACGCCTTGAAAGTAGCAAGGTACAGCTTGCCATGCTAGAGCTGTTCGGTATACAATGAAGGTAATGTGGCTAGCACTCTACGCTTCAACCGCGCATTATTACCTCAGGATTGTGAATCCCAAGTACTCATTTAAGGCCGAGTCGACCTAGGTACCCAAACTCTTTCTATGCCTATTGTGACACCGTTTTTATTTTATTCCACGGTACATTACCAGATTATTATCAGTATCTCTTTTATTATTATATTACTGATTTCAAGTTGTTCTGTGGAGTCCTATTATATACAAAGTGTCTCAATATTCGGCTGATGAAATGCCGGTTGTGGGATTCGAACCCACAACCTTGAGATTGTATCACTTTATTTTTAGTATACTTATTCATAATAAAATGTGCACAGTTGCCAATTATTTCCGTATGGTGCTTAACAGACGAAAGAAATAAGAAACCTAATTGGAGCTTTCCTACAACACTGAACCACCCTGTATACAAAAAAACTAAATAAAAAGTTAACAATAACGTAAATTCGGCCTAGTAATATTAATTCAAGCATTTTTTACTCAACAAACAATCGAAAGAAAAACAAAACATACTTTTCCTATAATCTTATATTAAATTTAAAAATATGCGCGGACATTTTCAAGATGCAATAAATAAAAATCGTTTTTTTTATTACACACTTATCATGATTCTTACTATTCCAAAGAAGATATATTAACAAAGACTGATTTGGCCATCTATTTAACAAATTGATTTAAACTTCTGTTAGGGTATATATATTTTTTGGGTTGGCAACATCGGTTAAAGCCACGATTCCTTCATTTTAATGTCACTGCGGTAAGTAAATGAAAGGTTCCCTTATTTTGTTGTCAGTCTAATATCAGTTGTATATCTTGATAGCCTTCTCTAGGTAGTTGAACCTGGTCCTTTTGGGGGCTTTGTTCACGTGATCCAGGCCTAGCCAAGGTCTACCGCTCGTCGTCACTGAAAGAGGATTAATGTTAAAAACAGTTTAAATAAAAAATAATTTAAACTTCGTATAATAAGTAAAAAAGTTCATATAAATATATGTCCTAAAATGTTTCGCTTCGGAGATACAGGGTGTAGAAGTTTCATGTAATTTTTATGTATGATGTAGTGGTGGTAAAAAACTGTTAAAGTAAACGCCACGAATGTTTGGGAGTGATTCATCGCTTGATGAAGTTAGAATCGACACGCCCGCTATCATTTTTACATTAAAAACGTAATTTTTTACCGCAGACGTAGTTTTTTAAAGGCCCGGTTTAATCATCTGCCTGCGCTCCTCCTACTTATTCTAAAATGTTAGCGTGATTGACAAAGACGATACTATATCGCGTTTCTTTGATTGATTCGTTTTTGTGCGTCAGTCCATTGATGTGCTTGCAGTGCGACCAATGGGGCATTCCAGTTTATATTTATAACCAAATATATGTTTTGACAGTTAAAACAACAAATTAAGCTACATTCTAAATCAATTCGCTGGCCGAGTCGTACTTTGGCACGCAAGCTTATCTTATGTACTTCAGTGTACTCATTCACAACAAAATTCGACGCCAGAGTGCAAGTTGAAGTTGGATTGAAAGCTTGCAAGCTGCTTTCAACTTCAGCACGGAATTTTGGTTTGACAATTATGACAAATTTGACATTTAAATTTTAATAATTATTTTGTTTGTGTCGTTGTTACAAGCCATTTTCTTGTGAAAAGTAAATAATTATTAAAAGAAAAATGAGTGAAGGACGCTATTCTTATTTTATTAGGACTTGTGGCTTTGCTGTTAAAAAAAACGGCAATTATTGTTGCAGCTCAATAATTAGCTTGACCGAAAACCAAGGGGTTTACCAAAACCCAAAAAATGAGGCGTCCGACCCATATTAATGGCGAGAAAAAGTTTTGGGTGCTTGAGACACATTTTAGAAAAAAATCATCAATAGGCGTTTACGAAAATTGCACCGGTAGGTACCGGGTAACTTTTTTACGTTCGAAACTAATAACGGTATTTTTGTTCCTTGTTCTAATTTTATCACACATTTACCGGTGCATTCGGTTTATAGATTATGGATCGGGGTAAGGTCTCGGTAAATGACCGTTATGAGAGAAAACCGAACCTATAAGAGTTTAAAACGCGTTTAAAAAATCAGAGATCAGAGACCTATTAATTGAAAATCGCCATGGACATGGATGTATTTGAAATTGAGCAGGGGAAATGCTCTGTATGTGGTCTTGAGGGAGATTTGACTGAAATTCAAAACCATTTTGAAGAACATATCAGCAGAGATTTAACTGGAGAATTGGATGAAGAATCTACTTCATTCATCTTTTCATCTATAAGATGGCTTAGAGGTTGTGGCACAAAGTCTTGTTATTATTATATTAATTGTATGTTATTATTATATTAATTAGTATAATAAATTTAATCTTAAGATATTAACCAGTTCGTTTTAAAAATATTCTACCAGATTCATATTTGACATAAAACATATGTTTACCGCTGGGTAACGGTAAATACCGAAGGTATAATTTTCGTAAACGCCTAATAAATGACGTTTTTGTTTCCATTTTTCTAAACATAAAAACTTGGAAAACTTAATTAACAACTGTCCCGGATTTTGACTCTTCCAAAATCAAAACCAACAACTAACCTAAAAAATGTCAGGAGAAAGTTTAAACACGCATGCGCAAAGTTCGAATTGAAATTTGTTGTGAATGGTTAATTTCGTGACGACTTTAACGTCGAAGTGCCACTCGGCCAGCGAATTGATTTCGAATGTAGCTTTACAACAGATTATACATTGATTATTATATGACTTGAAACACCATGGCACTGGAATTAAGTTTTATGTGACCTTGAACAGATTAGTTCACATGGTAGCGACCGATGAATCACGCCCAAACATTCGTGGCGTTTACTATAGTTTTTAAATAACAGTTGAAAATGTTACTGTTATTTATATATAACAGCTTAAAATAACAGGTTTCTGTAATTTTTTGACTTTAATATTAAACATCTAAAATAGCCTACGCATTGTTCAATTATTGTATATACTAATATATAAAATCCTTAAGTGACTCACTGATTAATCACGATCCTGCTCAAATCACTCAACGTAAGAAGCTCAATTTTGGCATACAGGTTGATTCTAGGGTGTAGAGGTTTGATAAGAAGGGATTTTTCGAAATTCCAGTTCCAAAGGGGTGAAACCCACCCCAAATATTACAATATTACAAGTTTCCGAAAAAACGCTTAAACACGTATATTTTATTTTTTTTAAATATTTTAAGGTTTTTTAAAAAAGTATACAGGGTATTTCAAAAAATCTGGTCATTGATTAATCACGATCTTGCTTAAAGCGTTTGACGTAAAAAGCTGATATTTGGAAAACGGATTGACTTTAGGGTGTAGAGGTTCGGTAAGAAGGGATTTTTCGAAACTCGAATTCTAAGGGGTTAAAACCACCCCTCAAATATTAGAATATTTTTTATTAAAAAACCGGTGAGTTTTTCGGAAAAACTTTTAAACACGTATATTTTATTTTGTTGTTTTACATATTTTAAGATTTTTTTAAAAATTTATACAGGGTGTTTCATAAAATATGACCATTGAGTAATCACGATTCTGCTTAAACTGCTTGCGGTTTAAAGCTGATTTTTGGCAAACGGACTGACTGTGGGGTGTAGAGGTTCGATAAGGAGGGGTTTCTCGAATCTCAAATTCCAAGAGGGGGAAAACGCCCCTCAAATATTACAATATTTGTTATTTAAAAAACGGTTAGTCTTTCGGAAAAACGCTTGGACACGTATAATTTATTTTGTTTTTTTACATATTTTGAAATTTTTTAAAAAATCATACTTGTGTTCCAAAAAGTTGGGTAATTGATTAACCACGATTCTGCTTAAATTCGCGTAATAGCTTGGCTATTTTACAGTCAGAAAATGCAACAAAAAACGTGGTTTATAAAGAAGTAGGCTAAAGTAGCGAAGTAGGCTAAGGCTATTCAAGTACTTTTTTATATCTTTTGTTATTGCAGGACTTTTTTCAAATCTACCCCTAAGGAGGTAAAATGGGGTGAAAATGATTTTTATCTTTCATATTCAGTAACTGCCAAAATATAATAATATCGCCATATTATTTTTTCTCATGCTGACATAAATGTGAGAAAATTTTATCCAGCTCCAGTTTGTATGTTAATGGAAATTCTTGCTTTGCTTTATTATCACCATTACAAATGATTAATACGACGCAAACGAAGTCGCGGGTACACGCTAGTAAAATCAAAATAAATCTTTATATCTATTTCTTAATAAAAAATAATGTACTTAAAATATAAAATTTATAAACAAATCAAACTCTAGCCTTGAACTCTATTCAAAACTTTTAGAATATGATTATTATATTTTTAATATTTAAGAAAATAATTGTTACTAATATTCAGAAAAATCAATATTACTAATATTAAAAAAAAAATAATTAACTTAGACAGTCTAAAAACCCTGATATTTTAGGTTTTTTTTGGTTACTTGTTTTGATAATAATTAGAATAGACTAAGATAATAATAACTAATAGATAGTTATTGTAATCGCAAAACATTTTCCTATGCACGTCATCAATCATATCGACATTGACATTAAAGTCTATAAACCTGAAATTTTGCCAAAAATGTTTAAATTTGTTGTACAATTTAAGATACCGAGCAGCTTTTCATTTTACTTTATAGAGCAAATGATTGTAACAGATTTTTATTTAGATTAAAGCTGCAAAAATTAGTTTAAACCGAATTTTATTATCGCTATGTTGGTCACATTGCGCCGTCTTCAGCAAGGTTGTCGTTTATTATTTGACAATTATCCTAATGTCAGTCATTATTTTGTATAATATCGTGTTGTTGAATCTTTGTAATTCTCGTTTTTTGCCTATTTTCATAGTATTTTTTTTAAAAATTGCAGTTTTAAGCATAAACAGTTCTTTTAAGAACTAAATTTTCGAGTTTTTGTATTTCATTTCTTGAAATAGTGTGTTGGAAAATAAGCTGAAGCATAGGATCTTGTAGCTTCCCTGTTTTTTAAAACTATTTTGTACGAGAACATGACAATAAAGGTCCTTTATTACCCTTGACTGCAGTCAGAAAAGTAAGTTTGATTGATAAGCACGTTATACCACTTTCAAAGTTAGTTTTTATTAAATTCTGTGATTATTAGTTTGTGCATTAATAGCACCTTCTTACTTGTTATTATCACTTATGACGTTGTAAGATGTACAACAATAAATAAATAACCCATAATAACGCTGATAATAATCTTCATAATGGATTAGTTGTTGCCGATATGTAATAAGTAAAATAAGTTATAGAACAAATAAAGCAATTAATCACTAAAATATTAGTTAAAAATAATTAAATTAAAAATAAAACGTTGTTTGTCAATTTTAAATTAAGATCTCATAAATCCATCACAATTGGGCAGCGCTGTCGCCATCGCCTGTCACTCAAAGTTGATCACGTGCATCTGAAATTGTTTTGCGATTACCATAGTTTGTATACTCACTTTGTGTAGGAGGTTGCCTGAAATCGTTTAAATTAACTACGTATTCGTCTTCTGTAATGACCTGAGCTCGGCCCATCGTTACTATTGCAAATTTGAACTTCTCCCACTCCTTCTCCGGCACAGCCAATTTCTTCTGTATCCTCTCTAAAATTTTGTTTTCGTGTACTTGGTCAATCGATAAAATATCGCTTTCACTCAGTGGAACCTACCTTTAACTTTACTGAAAGGTTCGCCTTGCTTAATTTTAATAAGGAAAGGAACACCGAAAGTGGAAAATGCTTCTTTGTGGAAATGGGCGCACGATATAAGCATTTCGTCGTCTGCTAAGATCAGCTCATCTCTGAAAATAACAATTTTTTCATTCATCTATCATATCATCATCGTTATTATTTTTAACACTAATTTCATAAACGTCAAAAATTCATTAGAACATTGTATCTCAGAAATATAAAAACAAATTAATAAATACAGATCTGGTCATCTTAAATCAGTGGTCTAGAAGTTAACGTGTATGATAATGTGGAGATTGATAGAAGTCATGTAGTTCGATTACACAACCTTCTCCCTAATATAGAAATTTAGATCCACTTATATACTTAGGATCTTTAATAACAAATAATGGGGGCTGTGAAGCAGAGATAAGAAGGCGTATAGCAATGGCACGGACGGCTATGATGAGCCTAAGAAAAATATGGGCAGATAGGAATATAACTGAAAACACCAAAAAGACCCTTGTTCGATCTTTGGTGTTCTCCATATTCCTATACGGGCCTGAGTCATGGACCGTCAAGAGCGCTGATAGATACCGTATAGATGCATTTGAGATGTGGTGCTGGAGGAGAATGCTCCGTATCCCATGAACAGCTCGAAGAACGAACCAGTCAATTCTCAATGAACTCGGTATCACAGATGGATTATCCACCATCTGCCGTAGGCGCATCCTGCAATACTTCGGTCATATCACTAGCAGAAGTGAAGAGAACCTTGAAAAACGCATAGCACAAGGCAAAGTAGAAGGCCGAAGACCCAGAGGACGATCACCATCAAGATGACTTGACCAAATAGCAAATATTACAGGTCATCCATTTCAATCAAATCTCCGAAAGGCGGAAGATGGAAGACCAAAATCACCAGCTGCACATAGCCATAATGTCACGATTCTTCAGACATGAAGAGACGACGAAGAAGAAGAAGAATGTAAAGATACCCTAATGTAAGGAGAGATAACAAGAAGGTTTTTACATTTCTTCTATGCGTTATTGTCAGATTTTTCAACTGCAATTCTTTGCCTATTTGACCGACTCTCTAGCTCCAGTAGTTTCCAAGATGCCCATAGAGAACATCGTAGAAAACTCACCCTGTATAGATTTTATCTTTGTTTTTTTTTAACATTCCAATTCTGTATATTGTTAATTAGAAATAAATGATTTGCCATTATCCATCAGCTTAAAATTCATATTGAGCTTGGTGTCTAATTGTAGGAAACTAGTAGTAGTAGCAGTAGTAGTAAACTGCAGTATATCCACGAGGTATAGGCTTAGTGTATTTCTGTTGACTTCAAAAAATTCCGACCGCAGCGCTATATACGGCAGAAATCAGAATTTCACTATGTATTTCACGCCGCGCCGTTCCGGTTACAGTTCATGCATTAAAATAATATTGAAATCGTGGCTTTGTCATAATATATAAGTATTTTAGCTTTTTTGCTAGTGCAGTTATTAAAACTATAAAATACTCAGGTACGAGGTTTGTGTGATGTAACGCTGTTTCGGAGTTTCGGGTAGTAAAAATTAAGTGAAAAAGAACTCAAACTGGGGGTCGCGTTGTGTTCTAACAATTTCAAATGTTAATAAAATTGCCGAAAAATTGTTAACGCGTAAAGGAGGGCGCAATTACGTGGTTGTTGGGTGCATACATACATACTGCCATTACTCGCTGACGAGTACTCGACACGCATCAAATGGTGGTCACGCAAGGCGTTTTCTTTCATGAGCTTTTCTGTGACTGAAAAGCCCGATACGTGATGTTATTTGCCTACCGCACTCCGGACATTCATAAATCTCATTGCTTTGTTGCCTCTTTACTTTTTGGTTGTCGCTGTTAACTGAGTTTACAATTCTTCTCCATTGAGTTCTATTGTGAACTGCTTCTTCCCAATGATTCTGCATGTTAATCCCCTTTTAAGTTTTCGTGGAAAATGTCCTTGTACCTTTTGAGTTGTCCACCCGGCCTCCTCTTACCGTCCACAAACAAGCTCACCGTAAGCAGAGATTTTAGTATGCGGTTTTCTTGCATTCTGCATACGTGACCAGTCCATCTTAAACGGGATTTTGTAACAATGACTTCAATACTCTCGCAGTTAGCTTTGTCAAGGACCGATACGTTTGAGACATGATAGAACCACAGGATTCTTAAGAGTTGTCTAAGGTGTCTTTGTTGCAACTTGTTTAATGCGTTCATGTGTCGGCGGTGCGGCACCCAGGTTTCGCTCCCATATAACATGGTGGGGATTATAATTGCTCGGTACACTGCCAGTTTCGTTTTTGTACTCAAGTCATGATTGTAGAAAACCCTGTCTTTTAATTTCCAGAATGCTCTCAATGAGTCAATATTGGCCATTTTCGAAATCAAACTGCCAAGGTAATTGAATTCCGCCACATATTCCAATAGTTCTGCTCCGATTTTTATAGCCTTGTTGTGATCTTCCCGGGGAGTGCACATGATTTTAGTTTTGTCGATGTTTAGCTTAAGGCCCAAAGCCTCGTATGCCCAGGTATATGTGTTCAACTTTCTTGTAATTGTTGTAAGGTGTTTGCAACTAGAGCGCAGTCATCAGCGTATTGAAGTTCTGTGATGAATTTTGTACGTGTTTTTGCCCTCAGTCTTTTATGTTGAACAGACGGCCGTCATATCTGTATCTAATGCCCAATCCTCTCTCCTGCAGTTTGCTGTCCACTATAATGGAGAGCGCTGCCATGAATATGCTGAATAGGAGAGGCGCTAAAACACATCCCTGCCTAACTGTGTCTGTTGGTTGCAATAACATTCAGTAACTCAACTTTCATGGATATTCAACTCTCCCGATCAACATTTTATAGCTTCGCAGCTTCTTACACCGATTTCATCAAAAGCAAAAATGGATTCAAGCAGTTCGACGAAACAACAGTTTGTGAGTAAACAAAGTGCCCATTACATAATCAAAAAATTAAACAGACATATATAATAGGATAAAATATAATTTACAATATTAATGGTATACTGTTTTTTTTTTAAATCAACTAGTGCTTAATTTTTTTATGAATATCTTCTAAAATTATAATTATGTACCGTCAAAAAATCTCGTTATTGCCGAAATAGCCCAAGTTATGTCCCCACTAGCAAAACCGGTAAGTAAAACTATGCTCGCTACCGTAATTAAACTCATCTAAAAAGTTTTATTAGCTTCAATAATAAATTATAATGCAAGTTAGAACTTCTGAAGATATCAAAATATTTTTTTTTATTTTTTTTAGAATTTCCACAAATTAATTATACTTCCTAACATTTTCAGAATAATTATATTGTATAAACTTTTTTTCGTATACTTGCTATTTAAACCTGTGTATTTGTATATACTGATTGTTTACTATATTATCCGATAGTGGCAGCACCGGCGGAGAATGCACCAAGCCTATAGTTTTGACAGTTCTCCTGACTTTGCTTTTCAGGTTGAGCTAAGCTAAAGGATGCACGATGAAAATACACGATGCCAAATATCAAAAGGTAAAAAACTCTTGTTACTTTACTATACCAATGAAATCAAAAAATGAGAAGAAATATATTAAATCAAGCTATTAGTGAGAATAACTAAATATAAAGACAACACATCTACAAATTAAATGCTCGTCATTGTAACACAATTATTAAAGTTTTAAGACATTCAGTATTAGCTCTATCTGAAGGTATTTTTTATTAAATTATGAATTGTGAAAGACATTTGACTATAACACATACAAATTAGGGTAAGGTCAATTCCAATAAGGTATTTCAAGATTTTATAATTTCCCTTTATTTCAACTTAAATTACATTATACGAAATATAGCAAAACATAAATTTTATAATTAATAACACAATACAAATTACATTTATTTGTAAAACTATTTATTCTTTAAATTAATGCCTAGCCATCTTCGTTTTGTCTCGTACAAAATCTTATTAATTTCATATTGTGCTTCATTTAAAAGTTCTTCATCCCTAATCCCTTTTAACTGACTCGCTACATAGTCACCAAATATTTGCAAATCTGGTTTTGGTGTTGGTTCAGTTGAAGAAGCATCGTGTACTTGTACTGTGACTCCAGTAGAGTCGCAGTTTGCTTCTGTATGTTGTGTTGTAAAAGGAGTTTCCTTAGTAACGCAAGTCACACTTGGATTTCGTGATTCTTTCTGCTTCTTCTGCGGTGATTCTTCGAGGTTTTGACTGGAAATTGTACCCTATTAATTAAAAATACCTATGCGCGAGTTCGAAAAATGAAGATTTTTCATTCTCAAACTTGAAATAAATTCAATAAATCAAAAATTCCTCGGAAATATACTGTGTGACATAGAAATTGCAACACCCAGTAAATAAAAACATGTTTTATTAATATTTTGGGAAGAAGTTGGGATAAATATGAGTAATAATCGATTTTATCGACAATTCAAAAAAATTTATTGAAAGGAATTCTTAACAATTCAATAGTGAGTCGCATGTCCATGCAAGTTATGATATTCTGTAACTCTTTGTGGCATGCTGCGTATTAGATGATCGATATCTTCTTCTGGTATGTCCTCCCAGGTTAATGTTATCTCTAAATAACCCTAATGTGCGGGTCACGGCTGAAGGGTTGCATTAGCTTGTCAGAGAAAGTTTCTAGTAACTGCTGCGGTATGTGATCTGGCATTATCTTCCTGGAAATTTGGATCTTGCAGTAACACGTTATTGATGTAAGATTGAGCGTTCATGTTTCTGTCAAAAAAAAACTGGAGGTGACCTGCTTCCAAAAAACTGTAATAGCACTACTAATCATAACGCTGTGGCCGGCCGTAGTCCAAGCAATAGTGTGTCGATCTGCGGTGCGAGAGGTACTGGGTTCGATCCCCAGCCAGTACGGTCGCTTTTTTATTTAAATCAAAATATTGATTTATCTAAATAGAGCGACCAGCGAGCCGCCACCTCAAGGAAGGCAATGGCAAACCACCTTGAGTACATATACTTATAAACTCTATACAGATTATTGCCTATCCCTCCAATGTGTTGGAGTTGAAGCCAAGTTAGAGACACCTAGATAACCGGTTCATGTATATTTCACGTAAGTTCGTCTGCTAGGCAGACACTGGCGCAATAGCGCAACTCCGAAAATCGATTAGCCCTTACTCTGAGGATTAGCCAATTATCGGTACGAAGTTGGACGAAGCCGTACGAACGAACAGCTGGTGCTAGCGTCTAGTCTCTTATTGGTCTAGTTATCCGATCGATAATTCAAAATCCAGGCTTGCGCATTAAGCTTGAGCAGGCCTATCTGAGCGACTTATGCAAATTCCTTCAGAAGATTTATATACCCATTTCACCGGCTCGGCTTCACAGAATGCAGTTTGGAGTCGATATAGTTACTTTGTACAGCCTCTCAAATAGTGCCGTTCGGATTCGGCGATAAACTGTAAGTCCCATGTACTTGTGAAACATTGATGACACACATCACAAGTATATGCGAGAGGTAGCCGACGCTCTGTATAGAATATGGCACTGTAAGAATCATAAGTCTCACAATCGATGAAAAATTGAAGTTGGTGCCTTTCTCCATGTCCGAGACGGACTCTTCTACGACCATCGTAAATCCACAAACAAAAGTGACTCGTCACTGAAAACAACCCGGCTCTACTCCTGATTAAAACGAGGCCGTTCTGATACCATGCTGTCTATGTTTGATGTTAATGGCACAACCAATCGCGGATGGTATGACTGTAGTCCATAAGCTCTAATTCTTCGATTAGTCGACCTCATGGATGCCTGCTGACCCGTAGCTACCCTCCACTCATGTTCGATTGCGCTGCTTGTGCTGAAGCGGTCACCAAAGGCACTAAGTCTTTCTTCGCGATCAGTGGTTCTTCTTAAAGTCCCAGTACTCCTACGCCGTGTTAGACGACAATGTACAGGCCACTTTGTCCAACATTGTATCATTGTAACATTCCGGCAAATACTGTGTACAATTTTGCGACCCATTTGTTATCAAATCCGTTTGTTACTAAAATGTTTTGTACTAAAACTGGTATTCGCGCCTAAAATTATAAATCGGAACACAACCAGCTTGAATGTTGAATATAGGCCAAACGAGCTTACTTGTAATTAATAAAATCGGAACACGGTCAATTACTAATTTACGTACTAGAAATTGCATAAACAATAGGTTTGTTCCAATCCGCCGCAGAACCGTCACCGAACGACCACGCTCGTGCGCAGTAATTCAAATGTGTTCCAAACGAGATTTGACGGTTATCGGACGATCCTATTGACTTGCGCATTAAAGCATATTGACAGGGATTATAGATTTTTAACAGTTGATTCTGGTCCGGCGTCCGGCTGATGTTTCTGTCTTGGTTAGGTTTGTTTTTTTACGAATTCGAATATGTATGCGTTATACTTTTGTGAGTTTGTGTGGAGTAAATCGTTCGGAAATTTTAATTGATTTTTTATTTATAAAATAATGTTCAAAGATTCTACCACTGCAATGAAATAACAGGAAACTACGCATAACAGGATCATAAAAGTGAGGATAGGTAAGTGAGTTAGTGAGTATACAGTTGAAACAACACTTATCAACAATTACTGGATTCTGATTCTCCATTTTAAGAATAATAATTATTATTATTGCAAATTACAAACAAAAATAATAGGGTTATGTTATGAAATTCTGAACAAAAACAAAAAACCGATCGATACACGCACGCTTGACACTATTGACAGTCCCGAAAACAATCCACAAAGCGTTCAAACGTTGATACTTTTTGCACCGTCACGAAACTATTTGAAGTACGCGCATGCTAACAAAGTGTAAGAAAACCCATTCGAGTACGATCTCAAAACGATCTCGAAATGTTGGTTGCAATAAACCTAATATAAACTAACCTTAGCGCAGCCTGCAACGGATATTAGATAAATAATGATAACGTAACGTTCAATGTTCCTCATAGGTTTTGCAGTTCAGTTGATTTCAAAAAATTCCGATCGCAGCGCTCTATGCGGCAGAAATCGGAAATTTTCGCTATGTATTTCATGCCCGCCGTCCCGGTTACAGTTCATGTTGATCGCATGAAAATAATATTGATATCGTGGCTTTATCAAAATATTTAAGTATTTTAGTTTTTTGCTAGTGCAGTTATTGAAACTATAAAATACTCAGGTACGACGTTTGTGTGATGTAACTTTCATTCGGGTAGTAAAAATTAAGTGAAAATGAACTCGAACTGGGCGTCGCGTTATGTTCTGACAATTTCAAATGTTAATAAAACTGCCGAAAAAATGTTAACGCGTACAGGAGAGCGCAATTAGGGGGTTGTAGAGGTGTAATAACATTCAATAACTCAACTATCCCGGATATTCAACTCTCCCGAAACAACATTTCAAATTCTAATAAATCTCAATAAGTTCGCTGTTAGACAATAAAGATTCTCTAAGTATTAAATCAGCCATTTCAGGGGGATAAAAAAACATCTTATTTGTTATATTAAGAAAAATATAACAATACTTGCTTACCGTGGAACTTCCTCGATCCGGTATACTTTCGTGTTTACGATGCCTAAAGATTCCAGTAACGTGTCTTCTTTCGGGCCCATAGATATTTTATTACAATTTACTTCTGTTAATCTACAAAATAACAATACAAACATTAATAAGTATTTTGTCTCTGAACCTCTTTTATTATTCATTTTTAAGAAATTAGTTAGACACGCTAAAGTAACAAGAAGTATCAAAAATTCAAGTTTTTACCAAAATTTCGTATTTGAAGGCCCATTTTCTTGGATTATTATAAAGAATGCATTCTTCTCAAAAGTTAATAATAAAAAATTGGCGCCGGGAGGCACGTATAGCCGCCCATACTAAAATATGTTAATAAAAAGTTGGTAGGCAGTTCTTTTAGTTTCAAAGTAAAGGAATTTTTCTAATTTTTTTATTTCAAAAACTGCGACTTTGACTGATTTTGATGTTATTACAAATTTTGTTGCAAATATTATTCCTAATCTTAAATTGAAAACCGCGTTTCGCTAGCTACTGTAATTTTGGAGTTACAATTTTTTTAAATTTATAACCCCCTCCCATACCCCCTTACCAACCCCCCACCCCCACCAAAAACTAAAGGCCAGATTCACAGGTGCCACAGCATTTTTGTGCCAAATTTGGTTAAAATCGGTTTAGCGGTTTTTGAGTTATCGTGTTACAGACGGACAGACAGACAGACACCATGAAAATATTTTGTATTTAGGTCATTTATGGCCCAAATAACTCATTTTGAGTGAAATTAAAAAACTTTTTTTTGCCGATCTTGATAGCCTACCATACCTATTGGTATGGTCGACTACAAATACGGAGGGTGCCATTTAAAAATCAAAAGTTGTAGTCATTTCCAAAGGGCGACCCTCAAAATGTGAACCATAAATAACTACTTTCCTTTATAAATAAAAACTTACCTTAATTTTCCAGTACTACCTTCACTGAACTCGATCTGTTTCTTGGCCTCGTCTAACAAATCTGCAACCGTTCCGTTTTTATTCGGGTAAAGTATTAGATCCTTTTCGTCCTTCATATTGGGGTGGACGTACACGCACTTAAATTGTTTCTTGTTCTCTAATTCGTTAACCCTAATGCTGAGCTGCTGATAGAAAATCTTTTTCGGTACCTTTGGTTTACTATAGATCAGCAAATCCTTCAGGGTGCCTTCGAATGTACACCTTAGTGGATGTCCAGGACTATCTTTATAACTAAAATTATATTTTAAGTTATTACTTTTAAATTAACGATCACCCAATGGTCTATATAAAAAAAATATAATCTCAAAAGAAACTATTGGCGTTTGATGTTCTATAAGCTTGGTGCATTTCCAGTTGATTTCAAAAAATTCCGACCTCAGCGCTATATATGGCAGAAATCAGAAATTTCAGAAATATTATATATATATATATATATATATATATATATATATATATATATATATATATATATATATATATATATATATATATATATATATATAGAAAATCTGGGATTTAGGGATTTAGTGGGGTTGCAGTCGGTACTGCAACCGACTGCAACCCCTCTAAATCCCAGATTTTCTTTCTCACTAGTCAGTCGAGACTACTTTCTGCTTATATATATATATATATATATATATATATATATATATATATATATATATATATATATATATATATATATGTATATGTATATGATATATGTCGACATTAATGTGTTAATATTTAGGTTAGGATATGTTTTTGGTTGTTTTGTTTTGTGTTATTCTCGAGATTAACCGGACTTTACCGTGGCTTTGTTATAATATTTAAATATTTCATTTTTTACTAGTGCAACTATTGAAACTATAAAACACTCAAGGTACGAGGTTTGTGCGATGTAACGCTGTTTCGGGCAGTAAAAAATAAGTGAAAAAGAACCCGAACTAGGCGTCGTGTTGTGTTTGGTTTGGTTTGGTGACAATTTCAAATGTTAATAGAATTGCCGAAAAAATGTTAACGCGTTAAGGAGGGCGTAATTAGGGCGTTGTTGGGTGGAATAACATTCAATAACTCAACTTTCCCCGATAGTTAACTCTCCCGAAACAACATTTTATAGCTTCACAGCTTTTCACATCGATTTGATCAAAAGCAAAAATCGATTCAAGCAGTTCGACGAAACAAGTGAGTAAACAAAGTGCTCATTACTCATTACATAATCAAAAAATTAAATAGGCATACCGTGCTGGCAACTGTTACTTTTAGATCTTATTAAGTCGGAGTGAGAGAAATACGACGGTGCGCTGTTGCGGCGTTGCCGGTACGCCTTTCCCTATCAAACGAAGTAAAATCACGATTGCAAACCGCTTATTTTTAAACGATTTTTTTTTCGAAAAGATAACTAAATAAAATCATTAGATATGTTTCTGAGCATCTGAAATGGAATTATAAGGATATCGTTAGGGTGTCCATTTTTTTATAACGATAAACGTCAGTAATCGCGATAATTTCGAAAAACCTTCAATCAATTATTTTTAATAGATTTCGAGATATCGATTTTTGAATTCAGAGTTCTAATAGCGCGACCACTGTCGAACACCAACTCAATTCCACTTATTTTTACCAAAAATGCAAGTGTTTCTAACTTGCACTTAAAAATTTTCAAGCTGCAGGGAAAATTACGACTCGTTAATAAATAAACAAATAAAGTATCAAGAGACGTAATTAAATCTAAGTAAAGCTGAACGCATGACGTACACATTTCCCTAAAACTTTAAGTACCGACAGAGATACTGATTGGGTCGAACGGTGGACTGCGACAAATCTGCTATATCCCCTTCTACGTCTCTTAGCAATGTGCACAGTTTCTCGGTTTGTTTCATACGTTTGGCAACGTGTTTACTGTTCTCTCTTGTTGAGTACATTATAAACGCATTGTACTCTTCTTACATACGGAAATCTCGACTCAAGCCTTTAGTATACTATGAGAGGATAACATATAATTTGCAATATTAATGGTATACTTTTTTAATCAACTAGCGCTTGAATGTTTTATGAACATATTCTAAAATTATAATGATGTACCTTTAAAAAAATCGTTATAGCCGAAATAGCCCCAGTTATGACCCCATCAAGCAAAACCGGCGCGTAAAACTATGCTCGCTACCCTGGTTGAACTCATCTAAAAAGTTTTTTTTTTGCTGTAATAATAAATTATAATACAAGTTAGATCTTCTGAAGATATCAAAATATTAACTTTTTTATTTTTATTTTTGGAATTTTCACAAATTATACTTCCTAACACTGTTAGAATAATTATTTAATAAATTTTTCGTATACCCGCTATTTAATCTGTGTATTTGTATATAAATTGTATATGCCGATTGTTTACGATATTCTCCGATGGTGGCAGCACCGTCGGAGAATGCACCAAGCCTATAGACATTTTTTAAATTAAAAATACTCTACTTACCTTTGAGATTTGAAAAATTGCAACAAATAAGGATCAGTGCCTACCCTCTGTGCAACAGCCCTGGCAAACTGATCATACGTCATTCTTTGTGACAACTCCATAGTAAATCCTAGAATAAACAATCACGTATACCAAAATTATGCAAAAGCAAAGCAGTTAGCTATACCTTGATCATTGGGTATTGTTTTGTCGACAAAAGTAACTTCTACTCTATAAAACAGATCTTTGTAATAATCCATACACGTGGGCAAATCTGAATTTACATCTCCTTCGTCTTTTTCAAATATAATTATATCGCCGTCCATTAATTCTTCTAATATCTTAAATATTTATTTATATTCATATACATTGACATATTTGTAATTTGCTAAACGTAAAGTAGAATCTTTGAATAAAAAGATTAAGAAAGGAGCATATAAAAAATCTTAGATCGACTAATTTTATCCAAAACGTGTAAAAATATGATGTAGGGTAGACGGGTAGAATCAATAATTTGTTGTTTTATTTTATGTTGTCGATAAATGTTGGTAGTTATTAAAATTGTTACAAAAATATATAATTCTAATAAAAATAGATAAGTTATAATAATTATTTATTAACACAAACATCCGATACGCTACCGAAGCAGGTAAGTCAAATTGACGTATCTAAATTCTTTGACCAGTAATCTTTAACAAGTAGTAAATAAAAGCAAAAATGCAAGAAAAAATATATAATTAGTTAATTTTAGGCGAATTTCATAAATGATCGGTTTACTACACTTATATATATTATATAGTCACTTATTAGCAAAAAATTATTCCATTATTTCCCTCGATTTTTAACCGAGATCTACCGCACGCTACACAACCAACTATTTTACAGTCTTTTTAGATAAATCGCAATGGTGTCACTGTTAATTTAAGTTCTTCCATAATTTCCTTCTAGATTTACTACCTTTAAACAACTATCAGTAATAGAATAAATAATAACATAAAATAAGCTCAATAAAGGCTGACAAATCCACAAAATTTCAAATCAAACTCAAATGTGTCAAATAAATCGTCAAACAGAACTGTCAAGGATCCCCACCCTAGGGCCCTCTCTCCGTCTACCATGCATGGATAAATGGATATACTCTGTTTTTTTCTCAGGTAAGATTTCGACAGACAATGACAGAAGAAAAGCAGATGACGTCCATACCAATCTATTTATTTTACTAAAAAAAGTTTCTAATATTTTTTTAGTTAACTATGGATGGGTTTAAATATAAATTCGTCATGCGTCGTCTCTTGTTGTTTTTAACCAGTTTTATTGGTTTATTTCAAAAATGTTAGATCATGTTTAAATTTTGTTGCTTTGACGGAAGGATGAACGACAAACGGACGCCGATGTGTATGAATTCGCCTTTAGATTTTTGAGGCTTATCAAAGTCTTGCCAAATTATAGGTTATAATTTTGTGTCAACTTATGTCAAATACCCTGCGTTTTCGAAGATGATGCATTTTGATTCGTGTTATTACGTGTATTTTGTGTCTTTTGAAGTCCAGTGGAGGAAAAATCGAGAGAAAATTAACTGTAGATCCAGAGCACAGTTTATAGTTAACACCCGGTGCCCAGGCAGAAAGTCTTAAGCTTGATTTTCATGCATCCGTTATACGTTGATACGATGGTCCGACAGTGATCTGAGTGGTCATAGCGTAAATATTTTACTTCAGCCCGTCAACGGATCCGTTCATACGATAAAGTCTGGATAAAGTGTACGATAAAGGACGTTTTGACACTTTTTTGACAAATTTAATCTAACCTTAATAAAAATATAAGTAAAATAGCAAAATCGTTATGGAAACGAAAATATAAAATGACACCAACGTATATCCGAAAAACAGAGGCATGAAAATGCAATAAATTTAAAAACTGCGTTATTTTCTAATCAATCAAAGTCTTTAAATTCTACCAATAAAATTAATATCGTAGCAACGTATCGTCGGACAACGGATGCATGAAAATCAAGCTTTATACACCAATATAGTTACCATCAATAAAGTTTGTATACCATCTCGTCATAGATAAGTGCATCTCGTATATGGTACAACGATCGTACTAAACATATACTAAAAAGTGGAGTAGCTGTAAAATATCGACATCACACGATAGGTAAATTATGGACTTTAGTACTGCAGACAAATAATGTCAAAAGGTACTGGTTTAAAAAATTAAGATTAAAGTTAATTAATCAACCTTTAAGGTAGAAAATTTGGTAAGTGTTATATTATTAATAAAATCGTTTGTTTTATTTATGTTGTTTTATTTATTCCAGCGGAATATTACAAATTTGTATTTGTAAATAAGTTATATTGATAAATATAATAATAAATGCGGGAATTTTCTGGAAGCTCGAAAGTAAGAAATAGTTATTTTTTATATTTTTTTTAGTATGTGGTGTTTTGTTCTTGTTTGTTTTGTATTAACACATACCGTTTTTTTTTAAATAAAATAACTCCTTTAGATTTTTTCAGTTTTATACAGTTTTTTTCACAATATTTTGAAGTAATCACTTGTCCCTCAAATTTTAAATATATTAATTTCCTGCTATGCGTTCCAATTGTAAAGTAAAATAAACTACTTTGAAATTAAAATGACAGATACATCTATCACTGTCAAGGATCTTTCAAGCGCGACTATAGCACTATACTCCTTCCTTAATCTCTTTATTCAAAGAGTAGAATTAGATTTATTCCACTGTCAAAATGATCTAAAATTAGTCCTACTTATTCTACGACTTACCTTTTCTATAGGTTCCCTGAAGTTTGTAATCTTTTCGATCATATTTGGTCTAATTTCTTCGTAAAGTAGCAACTCTGTGTCGGGCGCAAACCCGGCTCTCTCATTGAGCAATGGGATAATATCACTTAGTTTACTAGTAACAGGTACGTAAGAGTGACCGCAATAGTGGATTTTCTTCTGTTTGGGATCGTACATTTTGAAGAAAAGCATTACATCTGTCTCCTGTAACAGAAATTTAAAAGTACTACGTTTAGCAAGAAGAAATGTATTGATGTAATTCTACAATTACTGCAGCAAATGATTAAATATTCATATAGTCTGTACCGGATGGCTAACTAAGAAATGTCCCCGGCTGTATCTCAGAAACTACTTATTGTATAACTATGAGGATCAAAATTGTAATAAGTAAATCGGCCAAGAGAAATAGCCGGATATTATTTTCAAGTTCGAGGAATGTCCGCTAGGAGGCGCATCTGTGAAGGCCAATCAGAAAACAGGATTTTTCTCAAAAATATGCAGGTGAAGAGAGAATGATCGAATAAAAACGGCGTCAGCGATGGCTATAAAACGATGATCGATGACATTTCCCATATAATTTTATATACCGGGTGTCCCACTTAAGATGGATACAAGACTATCTTGATTGTTTGTTAAGCGATCTTTTTCATTTTTGGCGGGAGGCTGTATGGCTATAAGACGTACATTTTGCCCAGGGTAAGAAATGCGATACCTCATAGACGTACGTTTTAATGGAGTTTGATATTTTTTGAGTCAAGAGTAAACTACCCTTAGGACAGTATTTATTTCAAATCTGATAAATTATATTGAATCCTCATTACCTAAGATGCTTAAGTTCTAATTTTGATTAATATTGATACAGGGTGCGACATTAAAATAAGACATTTTTATTTTTATTATTATTTTTTTAAGCACTTACGACGCCACTGGATAAACAACAGGTATATTATCAATAACCAATTATAACCAAGTATCAATTAATAATCGATTTAAGTTTTCAGATAACTTCCATAATAATTAAGATACAATACAAAAAAACTAAATATTTTCAATTTATTTTGTTTACTTTAAAAAATTGTTTTTTAAGTTTGCTAATACAAATGAATAAAATGAGTTACAAAATAATTTAAAACCCCAGTTTTCAATGGAATCTGATATACGATTTTTATTCGTTTTATTGAGGAATATTTTAAAAAATCCAAATAGTTAGATATTTAAAACAATCACTATTAACTTTGAAAAATATGCTCTAAACAAAGATTTATAAAACTATAACGAACTAAAAGTCAACATCTTCGACCAAACCACCATAAAAAAACGATTATTAATTGATAATTGGTTGTTGATAATAAACCAGTTGTTTATCCAGTGGCGTCGTAAGTACTTAAAAAAATAATAATAAAAATAAAAATGTGTTATTTTAATGACACACCCTGTATCAATATTTATCAAAATTAGAACTTAAGTATCTTAGGTAAGGAGGATTCAATGTAATTTATCAGATTGGAAATAAATACTGTCCTAAGGGTAGTTTACTCTTCACTCGAAAAATATCAAACTCCATTAAAACGTACGTCTATGAAGTACCGCATTTCTTACCCTTGACAAAATGTACGTCTTATGATATCTTATCCAATATCTTATCTTAAGATATTGGCTTGTATCCATCTTAAGTGGGACACCCTGTATAAAATGACAGCAATCATTATTTCATAGCCATCGCTGACGCCTTTTTTATTCGATCATACGGTATTTTAATATTGCTATTGTAATCAATAGGAAATTTTAAATTTGCTTTTATTAAAATAAGGACAACTCTAGTTTGGGGTGGCCGATTTAAACAAACTATGGTTCGTTTAAAAGAGCTTTTCTTCCCTAATGATCTCCAGTATAAATTTTGTTTCCATAGATTTTTTCGTGACAGCTAGAGGGCGCTGTTTGACATCATAACAGATATTACGCTTTTGCATAAAAAATTAAAAAGCAGGTTATGTTTTTCTAAAGGGAGTCGAGAATTAATAGTTAATATGACTGTTTTAACCCATTTATTTCAAAGTTTTTGATACTCAACTGAATATTGCTGAAAGAATATTCAACAATTAAAAAGCAAGAAACCTAACCTTGTCAAATGCTGGAAGACTAGATTGTCCGGAATCTGGAGGTAGAAGTTCTAAAAATATGTTCCATGGATTAACGTTTTCAGCTGCGTCGAGGACTGTCTTGTGTAAGTCTTCCAGGTCTAGCACGCCAGGTCTCATTGTCTGATTCGACCTAATAGAATAATCATTATAAGTACCGTATATGAAACTCAAATACAATCACAAAATATAGCGCATGCATCGTACTTTAACTTAATTTTTTCAAACATATTTATATTCCAAATGAATTTGCGGTAATTGGCTCTTTTATAGAAAATCGATATATCTACAAGTCATCATAAAATAAATCAAAGAACTACTTCTTCGTTTTTCTTGATAGAATAATAAATACATAGTTAATAAATATTATTTATTAAACTATTGTAGATAAATTAAATAAAAGTAAACTGGTATAAATAGAAATAAGTCCATAAACTAATTCCGATTTTGAAAATAGCTACTGTCACTAGACACTTTCCATGACGACACTAGCCCTCTTGGTAGCCATTTTATTGAAAAATTGCTCTTTATTCAAAAGCTAAGCTAGATAGGTATAGAAAACCCTAATATAATTTGAAAGAGCATTTGAATCTGCTTTGATTTATTTAAAAAAATAAAGGGTCTTGTATTTGAAATAACAAAGTTTCTATGCAAAATAAATATTTAAAATAGACCAGCAATTGTTGATACCCCTGTATACATTAAACGAAGCAGCAATCAAATTTTTCAGTAAAGTTTATTTATTTGGTTTAAAAGTCAGCACAAGAATTAATTCTGAAAAGCAATGTACAGGGTGTTGACAATATTTTTTATTATAGCATGCATATTTAAATATCTCAAAAACAAAAGGTTGTAAACATGTTTAACCCTTATATTAAATGCCTTATTTTACGTCCAAGGATCCAAATATGACATAAAATACCGGGTGTTCGATTAGAAAAAATATAACTTTGGTGTAGATCTTAGTTCTGACATACCCTGTACATTTCAAAATACTTTTAAATTATTCAGATTGCTTTCCCACATATACCCATAAAATATTTTGTTTTCTACATCTTTCTGTTTTCGTATCATCAACCAAAGCGAATGACTGTGCGCCACCCTGTATAAAGATAGATGGCAACACTGCCAGATGAAAAAATGCTTTGCGTTTTTCTCTCTCCGAATTATTATCTCCATTGCGATTCACTCCTAGACATGTAAACACCGACCCAAGACTTCACTTGTCGATAGGGTATGTTTCTATAATACTGGACTAATATTCTTAACTACTCAAAGATAACAATCAAAAAAATATTTCTATCAAGCAAATTAAAAAAATGTGTCACTACTGGTACCTACTGAAATGCAAGTATGAAAAATTAAAAATCTGAGTGGAAATGGCAAAACCTTTGTACACAGTAACGTTTTAGAACCAGATTATAAACTGGTAGCAAGTGAAGTTTAAAAAAAACGCTGGTAAAATATAATCCACAAGTTTTAGCATAGCTATTACTGTCAATTTTGAAACCTTCACATACCTGTTGCATAAAAGTTAATTTAATTTGGTGCATACATTCCCTACCGTAGGTGTATTTCTTATTCCTTAAGCTTGAGTTTCATATGTCCGTTAACCGTTGACATGGTTAACGGACGGTGCTCTGATTGGTCATAGCGTTTTCGCGCCACTTTTCATCCGTAAATTTTTTACTCCAGCCCGTCAACGAAGAAAGATCGTACGATAACGGACGTTATGACACTTTTTTGACAAATTTAATCTAACCTTAATAGTACAAGAGCTAGCAACGTGGGAAAACGAGAATTTTAAGAAAGCTGGTTCTTTAATATACCTTTTGCTATGTTCTCCTGATCAAAGTGCGGCCGCCCAGCTGCCGGTAGACTACTGCGGTTCACTACTGCGCATCACATCTGTACAGAATTACTGCACATCCCATTTTCGTGTTTTATGGAATTTCTCGTTTATGAATAGAGATACAATAATGAGATTTTCACATTATTTTTCTACTTCTTTATGAAACTAAATATGCTACACATGTTTGTCCTAGCCTCCTTAGTTCCTGAAATACAGCGCAGTAGTGAACGCAACGTCTACCGGCATGCGGGCGGTCCGCACTCTGTTCAGTAGAGCATAGCAAAACATATATTAAAGAACTAGCTTTCTTAAAATTCTATTCTCTCGAAAACGTAGCTAGTTCTTACGACTATAAGTAAAACAGCGAAATCGTTATGGAAATGAAAATATAAAATGACACCAATCACAAGCAAATCGTATGATGAACGTAGACCTGGAAATGCAATAAATTGAAAAACTGCGTAGTTTTCTAACCAATCCAAGTGTTTAAATTCAACCAATAAAATTAATATCTATCATCGTATCGTCGAATAACAGATGCATGAAAATCAAGCTTTATAAATAGGGCATTAGAAATATCATATGTTTTTTACCGTCCAGAGTAATAAGCCAATCTGTTCGAAAAGTTACCTGGGAACAAAGCGAATGCCGTTTCTCTAAATCTAAATCTAAATGCGAGCAACACCGACTATATAAAACATCAACAACACTACAACCTCTGAGAGAAGGGCCACGGCCTGATTTGCTCCGGGGGATACTTGAACGCGTCCGCCAGCATTTCCATCATTTCCGCCACCGGAGCCTGCTTCCGGATCTTGAACACGCGGAACTGCGCGTGCTCCGGGTCGTACAGGTCGTTGCCCTGGTGTCCGTCGAACTGGTCCTCCAACAGAACCTGCAAAAAAAGTTGGACTGAATCAAATCATTTTTTTTTAATATTAAAAAACCTCCCTCTAGATTTATTAAATTATAGTTTTGATCAATTGATCATAGATAGCGCAATATTAGTTTTCCATATTAAACTTGGTAAAGAAATGTTGTTTTATTGAAAAAAGTATGGCTCTAGATCTTTTTTTAGTCAAAATCAAAAGGCGCAATTAGAATTTGCAGTGAATGATTTTGAATTTGATTATAAACTATGTGCAAAACTTTGACCGCGAATAACTTTTAAAGGAATGTTTTAATGGAAAAAACAAAGAGACCTTTTTTGTAGAGCGTAAAATTTTGTATTAGAATATGTCATTATCGAATATCTGTAATTTTATTTACTTTGGTGATAAAAAATTAAATGCAAAAGGTCAGAAAATCCCATGTTATTTAAATGGGAAAAGTATCATGATTCCGGCACGGTTTATATTAAAAATTAAGAGCTTGTTTACGTTGAATAATTTTTTTAGAGCAAAAACTTAAATTTCAGAGGGCCAAGACTAAAATTTTCATTTTTCGATAAATCTCAATAGTGTCACTGTTAGTTTAACCACAAAAAACTTCCCTCTAGATTTATTAACTTTAAACAACTATCAGTAGTAGAATAAATAATAAATAACATAAAAAATAGGCTCAATCAAGACTGACAAATCCACAAAATCTCAAATCAAATTCAAATGTGTCAAATGACAAACAACTGTCAAGGACACCCACCCTAGAGTCCTCTTTCCGTCGACCATGCATGAATACATGGATATCATTATACTTCTTCCTTAATCTTTTTATTCAATGCATTATAATAAAAGTAGTTCAAATGTACTACGCCTTTTAAGGTGATATAATATTGAAAAATGCAGTGTTATCGAATGAAATCGACATAACAGTGGGCACATATGTATAACTTAGGTTACATTCTTCTATTGTAACTATTGTTCTAGATTGAGCCATCCATATAGATTCAAAAGTTCAAAGTGAATACAAGAATAGAGAGTTTCTTTTCATTGCCACTTTGTTACAAAAAAAATATAATTTTCTAATTTATTTACCTGTATTGTCATATATAAATGCGCTTCATTCCTTTCCTTCCTCCTAACCTGTTCCATCCGCTTCTCTTCTGCCAACCTGTCTGCTAATTCACTGGGTATGTCAGCATCGGTAACCTAAAAGTCAAAATCAATATTATACTCTGTTTTTTTTTCTCAGGTAAGATTTCGACAAACTATGACAGAAAATAAGCAGATGACGTCCATACCAATCTATTTATTTCACTAAAAAAGTTTCTAATATTTTTTAAGTTAACTATGTATGGGTTTATACAGGGTGAGTTTCCTACGATGTTCTCTATGGGTATCTTGGAAACTACTGGAGATAGAGAGTCGGTTAAATGGGGAAAGAATTGCAGTTTTGTGGGGTCATAAATATGCGCCTTTCAGATTTATGAAAAAGTTCATGGCTTACTAGATATTTTGGAAAAAACAAATTTCGGCTATTTTAAAAATTGTCCCTAATTCTATTATAAGCTATTTTAGACAAAAAGTTTTCAGATAAAAGTTGTAGATAATCACATCCTTAATGAGATCGTGTCCTCTGTTTTTTTCTAAAGCCTGTAATTTTTGACATATCACACAAACGTATGTTTTTTAAATGGAAACCATAGTTGGCCATGACTTCATAAAAAGCGGCATTTTTAAGCTTTTTAGCGCTTTAAGCTATAATATGTTTTCTTCGAAAAATTACTGAGTTATAGCCAATTCTTATCTTTCTTGACTAATTTCACTTAGTTAGCCATGGAAACGAAAGTTCAATCGCCGTTACTCTCAGAAATGTGAAGCTGTCATATTCAAACTTTGTAAATTAAAATAAACAAAAATTGTAAATATGAATTTCTCAAATGAAGAAAAGCGTGTAGATACTCGCGCATCAATAGAGTTTTTCTTTCCAAAATGACTTTCATTATGCCCCCCCCCCCGCATAATGAAAGAAATGTTAAAAATTATTGATATCATAATAATATAAACTCAGGGATAGGAAGAGGTGGACTAATTGCATGGGCCTCCTCGATCACCTGACCTATCCATTTTAGATTTTTTATGCGGTATGGTTAAAAATAAGGTTTGCAAACGAACTTATGTATTAAGAGAGGCACTCGAAGTGGCGGTACGAGAGAAGTTTAATTAAGTCTACCGGTCCTTTTGTGAGAATAGGTAATAATTCAGTTTTAAAAACTTGGTTCGTTTTATTAGTTGTGTGTTTTGTGTTTTTTGAAGTTAAGTGGAGGAAAAATTGAGGGAAACTTAACTGTAGACCCAGAGCAGAGTTTATAGTTAATATTCGGTGCACAGACAGAGAGTTTTATAGACAAATAAAGTTACCATCAGTAAAGTTTGTATACCATCTTGTATATGGTACTAAAAACTGGAGAATCACACAATAGGTAAATAATAGATTTTAGTACTGCAGAAACAATGTCAAAAGATACTGGTTAAGTGATCAGCTTTTAAGGTATAAAATTCAGTAAGAAGTGTTATTAATAAAATATTTTGTTTTATTTATGTTGTGTTTATTTATTAATGTGCAATATTAATGTTATTTTATTTGCACATATTATGTTGCACATATTGCACATATTTTATTTGCACATATTTATTTGCACATATTATATTATAAATATAATAATAAATTCAGGAAGTTTCTTAAGCTTGAAAGTAAGAAATAGTTCTTTTTTATATTTTTTTTTGGTTGGTTGGTTGTTTAAAAAACATCCTTGTTTGTTTTGCACACATATATTTTGCTTGTACACATACCCTATTTTAAATTAAATAACTCGATTAGATTTTTTCAGTTTTATACATTTTTTTTCACAATATTTTGAAGTAATCACTTGTCGCTCAAATTTTAAATATAGGTATTCAATTGTACCAACTTATTTCTTTGTAAAATGAAATAACTACTTTGAAATTAAAACGACAGACACATCTATCACTGTCAAGGATTTTGTCGTTGGACAGACTATACATAACTTTATAAAGAGCGCACTTTTAATTTATAATCAAATATTTACCTCTTGTAATACGTTTGGAAGTTCGGAATCTCTAATATATACCAACATGTAAGCGTTGGTGCAATGCTTCACATTCATCATGTTCAGATCTTCATCGTGCCCGCCGTAATTGTGTTCGATCGCTTCGCCTTTGGTGCATCGCGACACCACATCGTCATCGAATTTACACCATTTCCCATCACCTAAAACCAATAAAAAAATAAAATCAATCCAATAAAATATATAATAAAAAATAATTTGAAACCAACATCCAAAATATGACAGAAAAAAAATGTTTTAAATAACACTGTCACTGTCATGTATTCTTTTGTTGGATAGACTATAAGATGGTTAACCAACTTCTCAGTCAACATAAATTTATTCTTACCTCTAGGATTAATAAATACTACATAATGACCTCCATGATTATCACCGCTATGCACTAAAACTGCATGTAACGTGTAATTGGCAGGATCATTTTGATCTTTTTCTTGTAAAAATTCATCCAACTGAATTTTTTCATAAAATTCAAATCTAAAAACAATAAAAATAAATTAGAATAGAGTTACAGACAATGTCTACAACACATTGAATTATTATTATTAATCAATTTTTGTGGGATGACTTAGGTGTTAAAAATTCAAGCTACAGGCACAGATTCTACAAGTAACAACAAAATTCTCTATTTAAATAAAATGTAATACAAAAAGGATAATAAAAAATAAGAGGCAGTGAAAGTAAGATGTGTGAACGATTTCATCGACTTTATTTTTTTAAATACACCTCTGGATTTTTACTATTTTTAAAACTAATGACATCCTAAATACAATAATGTATACTCTGTTTTTTTTCTCAGGTAAGATTTCGACAGACGATGACAGAAAAAAAGCAGGTGACTTCCATACCAATCCATTTATTTCGCTAAAAAAAGTTTCTAATATTTTTAATAAATAAATAAATAGAATAAATAAATCCGTCATGCATCGTCTCTTGTTAATATTAGTATTAATATTTTAATGTCACTTATTAATTACCTATTTTTCTTCAATTTTAATTTAATATAACAATTGTCTTACATATTCAGTTTATATGTGCACGTCTCCTTTTTAGACTTTTTTGGGTTAAATATGAGTCAGTGGCGGCATGCGAGTATATAAGGTGAGGCTACATGAGGTTAATAATTTTGTTTACAAATACCTTTGAATAAGAAGACTAAGGAAGGCGCATAATGCTATCCATGTATTCATGCATGGTGGGCGGAAAAAGCACTCTAGGGTGGGGATACTTGACAGTTCTGTTTGACGATTCATTTGACACATTTGAATTTGATTTGAAATTTTGTGGATTTGTCAGTCTTTACGGAGCTTATTTTATGTTATTTATTATTTATTCTACTACTGATAGTTGTATAAAGGTAGTAAATCTAGATGGAAATTGTGGCAGAACTTAAATTAACAGTGACACTATCGCGATTTATCGAAAAAGACTCTAAAATATTTGGTTGTGTAGCGTGCGGTAGATCTCGGCAAAAATTGAGTGAAATAATGGAACAACTTTTCGCTAGTAATAAGTGACTATATAATATACATACGTGTAACCGATCATTTATGAAATTCACTTAAATTAACTAAATTATATATTTTTCTTGCATTTTAGCTTTTATTTATTACTTGTCAAAGATTAGATGTCAAAGAATTTAGATACGTTAATTTGACTTACCTGCTTCAGTAGCGTATCGGATGTTTGTGTTAATAAATACTTATTATAATTTATCTATTTTTATTAGAATTATATATTTTTATAACAATTTTAATAACTACCAACATTTATTCACAACGTAAAATAAAACAACAAATTATTGAGTTTACCCCACGTCTACCCTACATCATAGTTTTACATTTTTTAAATAAAATTAGAACGACACTGATAAACCGGAATTTAAGTCGGCCATATTTGAGGCCCATCGCGGTGTACCTAAGATTTTTGATATGCTCCTTCCTTAGTCTTCTTATTCAAAGACAAATACATTTTCTCACCTATGAAGTATTTTTTTTCCCACCTATGAAGTATTATTAGGTTTAGTTCCAAGATATTTGAAAAGTTCTTAAAAACCTATTGCCTACCTTGCCTCTTATAGTTAAATATTTCGGGAATTTTTGACTCCTTAATATTTATTTGTCCTTTTTTTCAGTTTCATTTTGTCTTAGAAAAGGAGTTTCAAGAACAGAAAGAATAACGTTATAAATAGGATTCATTTCAAAGAAAACACTAAAATTCAACTCCCTCTTCGGTACTTTAAAATAAATAAAATTTTACCGGCGAAGAAAAGCCGAACATTCAAAGTTCAACAATATTTCGTTGTGTTGAATTTTAAAAACTGCTAAAATTCCACCTTACCCTGTGTGTAATCGAGTTAAAAATACTGTATCTAATAGCTATCAAATAATTTAAATTTAGAAACACAGACAATCTAAGTAATTCTGGCCCTAAATGTCTAAATAAAAACAAAAACGAATGCTAATTCACCCACGCTGTTCTCACCACACGAGATCGAGACTTTGTCGCATTTTTCAATAGTCAATAGTCATAAGAATAAGCGCTAAAAATCTCGTCTCAATCCTGCGATCGAGAATGCGTACACCCATCGTGGCCGTCGGTTCACCGGCGTCACGTGACCTTAAATTGTCGCTGCTAATAGGTAGGCAATTCGAACTTTCCAAGCTAGAATTATTTCGCCTCTGTCGGCTCGCGTTCTTTTTGGCTGGGTTTACGCGGCTTATGTTGTTACGCGGCCTGCATGTATTTATAAAATATATATTTTTTAGTTTTATTATGTTGAATGTGTGTTGTAGAATTTTAATAAGTTATACTGGGATTAAATATAAAACTAGATAGAAAAAATAAATCGTTCCTTCGTTTTAAAGGTGAGGCGCGGCCTCAGAAGCCTACCCTGACGAACCACCACTGATATGAGTCACTCTTTTCATCATACTGAATTTTTTAGGAGTACTTTTTGTATAAAAAAATTAAGTTATGAAAAATGTGCAATTTTTACACCACTTGGGGGAGAGGTGTAAAAATTGGAATTTAAACTTACTTATCATTGAATTTCACTGACGAATCGGTTACAGGATCGTACTGGAAACGCATCAAATGGAGATGCAACACCGGCGGAAACGAGGAAAAAATCACCCCCTTTTCCGCTTCCTGCAGACCGTGCTCTCCCGCGTCGTACTTGTTGTCTCCATCTAAGGTCTCCTTCGCTATGTAATCCTTAAACGATTCATAAACTGCAAAGGAAAACCTTTAGACACGGCGCGCCAACAACGTAACCGACCTTACTGTTCTTTTTCCCTTTTATGTTGAGCTGGATATCGTAAAAAGTTTCCGATCGGGTGCTCGAATAATCCACATTTTTACATCTGATATAGGACAGCATTTTGCCTTCGAATAGTTTGGGAACGGTGCCCTCTACGCAAGTGCCTTTCATTTTACTTTCTAACTTATCTAATAAAACCTGAAAAAAAAATATGAACGTTAACATTTGTTGGAGAAAAATAAAACACTAATCACAACACATTTTAAACTTGTAAAAAAATTGTTATAATAGTTTAATTTATTAATTATTTTGGTGAAATAGTGTCTTATTTTGTTGGTGTAACATTAAATGTTTCAAACCTCAACTGTATTTAACGTTTATCACATTATAATAAAAGTAGTTCAAATGTACCACTCTGTTTTAACGGGATATAACATTTAAAAATATTCATAATCAAATATTCAATATACAGGGTGAATCAGTGTAGAAAAGAAGTCCCAAAATATATGTTATACAGGGTCCGGCAATAGTGCGTCGGGCATCTGTAGCTCATAGAATAAAATATTTGAGAATTTTGTTTTAGTGCAAACCTAAAGTATGTACCAGGATGTGTTTCAGGAAAATATTTTAACTTCTATAGGGTGGCTCAAAAAAGTGTGGGTGGACGTGGACGATTTTTTTAAAATGGAACACCCTGTATATTATTGCATTTTTGGATTCCTTTCAGATCACTTTACATAAAAAGACTTCTTAGGGTTATGTAAAGTGAAGGGTGTTCCATTTAAAAAAAATCATCTAGGTCCACTCACACTTTTTTGAGCCACCCTATAGAAGTTAAAATATTTTCCTGAAATACATCCTGGTACATACTTTAGGTTTGCACTTAAACAAAATTCTCAAGTTTTTTATTCTAAGAGCTACAGATGCCCGACGCACTATTGCCGGACCCTGTATTTGATATTTTCTTTCCTATAATTTTTTATAACATATACGAGCGATAGTAACGTAAAATTAAAAACATTCTCATAGATATACAGAGCGATTCAAGAATATTTTTACACTAAAGATTTAGTTTGTCAATGGAACAATTAAGATTCCAAAAAAATACCTTGATGTTACCATCAATAGCAAGTGGTTTTTGGAATATAACTATTTTTATACCTTTTTTTGTTTAAATCACTCCCAAACTTAAAAAATGTTTCTTTTTAAGTTTTAATTTATTAATTATTTTGGTGAAATACTGTTTTATTTTGTTGGTGTAACATTAAATGTTTCAAAGCTCAACTGTATTTAACATTTATCACATTATAATAAAATTAGTTCAAATGTACCACTCCTTTTTAAGTGGATATAACATTCAAAAATGGCAGTGTTATCGAACGAAAACGACGTACCAGTAGGCACAGAATTCATATTGCCATATAAAAATATTCATAATCAAATATTCAATATACAGGGTGATCCAGTGTAGAAAAGAAGTCCCAAAATAGATGTTATATTTGATATTTTCTCTTCAATAAATTTTATAACATATCCGAGCGATAGTAAGGTAAAATTAAAAACATTCTCATATATACAGAGCGATTCATGAATATTTTTACACTAAAGATTTAGTTTGTCAATGGAATACTTGATTACAAAAAAATACCTTAATGTCACAATCAATAGCAAGTGGTTTTTGGAATATAATTATTTTTATACTTTTTTTTTGTTTGAATCAGGTATCCATTTCAAAACAAATTTTTTGGTTTAAATTTACTACATAGTTTGTTTAGAACCTCTTTTAGTGCAAAGTGTACTAGATAGCTTAATAGCCAATGCAAAAAACTCATTGCAACCTTATTAGAATATTCTGAACGTAGTAATTTAGCCCTTTATGTCCCTTAAGTGCTGTTAAGGAGGTGAGTTTTGCCGATGTAAATAATAACTGTTTATATATTTATAATTAATTCATTTTTGTTTCCTAAACTTTTTGATAATAAGAAAATATGTAAAAGTGGACAACGCTGTGACAGTTAAGCTTAATTACGTGACAAAAGTTTGATTGGTATAAACTATAAGTATTCTTTTTGAACACTAGAGTTGTATTGAAAAATAGTAATTTCAAAGATTTAAAAAAATATGCAGATTTCACAAATAAAAATGTAGAAAATTTGTAAATTTACGACAAGAAAAAGAACAATCAAAAAATAAGACGTCAATGAATTGATATAATTCACTAAAAATATTTAATCAATAATCTGTTTTAGCATTGGTACCAATCACTAATCCTAAAGGGCTCCGAGAATGTATTGCCAACTATTTCAGTCATTGTGGATTGCCCCGTATCTTTAGTTACATTTCATTTTCATTTGAAACATAGGTCTCTTTATTCTCTACTAGGAACTTAGTGTCCCTGGACTCTAAATCTAGTGGCATTAGTGGCAGCACCGAAGTTGGTTAAAGAATACCTGAGAAGTTAAAGTCCTCTTACTCTGGGTGCCTGCTCACCAAGGGATAGAAGGCAATAAAAAAGCAAATGATCTAGCTAGAAAAGGAGCGAACACTCCACTAACTGGACCAGAACCGTTCTGTTTTCCAAACGGGAACCAACTGAAAGCGGAACTGAAGAATCTGGAAGACTCCGTCCCTAACTTGGAATGGGTGTCCTCCAACGGTCTAAGACACTCGAAAAAGTTCCTCAGAACTTACGACTGAGAAAAATCAAAGGTTTTCCTTGATTTAAGTAAAAACAATCTTCGGATTGTCACGGGGTTTAACTAACAGGACACTGTCTCCTCAACGAACACCTCAGTAGGCTGAAGCTGAGAAACAACGGCGAATGCAGATTCTGTGGGGAAAATGGGGAAACACCAGAACACCTTATCACTGAGTGTGCCGAGACAATGACCATTCGTGCCATGAACTTTGGTAAGGCTGATGGATGGAGAGCTGGCCTCTGTGGAGCCGTCTCAGATACTGGCTTTTGTTAAAGCCCTGAGACTCTATGATGAAAATAAGAAAGGGAAACACAAAATAGATCTGTAAGGTCGCGGTGATTAACTCCCCTCAAACATTCTACATTCTAGTGGCAGCACTAGCAATAGCGCGAGCACGAATGGATTGAGATTACTTATAAAAAGAAGTTCCTTACTCTTAAAAACTCTTGAACATCGTGTTGCATAAATGAATCCAAAGTTTCCCAGCCGAAACTTTTCGTTAGTTTTTTCGTTCCTACAGGCTTGTCAGAGAACTGCAGTTCGTGGAACACTCTCTGTAAAGCCAGAGCAACCGATTTGGTAGAATCGTCGGATTCGGTAGGCATCTTGTACACCGCCTTCCTGAGTTGGTTGGTAAAGTACAAGGTTTGGAGCAAGGAGTTCATGTAACATGTCGCACCCTGGTTCTTTAGTCCTACATAACCTAAAGAAAAAAAAATTGGTGTTAGTTATATTACTAATTATTTTAAATAAAATGTAAATAGAATATGTAGAAAATACAGACTTTTATTCAGAACACTAAAACGTAATGTAAACTATTTCAATAATTCTGGCTCTCCCGGTACAGGGTTTTCTATTTTTGTGTTTATATACATAGATAAGTCCTAGTCTAAGAGCTAGCAACGTTTTCGAGAAAGTATTTTAAGTCGTCTGGCTCTTTGATATATCTTTTACTATGCTCTCTGGAACAGCATGCGGCCCGTCTGGCTGCCGATACCCGTTGCGTTCACTACTGCGCATCGAAAGAAGATCCTATATTTTTTTATTAATTTAGTACTATAAATTCTAGTATTGAATATAAATCGAACATGTCTCCATAGCGCAGTGCGTAGAGTTTCCGACCACGAGCCGATGATTCAGAGTTCGAATCCAGGTCAGGTCAAAAGACTTTTTTATTTTATTTTCGTTTATGTAGTGTTATCCCCCCACACTTGATCATTTCAATAACAATATCTCCATCTCCGAGTTCGGGTGCTCTTCCATTTTTAATTTCTTTAACCATTTTTTTTTAATTTCAATAAGTTGTAAGATAAACAAGATACGAAAAGAGTAGAAAAATTCAACAATTTCAAATATGCTCTTGTTTCAGGAACTAAGAGGGATAGGACAAATCTGTGCCTAGCATCTTTAGTTTCATATAAAAAGTAGCACGATAATGTGAAAACCGCATCTTTGTAACTCTATTCATAAATGAAAAACCCTGTAAAATACACGAAAATGGGACGCCCTATATAACCAGCAATTAGTTCTCTTTATAGCTGATATAAAGTGATCAAAAAGAAAATTTTATCTTGTTGATAGAAATAGTTATTAACTATTTTACAAAAAATATTATCAGACAATTTGTAACAGTATCAAATTTAATCTGTAAAAAATCTACAAAATTAAATTGCACAATTATTTTATCAATAAATTGATAGAAAATAAAAAAAAATAAAATGTAATCGTGCATTTCTAAGAGTGGATAATGTTTCAATTATTGCATACCTGTATGTTTCTTGCTGTCCCAAGAAACGCCATGTGGAGCATCAGCTAAGACGTGTACTTCCAAAGTAATGGCGTCGTCTTTTATGAAGCCCTTCTCGGGATCCAAGACGTCATTCCAAACCATAAAATGAGAAAATCCCCAATCATTTTCCTGGAAAAAAATATTGCAACCATAAATTATACAAGCTGGTGTAAATAAACAATAATTTTACGTGACATGGTTTGATCACATTAACTATTGAATTTCAGGAAGTTAAGAGTATATCGTATGATCTACTGACCTCATCTTTATTTCCAAGTCAACTTTGAAGCTTAACCCCATTGTATATACAGATCATATGATACAATGTAAATTACTTGGATTTATGTACAGCGCATTTTATTTTGCTCCATTTTTAACAGGCAATAACTTATTTATTTTAACTATATTTATTAAGTGAAGTTTTATTATGTATTATCACAAATATCATACACTGTCATTAGGGCTCAGAATCGGGAAATCCCGGTACCGAAAGACTGGGAATTCCTGGTTCTTTTGAGACATCAAAGAACCGGGTATCGAAATTATTAATTCCCGGTTCTTTCGGTACTTTCGTGACTCGGTAATACCAATTAAAAACATATTTTTTGTATTAATGTATTAATTGTGGTATTAGTTATATTTTTTTGTGTTAAGTTTTTATAGACATTTGCACCTTTAATTGAAAATATTTGCTTGCTAATTGACGAACTACAGTCATTGAACGAATATATTTTAGTACAGTTCCGGAAACTCTAATTAATACTATCAATTAGGGTTCAGATCTTTTTGGCCATCACAGAACGGGGACTCGGTAACAATAATTAAAAAATTATTGTTTTGTTACGTGAGAAAGTCCTTTGATTTTTACTTTCTAGCGATTGAAATCAAACTCTTCTAAATAAGTAATGATGCTATTTCTTATTGTTTTTGCTTCTTTTCTTTCTTGAAATTCCTATAATCTTTGCATCACCAATACGTGGTTCATGTCGAAGGACAAGTTTAAAGGTACCTGGAAACATCCTAGATCAGGCTACTGGCATCAATTGGACCACATAATCGTTCGAAGGACGCACCTAAAAGATGTTAGGCTCACAAAAGCCAGAATAGATGCCGAATGCGGCACTGACCACCAACTTTTAATTTCAAAAATGAAAATCTAGTTAAAACCCAAACATCCACATTGTAAAAAGCAAAACAACATGACCAGATTGAACGTACGGGGTCTAGAGAACAACAATACCGCCGACGCCCTCCGGGAAGCCATCAAAGAATCACTTCCACCGATAACTTCAATCTCGATCTTAGAAGCTGAACAAGGCTGGACACATATAAGGGATGTGATTCATAAAACCAGCGAAGCAGTACTGGGAAAGTCGAACAAAAAGAAACAACCAGACTGGTTTAACGAAAATCAACCGCATATACAGGTTTTGTTGGAACAAAAGCATAGAGCACATCAAGCAGTCAGTGCAAATCCACATAATCCAAGATGCTAGACAACTTTAAAGCAGCCAACAACACGCTTCGAAGAGAACTGCGCCAAGTAAAGGATAACTGGTGGTCACAAAAAGCGAATCAGATTCAAGAGTACGCCACGCACCACGACTATCGTAAATTCTTCGACGCTGTAAAAGAAGTATACGGTCCAACTAAGAAGGTAAGCTGTCCAATCATGGCACAAAATGGCAAACTTCTAAAAGAGGAAGAACAAATCAGAAATCGCTGGAACATTACAGCCATATCCTTAACCAAGAAAACAATCCCAATATGGAAGCACTAAACACAATACCTAAGTATAACAGCCTCGATGTATTAGACATCCCAATAACAGAACAGGAAATAAAGACCTCCATAAAACAGCAAAAAAACAACAAATCAGATGGCTATGACGCGATTCCGGCAAAAATCTAGAAGTGTGCAAGTAAAGAACTTATTGGTCATCTTATGGCTCTCTTCGATGTCGTATGGGAAAGCGGGAAGGTACCTCAGGATTTTCGCAACGCGAATATAGTGAATATATTTAAGAACAAAGGAAGTGCATCAGACTTCAGAAATTACCGGTAAATTTCACTATTGGCTATCGGCGGAAACATTCTTGCAAAAATTATGTCAAACCGCCTGCACACATATATAGAAAAAATCCTTCCAGAATCGCAAACTGGTTTTCGTACCAACCGCGGCACCGTCGATTCCATATTTTCCATCCGTCAACTACAGGAAAAAGTAAAAGAGCAGCAGTCTAAACCATAGATAAATGCAACAAGTTTAGATTGGAAAGCCCGTAAAAATTTTAGGTCGCGAAATTATTTTGGGTCGCGACCGTTATACGCGATCTGGCTCTGTTATAGCGGTCGCTAAGAACAACGGCAAACAAAAACAGAAATAATTTTCTCTTGTCAAAGTCAGAATCTTCAAAAATCATAATAATCTTTCAAAATCTAAACCGCTCTCATTAAAGAAATTCCGAAAAGTGCGTTCATTTTCAAAGTAATTATTGCTATCTTATGAGTTTAATTCAAGTTTTATTTACTCTAACCGGTGATAATTGTGAAAAAGTGGCATTAAAAACTTAAAAAGCTGTGCTGTGAACTGTGAACAGCAAAAACCATCGTGGATCGTGGCATAACGTCGGTTTCCAATGTTTCATAGGTATTTCATACATGCGTCCTTATATAAAATAAAGTTTCTTGTATGCAACACACTGTATTTTATTTATAAAATTAAACGAAAATAATATTGGCTATCAGCGGAAAATATATGGGCGATATAATTCCGGAAAAAGCCGAACCGCTCCGAAATTTTCAAAAGTTTCGGGACGCGACCGTTGCAAGAACAGCGCCAAATAGTGTTTACATTGTCCTTATGGGCACTTTCCAATCTAAACTTGTTTCATTTATCTATGGTCTAAACTTTATGTTGCATTCATCGATCTAACAAAAGCCTTCGACTCTGTGAACAGAGATGCGCTTTGGGCAATTATGAAAAAGTTCGGAGTACCCAACAACAAGTCAAGAGTGTCACATCATGGATCACTGAGCGATCCATTCCTAACAAATACAGGAGTTAGGCAGGGATGTGTCTTAGCGCCTCTCCTATTCAACATATTCATGGCAGCGCTCTCCATTATAGTGGACAGCAAATTGCAGGAGAGAGGATTGGGCATTAGATACAGATACGACGGCGGTCTGTTCAACATAAAAAGACTCAGGGCAAAAACACGTACAAAATTCATCACAGAACTTCAATAGGCTGACGACTGCGCTCTAGTTGCAAACACGGTACAACAATTAGAAGAAATGTTGAACACATATACCTGGGCATACGAGGCTTTGGGCCTTAAACTAAACATCGACAAAACTAAAATCATGTGCACTCCCCCGGAAGATCACAACAATGCGATAAAATCGGAGAACTATTGGAATATGTGGCGGAATTCAATTACCGTGGCAGTTTGATTTCGGAAAAGGCCAATATTGACTCTGAAATTCAGCACAGGATTAGTAGCGCCTCAAGAGCATTCTGGAAATTAAAAGACAGGGTTTTCTACAATCATGACTTGAGTACAAAAACAAAACTTGCAGTGTACCGAGTACCGAGCAATTATAATCCCCACCATGTTATATATGGGAGTGAAACCTGGGTGCCGTACCGCCGACACATAAACGCATTAAACAAGTTGCAACAGAGACACCTTAGACAACTCTTAAGAATCCGGTGGTTCCATCATGTCTCAAACTTATTGGTCCTTGAAAAAGCTAACTGCGAGAGTATTGGAGTCATGGTTACAAAATCCCGCTTAAGATGAGCTGGTCACGTATGCAGAATAGAAAACCGCATACCAAAATCTCTGCTTTACGGTGAGCTTGTAGACGGTAAGAGAACGCTGGGTGGACAACTTTTTAATTCAATATTTTAGGGCTTTTGTCTCAAATACAGTAAAGTTGGTTTATGCTGTTTGATGTGAAATTTAAGTTACCTTTTTCTTTACTTGTGTTTATGTTAATTTTTTCATGACTGATTACTTAATAATTTGATATTATTTTCATTAAAAATCTCAATTTTTTATCCATTTTACGAAAACCCATCCCTTGCTTTCTGATTGAAAGTACCGAAAAAAATAGAGGCGCGGTATCGAAATTTCCTGTTCCGAAAAACAGCTCCGGTTCCGGAAACCCTAACTGTCATGGACACTGTATATTAAAAGTGAATTAGTACATTTTTCTAATTTCAAAAATATATATACTTTATCCAATCAAATAAGTGTGACATTGAATAGTGTATGACATTTATATAGTTCATATCAAATAAACTTTTAGTCACGTGATTAAGCTTGACCGGCGTAACATATACACCACAATAAACTGCCAACCAACAAATATGCTCACTTTTACATATTGTTTGATATCCCCAGCGGGAAATTTAAATTCCAGTTAGTCAGCCCGGCGCCGAATATATCCACGGTTGGCAACAATAAATTTAAAATCGCGCCCTCGATTACGTATCTAAAAGTTTAATTGTTATCAAATATAGTATTATACATTAAAACTTTTAAAATTATATATTAGAAAAGTTATAAATTTATAATTGTGCATTTTCAGTTAATACAATAGCAATTTAAAATACATACTAATACTGTGTATGTGTATTAATAAGGTATTAATAAGTATTATTCATATTTCGAAAGCTGCAAATATCAAATCAAAAAGCAAGTTAATGATTCATCAGAATTTAAATATTTAATAAGAGCAATCATTAAAATCGCTGAAAACAATTTTAAGTGTTATTTGATTTGTAATTGATAAAAAATTTCTAATTATTTAGTTAATAAATATCTGTAGACATTAAAAAAGTCGCCTGATATATAAAAAATACATTTTAACTTGTATCAATGCCTTTCCATGTTTTTTTTTTTCATAATTACAGATATACAGTATAATTGGTAAGTGTCTTCTATTCTGTTATAGAAAATATCATTAATGATCGTACAGTATAGAAAAAAAATGTGTTAATACATCTGTGGATATCAATTTCACACAAATCTTGGATAATATAGTTCAGCTTTCCAAGAGGCGATTAACCCGTAACAGCAAAAAAGCTTTAAATCGCAAAGACAAAAATTTGGACTAAAGTAATAAGTCAATTATTCAGTGTTTTATTTTTAGTTCACATAAAAATAACTTTTTTTGTTCACGTGCATTATAACAAATATCAGAAAGTAGTTCAAATAAACCAAACTGTTTTTAACAAAACATAACCTTAAAGATAATAAACCTAATATAACAATTACTGAGCTATTCACTATTTATAATACAACTTACATTAAGTGGCTCAATATTTATCCTACAACTAAAACACATTGAAGCACAGAATATTTTTGAAACTTTAAAATAAGTCCTAAGTAAGCAGAAGAGATAATATTAGTCTGAAAATGCTTAAGCCAACATTCTAGTAGGAACAATTTTAATACATGTGATGCGGAAACTAATTCAAAAACTACTGTTCATATCGTTATATTTATGATAAGATACATTATGTATAAATATCTTAAATGATAAACAAAATGAAAAACTAGAAATTTAAAAGAAATATTTAAAATGCAGGTGCTATAAAGAAATACAAAGTAAAATTAAAAAAATAGATAATTTATTGTTTTAAATATCAGTATTATCACTGTATAGAATATTAAATATTAGATATTTATAGTGTGGTATTAATCAATTAGTGTAAGCATTGTATAACGGATGTATAGGGTGTTCCAATAAAGAAAATTGAAGTGTGCATTGTGGCCAAATCCTAAAATATGAAAGTCTGAAATTCCTTTAAGCTATAACATTTATTATATTATTTAGTTATTAAGGTACATCATCCCCTCTACCAACTTAGATCTTTAAGAATTACTTGAAGACCCATTATATTACTTTAAAGTTGAGAGTTTTTGAAGTTGAATATTGAAGTGGCTTTATGTTTTATAAAAGACATATATATTTTATTATTTATTTCAAATTTATTTATCAAAATGATTTAATATAGATGCTATTGCTGGATGTAGTTGACTTGTTCAACAACAATTAGTGTCGCACTTTTTTTACAGAAAATTTGTTTTAGAACCAAGTAAAACATATTTACGTTAGAATTTTAATGTGATCTTGTCTTTACTTTTTTACATCATTAAACGTGATGAAGCAGCAATTATTGACTTAAATTATTCTTTATAGTTTTTTGTAGAGATGAGCAAAACTGCGATTGCTTTTAACTTAAACCAAACCAAATTCTTTAATAACCTGTCTAAAATTTAATATTTTTTTTTGATAATTCAAAGTTCATTTAAAAGATAGAATCAACAACTATCACATTTTGGAACTTGTTTGAATTTTGTCATATTTTATGATAATAAAAAAACCGGGCAAACATTCTTTGGTCCAAAAATTTTCAGATTTTTACAAACTTATTTATATTTTCACTAATAATAGCTTATTTGTCAATATTTTTTTAACAGTTGTTCGTAGGGTATCTTTAAGCAACTCACAATGTTTGAAGCATTTGTTTAATCGTTGTCGTGTGGACGAATTTGATCTACCCTGTACACGCTTTGCTTAAATGTAAACGGCACCAAAAATTACCTTGGAGTAGAACAGATGCTGGATCTTCCTGGAGAATGTCTCGACGTCCGGCCTCACCGAGATGAGCCTGAGCTCGGCGTTGGCGTAGCAGGACCACGAGCTGGACTCGCTCTCGCCGTTGCACTGCAGGAAGAAGCCCAGGGAGCGCTGGGAGGTGCGGTCCTGGCTGTGGCTGCTGCGAGGCATCACCATTATCTTCCATGGCAGATTGCGGACGTAGCAGGGGGGTGACAGAACGGAATCCTAATGAAGATAAAAAAATGGTCTAGTTAGAAATAATAAAATTTTAATGTAAATGGGTTAAAGTCTGCCTAAAAAGCCATACATACATATAAAGTAGAATAATAATATATAAATTCTGTTTCAGATGTTAATTTCCATTCTTTCTCAAATAAGTTGACCGTAACTTACATTATACAGGATCTGTAAAAAAATCGCAACATACAGATTTTTTATTGTTTTATTAAAAAAAATTTGACGTGGAATTTTTTTGTACAAGAGCATTTGTACATTTGTACTTTTTTTTTAAAAAACAAATTTTTATTTTTTTATGACTATTTGAATAGATACCTACAACAAAATAAATTTTACATCTCTTTGACCTGCCAATATCAACTTTATTTTTTAAATACAGCTCTGCATTTTTTATTAAGTAAGAATTTTAAAAGCTTCCAAAGTCCTAAAACCAATGATGTATTGCAATTATTGGAAAAATATACCGGGTGCGTCTCAAAAATGGTTCACCTCTATATTTTATTATTTTTTCATATAAAAAAACGAGATTTGGTATGTAAGTACATATATGACATAAATTAGGATTGATTGACGTATTCAATTGTTTTGGGTCACTTCCTGTTTCACCGGAAATGATAAAAAACTTGATTTTTAAATAACACCCTCGGTATATTTTTACTTTATTCGATAGAAAATGGAATAGAATGACATATCATATATCAACTTTTGACGTTTCACTACTCAAATGAAGAAAACATTCGACCAATGTGTACTACCAGTCATGACCAGGGTTCGGAAAACTACATGTTACTTTTAAAAACTACATATACTACATTACATGTAGTTAATGTAGTTTATGTAGAGGGTGTAGTTTATATAACCTATGTATGTAACTTTCAAATGTCAAAGGTTTGAGGTGAGGTTATAATAAGTTTTAAGAAAACAGGAGAAATATGGCTTTAAATATAATATTTACATCATATTATCTCTATTACACCTCATACAAAGGAAAATTATTCATAATATCAATACATAGTTTATTAACGTAGTTTTCATGTAGTTAATGAACGGGAAAAGACGTAGTTTTTGAAGAAAAACTACACGTAGTTAATCAGGTAAGTTACGTCTTAATTAACTACTTCCGAACCCTGGTCATGACCTATGCAAGTGAAACCTGGACACTTAAAATGGACATAATAAGGAAACTGCAGCTCGCACAACGCTCAATGGAACGAAATATGCGGGGAATAACCAAGAGAGACCGTAAAAAAATAGAGTGGATAAGACCCTGGTAAGAGATGTCATCCACAGAGTCAAATCCCTCAAATAACAATCGGCAGGGCACCTGGCAAGAAGAATGGAGAACAGATGGACCACAAAAATTACAGCATGTACCCACGAGGAATTAAGAGACTTAGAAGAAGACCGAACCTTAGATGAGATTATGATATTAGGAAATTAGCAGGGATAACTTGGGCCCGCATAGCCAACAATGGGTACTACAAAGAGAGTATGTGAGGGAGGCTACACTATAACTGTCAATGGTTGAATAAGCTGAAAATGATGATGATGATGATGATAACTAACATACCAAATCTCGGTTTTTAATCTGAAAAAAAAATAAAAAAGTTGTAGGGTCACCACATTTGAGACGCACCCGGTATATTAATGGCATTTTTCATAACTCGTATTTCAGAAAGAGACTCAAAGATGAAACAACACTATCTTTCTAAAATCAAAGAAGTGGCAATGAGAATGTGAAATTTATTTTGTTATCTGTTAAAATATTCATAAAAGAATGAAGTCGTGAATATTCGTTTTTTTTTTCAAAAAGAATTTTTAACTGTTAACACAGACTTGCAGAATGTAGAATGAGTAAAGGTATGATTCCGAAGACGGCGACAGCGACAAGCGACCGCGACAGAGGACAACGACAGGCGACAGTGTCGCTTATCGCTGTCGTCATATCATTGTCGATGTCGGCGACAATATGAAAGAGATCTACGATGTAGTTTTCAGTGTTCGTGAAATAGTTATAATTAATAAATAGGTCTGATTACGTGATTGATAAAAATGTGTTACTTGAATTACTGATAGAAGATGATGAAGAGGACGAAATATTATTGTTACTTGTTGCAAAGAAAAGAAGAAAACCCATTTTACCTCTGTTTAAAAACAGACCTAGGGAAGGAAGTTATTCCTTACTTATAAAAAAAACATTTATTCAGCGGTAAAATCAATTTTTGGTCAAAAATCTGCGTTTGCATATGAATGACGACACGACAGTACTGGACAAATACCGGTAGCGTCGTCGGTCGCTTAGACATGTTAGATAAAAACTGTCGCGCGACACCTGTCGTCGGATTCCGACGTTACTCCATTTGATTTCAAAGATCGGTGGAGGCGCAACATAGTAACGACAGGTGTCGCTGTCGTCTGTCGCTTGTCGCTGTCGCCGTCTTCCGAATCATACCTTAAGAGGGGGGGTTAATCACTGCGACCTCAAAGATCTATTGTGTCCCCCTTCCTTGAGTCATCACACAGTCTATAACCCATTATACCCCTGTTGTAGAGGGGACAGGGTATTTCCCATCCTCCTCCGACAACAGTTCTTCCTCCGAGGCTACACACCCTTCCACGGTTGGAGTTTGACCCTCCGTGCCGCCCTTCACAGTCGAGGAGCTTGCCTCCGGCTGAGGAACCCGTGAGGTGGAGCCTGGAGGATCTCCATTTTCTCCACCTCTTTAACTTGGTCTCTCCCTAGACCTGATACCGGTGTTGTCCCGTATCTATAATGGAGGATATGTCCCTTTTTCTCTATTGCCTCCTTGGATTTCAGGTCAATTCCTATTGTGAGGACCTGACCATGACCCTCCTTCCTCGAGTTGAAGATTCGCCAACTCGATGTCCTTACATTAAAGTTCTGACCCTGGATAAGGCTTAGCAGGTAGGTGGTGTCTTTCCCCTTGCTCCTCGGCAGAAAGACTATGATGGCCGCCCCTTTAGAGATGTTATCTCCCTTCACTGCAACCAGTTCCGGCCCTTGCCAATTTTTAAGCATAGGTGCGATTTCCACCAACCAATTCGCCGATTCTTGAGATACACAATCTATGAGGATCATGCCCACCCGAAAGTGTATCCCCGCAAAACGCAGCTGACCCACACAATTGATAACACAGACTAAATCTGTGCTGATAAGGTGGCATTTCGATCAGTATCAAATTACGCAAGAGTTGTTTCTCTTCTAGTGTCCTAAATTTCAATGATGAGGCTAACTATATATTCAATAACTCAATAAAAACAATCTAATTTATTGTAAACTTTTTTACAAACCCTGTATAAATAGACAAAATCTAAATTTTACATGCTAATCTAAATTTTACATTCAATAATCAGGGAATATAAAAATGATGGTAAAATACAGGCAGTGGAGTAGGTGTTTGAACTGAAGTGACCAGACCCCTCATTATGGACAGTCCGTTGTTCAGACACAGTGTCCGCCCCCAAAATTGTCCGTCAATATTACTCCATTTTTAAAAAAATATATATTAAAGCCAAATACAAACAAAGGCGCAGGTAAAAGCAAAATGATACTAAGATAGATATGAAATAGTAAGGGATATTTTATAGGAGTCAAAGTTGCGGACAACAGTAAAGAGTGTAAAGACACAAATATATCTTTACATTCTTTAAAATGTACGGTAATTACCAAACGGCAATATGATGACAACATCTTGGAAAGATTTTTTAAGTAAGGGATCATAAATCTTTCCTTAAAATGAATTTATTCGTACAAAAAATAGGCGAGCTTTTTGTTAGTTTTGAAAAAAAAACAAGTGCGCGGCGGACTCGCCCCCACCGAGGGTACAGATATCATATTTTTTCACTATATGTACTTGTAATATAAGTATTACTTGCCAAATTTCATAGTTCTAGGTCAACGGAAAAAACCCTATAAATTTTGATTTCCTTGGGAGTGTCGAAATATACGTTTTTTTTGCGGCATAAACGGCTGTATCTTTCTTTTACGGTAACTTAGAAGTTTGATTTTTTCACAGCTCCAAGGGACTGTAGACCTGAGTATATGGTTTTAATTTCAACCCAAAGGTATTGAACAAAGGGTCTTGGCAGACCAACGTACAGACAGACGGACAACAAAGCGATCCTGTATTAGGGTTCCGTACCTCAAAAGGAAGAAACGGAAAAAATTAATAAGAAAAAAACAAATAACGTTAAGTTTTTTTATAAATGTTTTAACTCAAATAAATGTTTTTTGAAACTCATAGTTTTTTTTATATAAAAAACACAAATGCCTCAGTATTCTCGCAAAATGTGTCCACTTCTCTGCCGCCTCCATCATTGGTTGACACAAAATCTAGTCACTTTTGTCTGAACACTCTATATGTTACATGGCAAAGGTACCCAAATAACAATCTACCTAAAGATTCAATTTAAACAGTAACTTTGGTCGCGTTCATCAGGACGTAGCGCTACTGCAGCCATCACTAATTTTCTGCTGAACGCGCCGATTAGTTGTGAGCGCTCTGGGATCAGTCGCCATTTTTTCCATCAGATTTAAAATACGCTACGCTCCCGATGCATGACGGATTAAACGTCACATACAGCAAATGTCACAAAATGTTTTGGAAAACGAAAACAAACTATTTTGTTTATTGTTCTCTGTTGACTAATCCCCTCGATTTGTGCCGAAAATGGGTGAAAACAATTCAGTCTAAGGGATGCTAAAAAGCGCGTTCAGCAGGACAACCAATCGATGGCACATCGCTCACTGATCAACTTGTCCTGATGAACGCGACCTTTGTTTTTTTTAACTAAAAATACCTTTTAATATCACAATTATTGTATTTTATTTGTTTCACGGAAGGAAAGACCCTTGAATATCACAAACATATTTAAATTTCTTTTGTACTCTGTTTTTCTTTGAATTCAAAAACCACTTAGTTAAATACTGTTTTATTTTTTACTATTTAAATATATTTACCACAAAAATCTCTGGGAATGTATTTCAACAGCATTTTTTTATAGATTATAATTAGATTTACACAGAGCCTTAATTTGATTGTAGGCTGTTATTTTCCACTATTTATTGCTAATGAAAATATAAAGGTTTCTGTAAGATTCCACCTAAAATGCTTAAAAAACGACGAAATCATTATATTTTAATAGAAAATTAAATAAAAATGAACCACTGTTCAAATAATTCACTGTATGAATAAAATCATTCTAATTTTAAATACTATAAAAGATAAAAACAGTTCTTTACTATACACTATTAATGTTTATAACATAAAAGCAGATTAAATTCTATATTAAGTAATTTTAAATAAACAAAAATTCTACACTAATGCATATTATTATTTCAGCACAGGCATACAAATATCTTCTTTATGTTTCTATTTAAAGTATCAAAAAAGTGACATCACAAAGGACTGTAAAATGCATAAAAAGGCAATGACAAACACAAAAGAAATACAAGTTTTATGATATGGAAATTAGAGATTATTAATAATGCATTTTTTTACTAAGTACAAAAGATTACCTAAAATTTGCTGACAAATTTGACTAAAAAAATACTAAAAAAAATAGGTTTCCAAATATCTGCATTTTTTTCTAGGTGAAATTAATAAATGTGCTAAAAACTACTAAGCAATTATTCTCAAATCTTCAAGAAAACTACTTACTTTAAGCTTGCTAAAGTTGGTAACAGTGAACCTAAAAGTGGCCTCGCTACGAGCTTCATCTTCTTCCATGTCAGTATCTTGGACAGCCATACCGTTCGGATCGGGTTGTGGACCGATAATCACTTCTCCATTCTGAGTCTGATCCATTTCTCCACCTCCGGTGTCTGTTATATAGTCCATATTATTCACTAACAGATATCAAAATTATTTTCAGTTAGTTAACTTTTCTTTTCAAGACAGATATATTTATTTCAATATATTTTTACTATTACATGCTAATTTACACAATAAAATCAGAAAAATACAGTAAATAAATAAAATTAAAGAACAATGATATACTTTTTTAGTGCAATTGTTAAATATCTTATAAAATTTCATTAGATTGATTCTATAGTAAAGTAAGCATTAGCATTTAAAAGGCTTTAAGTGTGATGATGCTAACAGTGATTAAAAAAAGGAAAAAGGATTACAAATATATCCCTTTCAAAATCAATGTTGACATTATCCTATGTTAAACGTTTATGGTAAACAAGCAACAAAAAATCTTTTATGCCGTAAAATTATGTAAATGAAATTAATTATAGTGTTAAAAGCTCGAAAAGTTTTTAGTTTGGCCACGTTTGGCTTAAAAAGTATAAAAACCTGAACCTTGATATATTTTTTGAAATATCTCTGAAATATAATTAAAGTGCGTGTTGGCTTAAAAACTAGTAAAAGGATAATGGGTAGTGATTAATATTAATACAAACATGCAAGAACTTTGAGTTTCTTTACCAAATAGCTACATAATGCCCATTGTTCTGCCATGGGTAGTTTTTAATTTGCGAGTTGTAAAAATTGTCAAACGTCAAGTTCGAGATGATTTTGTCAAACGTCATCGGCGAAAAGGATGTTATCATGGCAGATTGGGATTATTTATATTCTTTTTTTCAACTAACCTTCTTGAGTGTCCATCTCCTCCACCTCGTTCTGATTATTCGGAGGATTGTCCTCGTTCCTTCGGTACTGCCCCGTCACGTGGTTCATTATCGGGGGTGGCTGAATCAGGGGCGCAGTCTTGTCCTTACCGAAAACGTTCTTGGATTTTCTCGAATTGAGAGAGGCCTGCTTGTCGGCCGAAACTACGCGGTAACTCGCGTTGTTCCCGTTGTACGAACTGTTGTTTTTGGTGCCGGAGACGGTGGTAGTCAATTTGACAAAATGCTTACTCGCGATGCGCCCAATGTCTGCTATTTTTTACACCCCCTGCACGAGGGAAACCCACGAGAAACATATATACGTTTGTCAATTGTATCCTCTTAGAGACGTTCTACTTTAAATGACTACTAATCTGCCTTATTTTTCGATAATTTGCGGTGCCGACACTTCACTTTTCATATAAGAAAATAAACAAAATGGAGGCATTTTCTGCGGTTCGTCTTCCGCTCAAAAAACCTTTTGGTAGGGCAATTTTTTTGTGACAGCTGTCAGATATTTACAACATCTATCGAGAGAGACGTCAATCCGCAACAGAAATCTGCTATTACAGTATCCATTGTTACCGATATTTGGTCAGGTCCGTATTAAAAATTGTTTTATTAAAACCTGATTAAAACAATTTTATACAGGCATATGAGATGAGTCCTCTTTGATTGAAACTTTTGGAACTACGTATGAATTAACTTAAAATTAATACTCATTTTTAATGCGATATTAAAATAAAATTATTTTTTAGATTAAATAATATTTATTATAACCAAATTTTTTAAGCACTACGAAAAAATAACAGTAAGGGATAAAGGAGTATATGTGAAAATAATTTGTTTTTGTCTTTTTCTTGATAATTGATAGGGTCAACATGGGGTCAACTTTCGTTTAGCTGAAATCAATTATTAGAAAAAAAATTGTCTTTAAAAAGCTAAACTGTGAACCACGGAAAACACAAATTTTCCTGCGGAAATGCGTAATTTCCAAATTTCGCACTTTAGAATAACTGAAATCTGCTATAAAAAATACATTTTACGTTTTATTTTTAATATTTTTCTTAACATATAAACACAAAAATTTTCCTGCGGAAATAAGCTGTTTTCATTTTCTGAGGAAATTTAATAGACTTTAGAATAGCTGAAATCAGTTATATAAAAAATAAATATATTTTTGCCTTTTAGAAGCATTCACGAATTGAGGAAAATAAAAATTTTCCTGTGGAAATAAACTGTATCCATTTTCTGAGGAAATTTAATAGATTTTAGAATAGCTGAAATCAGTTATATAAAAATAAATATATTTTTGCCTTTTAGAAGCATTCACGAATTGAGGAAAATAAAAATTTTCCTGTGGAAGTAAACTGTATCCATTTTCTGAGGAAATTTAATAGACTTTAGAATAGCTGAAATCAGTTATATAAAAAATAAATATATTTTTGCCTTTTAGAAGCGTTTACAGTACGTCTGTCCGTTCTGTAGCTACGGGGTATCCGTGAGAGGGGAAACGATATTCTCTCGATGTTTTTCGTAAAAAAATAGACGACGCGTCCCATCAATAAAAATTCAACAAATTTGCAAGTAGCCAATAAAATGAGTGGGTGGAGCGATTTGCGGTGACGCACTCGTCAAATCGACGTATAAAATATATTGCTGTTATCCATTTTCTGAGGAAATTTAATAGACTTTAGAATAGCTGAAATCAGTTATATAAAAAATAAATATATTTTTGCCTTTTAGAAGCGTTTACAAACTCAGGAACACCAAAAACGTTATATAATGTTCAAGATTAAATTTGCTTTAAAATTTTAGTAGATACAAAACCGGGTGCGTCTCAAAAGGGGCTCACCCCTATAACTTTTTTATTTTGTTAGATAAAAAATGAGATTTGGAATGTTAGTATATGACATAAATTAGGATTGATTGACGTATTCATTTGTTTTCGGTCACTTGTGGTTTCACCGGAAATGAATACAAATTTTGATTTTTAAATAGCACCCTCGGTATTTTTTTACTTTATTCTATAGAAAATAAATGACACTCTGAATAGAATGACATATCATATGTCCCGGGTTATAACTCATCATACAGTCTCAGGGCTTTGACAAAAGCCAGTATGTGAGACGGCTCCACAGAGGCTAGCTCTCCATCTTCGAGAACTGATGATTTCCATTTACTATAATTTATTTGGGATCGTATTAGTTTTCGAAAGACGTTGTCCAATATACTCTGGATCAACGATTTTATGTAGAAGCTAATGGGTATGCTTATTCTTACCCCGTGCTGTACAGGGTGGGTCAAAGTGGACGATGTAAAAGGAAAACACCCTTTTCTATAGGAGATAGACGAAAACTAATATCGGTGTCTGGAGCTCAATTTTAATTAAAAACATATGATGGTGAAAACCGCACATCGATATGTTACCGTTTCGGAGTTACTGGGTGTTTTTCAAAAATGTGCATTTTCAACAAATCGCTGTAACTTTTTCGCTATGGAAAATGTCGTATTTTCGTGAAAACATTTCCAAAGCACTTTTTTACGTAGAATTTAATGGTTTAAGTATATTTTTTTAAATTCAAGAGTTGTCAACAGAAAAATTGTTTTTTTTATTTGGGACACTCTATACAGGTTGTTAATTAGTTTATTAGTCGCGGCAACAGCTTTATGGTTGAAATATGGCAACCACGGCCCAGTATGTGAGACGGCTCCACAGAGGCTAGCTCTCCATCCTCGAGAACTGATGATTTCCATTTACTATGATTTATTTGGGATCGTATTAGTTTTCGAATGACGTTGTCCAATATACTCTGGATCAACGATTTTATGTAGAAGCTAATGGGTATGCTTATTCTTACCCCGTGCTGTACAGGGTGGGTCAAAGTGGACGATGTAAAAGGAAAACACCCTTTTCTATAGGAGATAGACGAAAACTAATATCGGTGTCTGGAGCTCAATTTTTATTAAAAACATATGATGGTGAAAACCGCACATCGATATGTTACCGTTTCGGAGTTACTGGGTGTTTTTCAAAAATGTGCATTTTCAACAAATCGCTGTAACTTTTTCGCTATGGAAAATGTCGTATTTTCGTGAAAACATTTCCAAAGCACTTTTTTACGTAGAATTTAATGGTTTAAGTATATTTTTTAAATTAATAATTCAAGAGTTGTCAACAGAAAAATTGTTTTTTTTATTTAGGACACTCTATACAGGTTGTTAATTAGTTTATTACTCGCGGCAACAGCTTTATGGTTGAAATATGGCAACCACGGCCTTAGCCTTAGCTTAACTTAGTACCTACTCATTTGGAATGTATGCAGTGTTGCCATTCTGTTCCCCAATAAGTAACCGTCCAGTTAACAATCTGTATATTTTTAATTAAGCGAAAAGAACTTAAAATTACCTTTCCAAAAATATAGCACACTTGATATTTTGTTATAGCCCCCTTCGAAATACAGAATTTTTATAAGTTCGCCACTTTTAACTAGTAGGCTTTGGACCCCTTATTGATGATCTGCCCTAATGGAACTCGAAAACATATTTTTCCAGCAAGTCGAGGCACCGCCACAGAACGCTGAAGAATCAGCAATTTTTTGTAGCCAATTTCGAGAATAATTGAATAGCTAAACAAGATTCCAGCCGTTGGCCGTCCAGGCTGCCGGACTTATTAGTGCCTGTTATCCTTAGTGGATTTTTATCTTTGAGAAAGAATAAAGATTCTTATTTTTAAATAGCCCGTATAATCTAGACAAGAATTAGAAGTACTTAGTCGTTATGCGAGGGTATCTTTTACCCCCACGGCGCGCGCCTCGAAGAGGAAAATATCAAGTATGCTACATTTTTGGAAAGGTAAAATTAAATTCTTTTCAATGAATTAAAAATATACAAGGTGTCCCATATAAAAAATCAAATTTTCTGATGATAATTCTTAAATTATTAATTTTAAAAAAATTATACTTAAACCATTAAGTTCTACGTAAAAAGGTGCTTTGGAAATGTTACAAAAAATACAAAATTTTTCATAGCAAAAAAGTTACAGCGTTTTTTTTTTAAATGTACATTTTTTTGACCTACCAAACCAAACATAAGAAAATAGGGGCTTCCTCCTTAGTGAGCTTAATTTTGCTCTTTGCATAGCCTCGGATCATATATAGTGCCTTCATGCGGTTCATCTGTTGTCTTCTATGATTTCCACTGATTACATTACAGCATCGATGGAAAAATGAAAGACTAAAGCAATTGACTTCTCTGTTTTAAAGCTGGTACTAATGGCAAAAATAAGCCGTTATTTCATAAATCTAAAAATCAAATCACAAGGGCACATGCGGCATTAAAGAGATGCTCGTTTTTTATATGGGTTACGGACCGACTTGAAAGAGGAGCGCAATTCAATATGTCCGACCAGCCAGATTGGTCCGAAATAAAAGAAACCGAGGCAACAGGTTCTTTGTTTTGATTCGTGGTACTATTGCATTCATCTACCTTTTCCGCACCGTCACGGAAGACCGTAGAAGCGCGGCGTTGTCGGGTTCACCAAGTTTTCTGATATTTAATAATCAGAAGAAACAGGCAGTATTAAAACACACACACAGGAATGTTGCGCCAAGCCAATTAATGTTACTTAAGGGCCATTTTATAGGTTTATGGAAATTTCAGAAGTAGTTAATCCTGGATATTTGCTACGGAAGTATACAGGGTGAGTCTTAAATAAGTGCGATAAAATATTAATAATAATATAAAAGGGCGTAATATTTTCAGGGCTGGTAGATCGCCATAAAAGAAACATATTGTAGTGTAACAACCCAAATTCGTCAACAAAGTTGAAGAGGTAATATTTTGGCCAACTGTATAACAAGAAATTTAAATGAAAGAAAGGAACCTATATACGTTGTGTTAAATATTTTTTTATTGTGATGCGCCTCGACAGAAGCAATATTTTGGGAAATTTCAGGAGAATAGGTTATGTAAATAAAACGCTAAATTTGTAAATAGCCCTACTTATTTTATTAAATGAAATGAAAGGAGTGCCGTACTTTTGCCTGGAATTCACATGTAAAAGAGCACGGCAGAGAAAACCATGATCACTATTCCAGAGAATCTAACTATGCTCTCCTGAACTTTAATAAAAGAGAAATAATAATATAGAAGCTGTCCTCATACCTAGGTTTATAGTTTAATACATTCAAAACACGCCACATTTATATCGTTCAAAAACTGAAGAGGTTTTTGTTAGTTTAACGGGTCCCCACCCGTAGGTACAAAATCCCTTGTTGCGGAATCGAAGCTAAAGTTGAAGGTTTGGTGCCAACCATAAAATAATAAATACAAGAAGAAGTGTCAAGTCAATGTTAAATTATGGAAACAGCGTGGCTGCCTGGGTAACTAATTTTCAGATATGGCGGCTGGGACATTTGACATGACATAGACATGACAATTTCAATTTTATGAAATTTATTTCCGTTTCCGGTTTTTAATGGCGGGCTGTTCAGGAGGTTTAAATGAGGGTTAATATACTTTTTACTCTTTCTAGCAGTAAATAATACAACAAAATTACTCAAAAATATTTATTTGGAATTTAGAACAATGTAAATATGCAAATCAACACAATTAAAGAGCTATAATCCAATAAACTACTGTATCAATATCAAATATTTAAATAATATCAGAGATGCTGTGTTAAAGTGAATTAGTAAAGTAACAGTGCATTGACTTACAGAAACTTGAAGATAAATAAATGTTTTCACAGCTTCACGGGCATAAAACTAAATAACTGGAAGCAGGAAAAAGGCAACCGGAACCCACACAAAACCTGGAATCAAAAAAAAATATGTAAAAAACATAAATATAGGTACATAAGACTTTTGTGAATTAAATCAAACAGGACTTGAATGAAAACAAAATGAATAAAAAATATGATACATATACATCTAATACCTCATTTGTATTTTAAAAATAATCTACATACATAGATTTATAGCATTATTGCTATGAAAATACATAATAGCTATGTGATATGTAATTACGCATTTTTGTTCATCTTGTAGAAAATTAATGTAGGCTAATAATAGGTGCACCCCCCTGGTGCCAACATCTTATAATTTAATAAATTGGAAGTTATTCTATGAGTTATTCTATTTATCGTTTTTGTTTGCCCTTTTGCGTGCTAAGATATTCGCCCATGCAAGGTCGAAAATTGTTAGTACACTCAACAAGGCTCTTATTCTCACAAACCACAAACATCGGCACGAAGGAACAGTAAAAGATTTTATTTAAATTACTTTTAAACTGACATTATTTACAGCATAAATAGATTCCATTAAATGCATACACATGTTATATATTTGCTTTGTCAGATCAAACAAATAAAGAAATGCTTTAGAACTGAATTACAACAAGAAAACAAAATAATATGATTTAGTTAATATTAGTTAAATAATGAGAAAACATTTACTTTACCTTTAATAACATTCTTTGTAACAAAACTCAAGAACCAAAATAATATCAACGCGTCTCGAATGGTAGTCTAGAAGCTATTATCTAACAACAATCATCTCTGGTCGTCGCCTGATTTCCCTCTCCCTAGTTTGTGAATAATATTTTAAAAATCAATAATTTTGTTTATGTATACTGAGTGTCTTAAAAATGAATGTTTTGAATTTAAATAAATATGTCTATTTTTAAATAGGCGGTTCATCTCAATATATTTCTTCTTTACCGTTTTTGAAATAAATCCAAAATAACCAAGTTATTTTACTTTAAAAATTTCCAAAAATAGTTATTTTTGTATCTAGTGCGCGAAGTACTACTAATCACCAAAGTAGTTCGCGCACGAGTTGGGAAAAATCGGGATATCTCTAAAAATTATTATTATTATATTATTGCTTCGAAAAAAACCCGTAAGCTTGGCTTTTAATTTCGAAAAAAAAAATTCAAAATTGGATAGTGTCTCAATTCCCAAAACCCCCATATCTCAAGCAAAATCAGAACCTTTGATCAGAACTATCTAGTTTGAGATTAAGTATTGGTTCATGCACTGGTTGTACTATTAATGTTAATATTGTAAATAATAACTAGAATATGCATTAGTGTTAAGTTTGATATTTGTTTATTCTTGAATATTTCGAAATAAATAATTTGTTATGATTTAGTTCTTCATTTTCCAAAAATTAAAATTCCAAAATCCCGTATAATTTACATGCAGTGTGCGAAATAGGCATTTCGCGCATTACTTCGCACACCGTGTCATGGTAACGTAGGAAAATGAAAAAATTGTCTCTTCGCACATTGCTATCAATTCGCGAACCTTGTCATTTTTTGACGTTTGTAGAAAAAAAATATTTTTTGCTAAAATTTTCTGAACCACCCGATCTTTTCTGGGTTTTCTATCTTGTAAATTTAATCTACTACCTCTGTTGCCATATTATTAACAAATTATATTTTTTAACTAAAAAAATTTTCAAAAAATCCAGATTTTTAAAAAAATTTGTTCGCGAAAAAAACCTCATAATCGTGTTTCTGGGGTCGAAACATACTATTCCTAAAAATATTTGCACTTATGTAGCACCCTGTATATTTGAAACACCTGTATATTTGAAAGCAATTATTAAACTTTTAGTTACGTAATCAAAGGCGCGATTTTTAAATTCATTGTTGCCAACCATGGACATATTTGGTACCGGACTGACTAACTGGAATTTAAATTTCGCGCTGGAGATTCGGGTTGTAGCACTGCTGTAAAAAATGTCAAGTTGCCGCATTTACTTATTTATTTCCTAACATTGTCATTCGTTTGACACTTTAGTTTTGTATTACTGAGTTTTTGGTTTAAATAAATAGTGCTATGATACTTTAAGTTTAAAAATGTTTACTAGCAGACCTTGCAGTCGAACATTGTTCTTTTAGAACCTCTTTTAGTGCGGAGTGTACAAGATACGGCTTAATAGCCGTAAAAAACTTATCGCAACTTTATTAGAATATTTTGAACGGGAAAGTGGTAGTAATGGCATTTTATGTTCCTTAAGTGCTGTTAAGAAGGTGAGTTTCGTTGATGTAAATAATTGTTTATATTTATTATAATTAATTTATTTTTGTTTCCTAAAATATTTTTATTAAAAAAATATATGTACAGGCTGTCTCACTTAAGATGGATACAAGCCAATATCTTGGTTGTTTGTTGAGCGATCTTTTTCATTTTTTGGCAGGAGGCTATAAGACGTACATTTTACCCAGGGTAAGAAATGCGATATCTCATAGACGTACGTTTTAATGGGGTTTGATATTTTTCGAGTCAAGAGTAAACTACCCTTAGGACAGTATTTATTTCAAATCTGATAAATTATATTGAATCCTCCTTACCCAAGATACTTAAGTTCTAATTTTTATAAATATTGATATAGGGTGTGTTATTAAAATAAGACATTTTTATTTTTATTATTATTATTTTAAGTACTTACGACGCCACTGGATAAACAAATGGTTTATTATCAATAATAATCGATTTAAGTTTTCAGATAGCTTCCATAATAATTGGGATACGATACAAAAAAAACTAAATATTTTCAATTTATCTTGTTAACTTTAAAAAAAAATTAAGTTTGCTAATACAAATTAATAAATTGAGTTAAAAACCCAGTTTTCAATGGAATCTGAAATATAATTTTTATTCGTTTTATTGAGGAATATTTTAAAAAATCCAAATAGTTATTTAAAACAATCACTATCACTATTAACTTTGAAAAATATGCTCTAAACAAAAATTTATAAAACTATAACGAACTAAAAGTCAACATCTTCGACCATCTTCGACCAAACTTAAATCGATTATTAATTGAAGGGTCGGCCGTAACAACGTTGTATGTAACATTTTGCTGAAATGTGATGTTTCCCTAAAACAACGTTTTCTAAGCATATTTGAATGTATTGGCGCAACTGGAACCGAAAAATTTTGCCGGATGTCTGGCAATAGGACGATCTTCAGTCAGTGCAAGCCTTGCATTCCCGATAATAACGTTGTACGTGCGTTTAAGCGCTTAGTAAGAGGGCGGTGCAACTTTCACCCGCGGATATTTCCCACTTAAATAGGGGAAAAAAAGGAAACTAAATATAGAGAACTGGAAACAAAACGCGAGAAAACGTTCAAGAGATGCTGGAGAACAATATTCTAATTTATCTAGTACTAAGATTTTATTTTGTAAAACCAGTTTTCTGAAAATAATGTTTGCGTTATGTAAGTTCTTTCTTTAAAACCTTTATTAATAAAGTAAATCTATTAAAAAATCATTTGCTTTAATTTAATATACATTGCTTACGTGTAACAACGTTGTAAGTTACATGAACATACAACGTTGTTACGTGCATTTTCCACAATAATGACCTCTATAGTTGGATATTTCGTAATAAGCATTTTTAAAAATTATAAATCAGTATAGTTATAGCAACTTTAGTAAACTATACTAAATACGAAGTTTTATCATCACCTAAATGACCTCTTATCGTTTTTCGTGATTTATTCCATTCACTTCTTTTGTTATATACAACGTTGTTACGGCCGACCCTTCAATTGATAATTGGGTATAATTGGTTATTGATAATAAAAGATAATAAACCAGTTGTTTATCCAGTGGCGTCGTAAGTACTTAAAAAATAATAATAAAAATAAAAATGTCTTAAGTCAATATTTATGGCAATATTTATAAAAATTAGAACTTAAGTATCGTAGGTAAGGAGGATTCAATATAATTTATCAGATTTGAAATAAATTATATATACGTCTTATAGCTATACAGCCTCCTGCCAAAAATGAAAAATATCGCTCAACAAACAACCAACATATTGGCTTGTATTCATCAATTCATCATTCATCAATTAAGTGGGACACCCTGTATGTAAAAGCTGTGCCGGCCGGTCAAGTTTAATCACGTGACTAAAAGTTTATTTGATATGAACTAGACTTAAGCCCCGTTCTCAGGACTGCGTCGTGTCGCTGGCTACACAGTTTGACATTTCAAACAACCAATGAGAGCTGTACTAAATTTAAAATTGACAGCTGTTTGAATTTTGTACAAATCTCATTGGTCCTTTTGACGTGTCGCCCGCGACACGACGTCGTTCTGAGAACGGGGCTTTATAATACTCACACGGTCAATATTACCCTTATATTACTGATAGTTTTTGAAAATACTGTTAATGATACTGATCGTGTGAGGCCTTTCGTAAATTTATTTCCGTTTTATCTGACAGGCAAAACTAAGAGGTAAAACGTTATGTGTAGACATAGCTTTAACTATTCATAGTCTAAGTTCATAGTCTACTAGATTGTAAAGACCATTTAAAGACCCTCCGACTTCACATAAAGTACTTCAAAGAAAATTACTACAAATGCGCGACAACGCCGCGTTTTCCAACCTCTGCGGTACGAACACTATTCATTTTTTCCTCAATCGCTCAGTTGGTGAGCGGTGAGCTGTTCGGGTACTGTATGTCGTGTTGTAGTACCGTACTCATCTATACAGTACGACATCGCGGTACTGTCGCGGCATGACTTGTCGTCATTCGTAAAATTTAAAAACCGAATGTTTGTTGTGTACTTGTTAATAAACTAAATGTGTAATAGTACTTTGTGTATTAATCACTGAGATTTAAACAATAACAAAATGTTTGTGTAAATGACGTGGAAATAGACTGTTATTTGTTGTTTGTTGTGATGTGACTATGCATTGGAAAGTGGTGTTAGTTTTGGTTACAGTAGTTTATAAGAAGTACTGTTACGGATCCAAGATCCAGCCCATTGGATTAAATACGAATTTCAGTGATGGTAAATACCTACTCTTTAATATTGTTTATGTTACCACCCAATTTTCTTCTGATTTAAAATTATTTAAAAGTGTTAAAACAAAATAAAGGTTTGAGGTCCAGTTTTATACTTTCCGGTTAAATTTAAAAGGTCCGATTAAATTTATATCTCCGAAACCAAGGCCGAAACTAAAGTTTCAAAAAAAGTCATACTATACATATCTACAAATTCATTTACCCACCTGTAGATATAAAAAACATTTTTGGTAAACTCTGTCTCAAATAGTTTCTGAAAAATAAAAATAATTTTTTTAAAAGGTCCGATTAAATTTATATCTCCGAAACTAAAGTTTCAAAATAAGTCATACTATATCTACAAATTCATTTACCCACTAGTAGATATACAACACATTTTTGGTAAACTCAAAAAATAAAATAATTTTTTTTAAAAGGTCCGATTAAACAAACAATATAATCTGTGATTAAACTTTGACAGATTTTTCGTTTTTCAGTCAACTAACAAAAGGTATCTTATTAGAGATTTATTTTTTTCTTACCTTAAAATTTTCTTGTATTTGAAAGTTCAGTATATTTTGTTTTAGTAGGTCGATTTTGATGATTTCTTAGGTAATTTGTAGCTAAAATACTTCTTATACTTTTACTTATATTTTTAGTCTCTTTAAAAAATTAATAATTAAAATCTTCGTCTGTCCATTACCTACCGGGTGCTCACTCAAAAGTGGCTCACCTCTATAACTTTTTATTTTCTCAGATAAAAAGACGAGATTTGGTATGTTAGTAGGATGACATAAAATAGGGTTGATTAACATATTCAATTGTTTATTTAGAGTGCCATGGCTGTGTTAAAAATACTAATTTTTAACCAAGAAGCTTTGGAAAAATAGATTTGATCGTTTAATGTTTTTGGTGTCTTGTCCTGGCCGTTTAAAAGATGCTCAAATCGTATTTTTAATAAAATTTCAATTTTTTTTAAACGGAAGGAAGGTGGCTCATTAGCATATTTGAAAAAAACATTTTTTACGAAAAATTTGGTACCACACACTTGATATTTCGAGTCAAATTGTTGTTATGAACCGCATGTTACAATTTCAAATAAACAATATGAGAAAATGTCAAAAGTTGACAAATGGTATGCCATTCTACTCAGAGTCTCATTTTCTATCAAATAAAGTAAAAAAAATCGAGGGTGCCATTTAAAAATCAAAAGTTGTAGTCATTTCCGTTGAAACAGAAAGTGACCAAAAACAATTGAACACGTCAATCAGTTCTAATTTATGTCATATACTAACATACCAAATCTCGTTTTTTTTTATCTGAAAAAATAAAAAAGTTATAGGGCGAGCCACTTTTGAGACGCACCCGGTATACATGGTAAAAAAATATTGTTATTTGGCTGAAAGTTTCAAACATCCTGTGGAATGGTTTAAGAAAGTAAGGAATTTAAAAACTACTTTACCATCAAAATGCATACTTTTTCGATTGTTTGTTTCTTGACTCGTTTCTATAGCTTTATTTTTGTTGGAGATATTCACCTTTGAAGAAGATTGTAATAATTTAGAACAATTTTTGGCATTAAAACATGCCTTTGCTTTTGGTCCTAATCAACACAGCTATGAAATAGTGGTTATTGTTTTTGTAATGCCACTGTCATTGGGGGGAAAAGGCATATTATTAAATTTTTTGGCAGTTGATCTACCTAGTTTTGGTAAGCTGAGATGGCTTTAAGTCCATATCGGGTTATTGTTGCTTTAATTGGACATGATAATAATCAACTTCTGGACTTAAAGTAAATGAATGATATAGTTACTTTTTATACAAGACGATAAAATGGTATTTTATATACGATAATGCAATTTTATCGTCGTGTATAAAATAATATTTTTTTCCATAGCCAGTTACGTTTTAAAAAATATTCAGAAATTATTATTTCAAGGAATTTATTACGAGTAGAAAAAATATTGTGCTGGCTTGGCTGGTTGGTTTCTATGTAATTTGATAAATAAATAAAGCTGTCTGTTTAGTTGTCAGTTTTGAGTCAAAATTTTTTAATTCTCTTTCGTGTCGATTGCTGATTGAATTGGAGCCAGAAATGGCTCAAAACGAAATAAATAAATTACCAACAGATATTCAGGCTGAGGCGACAAACGCCATATCCAAACTACTTCCATTTAAATCCCGAATAACTTATGAAAAGGAATACAAAAATTTTCACAAATGGAAGCAATTAAAAAACGTGCGAGAAGAAATAAAGTTTTTAACCTATCCTCGCTGTTAAAGTATCATTTAATCTACCCTTGCGGTTAAAGTACTATTTTATCTACTATTTTTGATAGATATAAGACAATCTTAACAGTTGCTATGGAGTTGCAGTAAAATAATAAGCTTTTTCAATATCACTGATATTAAAAACAATTACCACAATTTCATAGGTATGTTGATGAGGACCAAAAGAAAAGGCATAAATTATTGTTGTAAATCATTACTGTCCTCTTCAGAGACGAATATCTCAAATAAAAATAAGCTACAGAATAGCAAATAGACGAGTCAAAGAAAACTACGAAGAAAAGATACATCTTGATAATAAAATAATGATGGCAGTACGCAGTAACGTAGTATCTATATTATTTGATGGCTTTTTCATGGCAGCTCAAAGACAAAACGTCGATTGGAAAATCTGACGACACCATCTTCAAAAACGTTCAAAAAGAACAATGTTCGACTGCAAGGTCTGCCAGTAAACATTTTTAAGATTAAAAGTATCGCAACACTATTTATTTACACCAAAAAATCGTAATACAAAACTAAAGTGTCAAAACGAATGACAGTGTCAGGAAATAAATAAATAAATTTGGCAACTTGACATTTTTTACATCAGAGCTGCCACCTGAATTCTCAGCGGGAAATTTGAATTCCAGTTAGTCAGCTCGGCGCAGAATATGTCCATGGTTGGCAACAATGAGTTTAAAAATTGCGCCATCCATTACATAACTAAAGACCAATGTAATTGCATCCAAAAATTGCATCCAACAATTTTTATGAGGGTTTGCTTATGTATAATTCCTTGCCCGACGCAGTGAGAAACGCAGGTACGCTGGTAAGTTTTAATAAGAAATTGTCTACTTATTTAAAGGCCTAGGAATAGTATAAATTGTTTTTGTAATGCTTGTATGTAATACTTGTGAATGCTTATTACTCTATAGCCTTTGGCATAAGTTAGTTGTATTGTTTGTACTAGCAATATGCTAAATCAAGATTATTATTATTATTATTATAACATCAATTACTGTTTTCGTTAAATTTCTGTTGGCAATCATTAAACCATTTATCAAGAACAGAAAATTTCCAGGAAAGGATAATAAAAAAATATGTCGAGTACTTTAAATGTATGTTCTATGTACCATAATGGAAAGTTACAAACATTCGTAGATGAAGTATACACCTCGGTATACACGAAGGGGTACTAACACAGTACTAATTTGATTTGCAAATGTTTGACGTAATAAGATCAGGTTACTTGTTAAGCAAATTCGACTCTGTGTGAATCATTAGCGATAATTGCTTTTAATTATGTTCAGTTCGAGATTAAATCTTGTTTTGATTTTACCATTTCCTTTAATGACATAGATACTTAAACTTAACTTAAGCACTGAAGATGTAAATTCTATGTGTAAAAGAATTATTTACAGCAATTTATATACATTATCTGTGGCCATATCTGGTGTAAATTAAGTGTGTTTGCTGCTGACTTGTGATGAAAGAGACCAGTCTTGATCTTGCACAAAAAGCAAGACCAAGAATAGCGTTAGATCTGAAAAAGAGCAAAGCCACAAAGGCTGTGACAGGCTGTATCTTGGATTGTTAATGAGAACGATTGCAAGATCTGCTAATAGAAATTTTTATGCTTAAAGTATCACTGCACAATTCATTTAAACCAAAAACTCGCAATACAAATCTAAAGTGTCAAAACAAATGACAATGTCAGGAAATAAATAATCAAATGTGGACTTGACATTTTTACAGCAGAGCTACCACCTGAATCCCCAGCGGGAAATTTAAATTCCAGTTAGTCAGCCTGGCGCCGAATATGTCAATAGTTGGCAACAATGAATTTAAAAATCGCGCCCTCGATTACGTAACTAAAAGTTTAATTGGTATCGCTTATAGACCTAGAGGATAGTAATGATTAACCTATCTATCTATCGTATGGCTAAACATCACAACAAAACATGGAATTACAATCACTGCAGAAGTAAAGAGCAGGAAACAAGTATGCGTGCAAACAATAATAATAGTTTGACAAGATCCTAAAATGTACAAACGAATATACATATAACAAGTATTACAAACAAACATCTAAATTACGGATGTATTCGACTGCACTGTCTGTAGCTTCCAGGAAATCATCAAAGGGACCGGAATAGGATCTTAAAGGGCATGCTTCTACTATGTGCCGGATATGTGTCGCATTCTGGGGAAGCTGACTTTCCCCATTTAAACATAGAATCGGCACACCTCCCATGATTTGTCCTTATCCGGTTTAACGCAGACCATGTTTTACGTGGCATGTCAAAGCCTGGTGGGTTCTGAGTTATAGCCGGCATATTCCCGGCGTGGTCTGGTAACTCTGATTCCCATTCCCTAATCCATGACTCCGTTAATTTAAAACCGTCCCGGTGTAAGCTGCTTGCGGTTGTTAATGTTGGACGTTCGGCAGTTGTGGCATGTTAGTAATTTTAGTGTATTCTCTAAAAAGTGCATACTGCCTGCGTATATGTGGTGGAGAAATATTACTTAGAATAGGAAGCCATTGGGTGGGAGTTGATTTTATTGTTCCTGATATAATACGCATTGTGTTGTTCAATTGGACGACCACCTTTGCTGTGTGAGAACTATTGAGCCACACCGGGGCACAGTACTCAGCAGTAGAGTAAACCAAACCCAGCGCAGAGGAGCGCAAGGTACTCGCGGATGACCCCCACGTGGTGCCGCATAATTTATGGAGGATATTGTTCCGAGTGTTGAGCTTAGCTGCAGTTTGTGTGAGGTGCTTCTTAAAGGACAAGGTCTTATCTAGTTTAATGCCTAAATATTTTGGGGTGTTGTTGTGGGACAGCCAGTTACCTTCAAACCTTATTTTAAGTTCTTGGTTTGCTAATTTATTATTAAGATGGAAACAACTAACTTCCGTCTTTACCGCGCTCGGTTGCAACCTCCACTGGCGGAAGTTGTTTCCCAGGGAATACAGGTCTTCCGCAAGAACAGCCTCTGTCTCCTCGAGGTTTTTATGTCTTGTAGCTATCGCCCAATCATCCGCATACTTAAATTTTCTAGCTGAAGTAGCAGGCATATCAGCGATATATAAATTAAACAGCAATGGAGCTAAGACAGAACCTTGTGGCAATCCGTTATTAAGTTTCATTTTTTTGCTTTCTTTCTCTCCCAGTTTTACCTGAAAGAGCCTATTTCGGAGAATATCGTCGATCAGGTTGACGGTCCTTCGGCAGGGAATTTCTTTAGCTAGCTTACAGATCAGTCCCTGTCTCCAAACTGTATCGTACGCCGCGGTCAAGTCAATAAAAGCAACTGATGTTTTTTCTTGGCGTTGAAATCCTGCTTCGATGTAAGTTGTTAGGGACAGAACCTGATCCACGCAGCTACGTCCAGGACGAAAGCCAGCCTGTTCAATCGGTATACTCTCTATTATCTTTGGGCTTACTCTGTTGTAGATTAGTCTCTCCAGAAGCTTGTAGATTGTGCTCAGCAGTGCGATTGGGCGATAACTTTGTGGCTTGTCGTTAGGCTTACCAGGCTTTAAGATGGCAATGATTTTAGCGCTTTTTAGTGACTGTGGAATAGTGCCTGTTTTAATTATGTCGGTGAAAAAGTGCATCAACCATCGCTTTGTAAATTTACCACAATTCACAAGGAATTCCGAATGGATGCCGTCAAATCCCGGAGCTTTGCCAGCCTTAATATGTTGTAATGCAGCTAATACTTCTTCGAAGGTAAAAGGCTTGGGATGATTTAAGCTGTTTTAATTGTCGCTTAATTTCGATTGTGTGTGCACGGTCTCTTGGTGCTCTTGAGGTATTAACAATATTAGAGGCGATTTCGTTTGGAGTCACAGGAGTATCCACTCTTGTTCTTTGATTATCTCCACCCAGTTTTCGTAATAATGCCCAAGCTTTTCTGCTGGATTTTGTAAAGTCTAAATTTTCAACAGTTTCCGTCCACTTCTAGCGTCTCGCAGAGTTTAAACTGTGCCGAAGTTCGTCAGCTATTTCGCGGTCACCTGATTCTAGAAACTCCCTGTATAGCCTTTCGCTAGTCTCGCCCCATCCCGGGATGTACTCCTTTCTATAACCCCTAGATATGGTTTTCTTGGCGATGCTAATGATAGCACCAACAAATCTTTCATAATTTCTCCCTAGAGGGGGGATCCAACCTAAGCATTTGTCGAGATTATTGGAGAATGTTTCCCAATTTGCTTTATTGAAGTTCCATCTCGGGCGGGGAAAAGATTTAACTAAAGGGATACTCAACCCAATTTCTATTAACACAGGGCGATGTTGGCTATGTGGAAAATCATCCAGGACAGTTCGTGTAGTTGGAAGCGGATGTTCATTGCTGTCTGAAGAAACGAAACACAAATCTTAAATACGAGGTATAGGTTGTGCTCGTCTGACCAGTCCATGAGGCTTTCGCCATTCAAATAATTTTCCCTATATTTCCATTTGGTGTGGTGGCTGTTGAAATCTCCTATGTATACAGCTGGGTGAAGGAAAGGCTGGATGACATGCTGTGGCCATGGGGCAGCGGGAGTTTTATAAATATTGCACACTGTGATCTCGCCAACTTGAATGGTAATTTCATGGATATTGTTACTTGTACAAGCACGCTTCAGAGTTGCATTTTTAATTGTGTTCCGAATGTAAGTGGCAGTACCATAAGATCTATTATAAGTGGCTCCTATAAGATCATACCCAGAAATCCTTGCTCTTGACCGGAGTTGATCCTCAGTTTCCGTATGAGTTTCCTGGATTGCCTGTAGTCAATTAAAATCTTGTGAAGGAGATCGCATTTTGCTCGACTAATCCCCTCCACATTCAACTGGCAGACTCGGATGCTAGGTCCAAGTTTTTAGTCATATAGTCCTTATAAGGACTAGGCATTTTTCCATGTGTTTGTACCATAGTGATGCAATTGACCAAGAGATCCAGATAGGATTGTTTGGTCGCCAGTTGTGCTAGTTCAGTTAGTTTGCGTCTATAATTAGACGCTATCCAGGGTGTACCACGAGGAGGCGAACTAGCATTACACCCCATGATTAACCTATGATATTTATAAACATAAGTTTTGCGAGTAATTTCGATACATCCTTTAAAAATATAGCATCAGTACCAATCACCAATCCTAAAATCCTCTAACAGTATTGCCAACTATTTCAATCATTGTTGATCACGCCGTATATGTATTTCCATATTGCATATACACGTAAATATGTTAATTCTTCTGTATTTACAATTAATATGAACGGAGCAGTCGCCAACTCAAACACATGGGCGAAGTGAAAGAAAAAAGTACAGTTAACTTTCTTAACTCGTTAAGTATTATTTAACATTGTGGTTACATGATTTGCATAATAATATTTAGTGTGCGCTAATTGATTATGTATATATGGTAGTAAAGAGCGTAGAAATTGACTTGAGGTAAATATTAGTTTACATATCTAGTTCTACTTAAAGAAAATAAATAGAAAATGCAATGCTAACAAACAATAAGTTTCTAAATTTTTATATCAACTGAACTACTAAACCAATTTTTTAATGTATCATTGATCCGTGAATATGTTTTCAAATACACTGCCTGGCACGAAAAATGGACACCTTAAAACGAGCCTTAAGCTTGGACCCCATTAGCAACACGCCACGCCACGCCATGGCGCGAAGATTTATGCGTATATTTTTCCATTAAGAGTCTATTATACGCTGTACTGTTCGGGTCGCTCTCAGGGGTCGGGTAAAGCGGGTGTGTGGTCGAAGGAAATATATGTTATATTTCAGAAATCTGCCAGGCTTAGCCCGATCCAGTCGTGTTAAGCCACACCCAAAATTCCAAACGCACGTGCTTTGATTAAGGTTTGCAGAGCTTCAGCATTTGCCATAAAATAGCGAGCAATTTGTTAGAAAACCATACATGTTATATATCACTGTTTCGTCCAAACATAAATAATATTTTGTTGATGTTTGACTATCAAAATCTTAAAAATAAAGAAGTTATCTAAAAATGTGCTACAATACGAACATAGTATAATTCTTTATCTTTAATTTCCTTCTTCATTTGTGTAAAAATACCTGGCCAGTTTTACATAAAACTTTAGATGCCGAACGCTTATTTTGCTACTTTTTCTTCGGACTAGTGAAATCCGAATGAAAGACATGTATCGCGTACCCTCTAGGCCTACGCCACGCCATACCACACCATCTCACTGATGGGCGATTCATAAAAGGTCCAGATCTTACTTACTTAAAAATTATCTGTTTTTTTAAAGGAAACTAGATATTACTTCAAGATTTAAGGTCATGGAAAAGAACGAATAAAAATTGTGTGTGCACTATGTGCGCATATTTGAAATGAAACTTATTCTTTCTTTCGTCTGTCTGTCTGTCCGTCCGTCTGCCCGTGTGTCCGTCCGAGGACTCCATTCGGGACCTCTATCCACGTACCGAGTTTGGCTTAGTTTGGTTCCAATCGACCCATAATTAAGAAAAATCCTGATGATTTCGTCCATTTAGAGGCATCGGTTCGAAACGTCGAGGGCGTCATCCTGTAGCCCGTCCCCAGTTATGCCGAAATTGACCCACATTTTTCTTTAATATCAAATCGTTAGTCTCGCCCTGATTAAAACGGCTTACAGACGATCCAATCTGTTGTACAACAAGTTGGACAATTTGGTTTGATCCAACTGTTTCAACGATAATAGTAACGTCTGTGGGCTTGTCGTCCAACTTGTCGTTAAGACGCGGTTGGATCGTTTGGTAGTTCAGCATGTTTAAAAATCTGTCGTATAACTTGGTTGGACCAACGACAAGTTTTAACGTCTGTGGCTTTTTCACCGACTTGTTATTACTATGTTAATACAGAAATACATCGTGTAGTGAGATTGTGGTGTTGTGGACAGAATTTATTGAAATTTATAGAAACCATTCGTGCTTATGGAATGTTAAAAGTGAGTACAGTAGAACACAAACTGAACTCCAGATACAAAGTGTTGCTGAGAAAAATGAAAGAAATAAATCCAGATGCAACATTAGAACTTCTTAAAAAGAAAATTAATAATATCAAAAGCGACTACTAAAGCAGCTACGGTTTTTTTGACATGGTTTCTGGCATAGTCAAACATACACTGACTACTCATTGAACTAATTCATTTAAAACATTTAACTAATCGTATTACAAGTCGCTTTAGAATGTCGTTACGTTTGTGGCCAAAAGAATCTACGGTCTGTCTGAACGATTTTTCGTCCAACCTAGCGTACGATCGGTTGTATAACCGATTGTATCGTCTGTAAGCCCTTTAAGATGTAAACGAAATGTCGCGTCGTATCAAACTTTGTATCAAAAACGCTCACATAGCCTACCCACTAAATTTGGTCGCAAAAAAGGATAATAACCGAGTTATTTAACACTGAAATTTTAAAAAATAATGGCAACATTTTGAGAGCCGTCGGCAGCAATCATTAATCAGCCGCAAATACCAAGCATTTACCAGAATCTCAGCTTGTTCGACCTTCAGTGTTGACACATAGACTAGAATGATTCAAAAATGACTTTTTGAAAATTCAGATTAAAAGTAAAAAAGTTACCTAACATTAGAAGACGGGACTCCGATAGATACAGTACATCTGCTGGATCTGTGTCTATGAAAGGAATGCGGACAAAAAACATTTAAATAAACAGCAATATATTTTATACGTCGACTTGACGAGTACGTCACCGCAAATCGCTCCGCCCACTCATTTTATTGGCTACTTGCAAATTTATCGAATTTTTATTGATGGATTTATTGATCTATTTTTTACGAAAAACATCGAGAAAATATCGTTTCCCCTCTCACGGATACCCCGTAGCTACAGAACGGACAGACGTACTGTAGCAGATCGATATAATTAGGTTAGAGCGTCGTTTTAGTACTGTCCCTAATCTTCCCTAATTCTTCACTTAACAACACTTTATTTCACTGCAATTTTTGACAGCATTATGTATTTACTTACACGTGTATTTGGTACAAAATGTACAAAATACATTCATATGCTATCTGAATTATTTAGAATTATTTTTTGAGGATTTAAACTTCTTTGGTTTTCTAGCTCACACTCTTGTTTTTGTGAATAACCATCAAAATAATCCAGATGTCTATTTGAATAATAAAATTATTATACAGGATTACCTTATATTTGCCTATTTCTTCTTTTTAGTTTTGTCAGAGATTTAGTGAGAGCGCCCACCAAAGTAACGTAGCATCTGATGTGGCGCGTGATCTGGCAAGTAACATGCATCTAGCAAGTTAGTCGAATTGAACAAACGAGAATAAGTGTGTCAGTGCACACTGAAGTAGCGCTGTCAAAAACGTGTCATTTGTCGTTGTAGCATTGTACTTCAACGCTATTGCTAAAATCATTGCCATGTATGTGCCACGTCAGATGCTACGTTACTTTGGTGGACGCTCTTACTTAGTCGCTATCGGGCGACATCAAATTTTGACATTTCTCACGTCAAAACTGTCATAGCGACACGTGTAGTGCGCGGTTAAGGTGACCTTTCTTCGTAGCTCACATAGGGCCCGAGTTACGACGCCGACGCTTCGTCTTCACGTCTTCACCTCCGATCGTTACCACTTTTCCTGACGCTTCTCGTGTGTCACGGCCTTCAATTTTTACTCCCATCGTGCCTAAAGAAGTTTCACTTCAAAAACTAACTAAAATAGGAAATACGCTCCTAAAATTTATGCCGATGCGGCTTCAGCCTAAAGTTCTTTTTTTTTATTCTTCCTCCTAAAATACGATAAGTTTCTAAATAAACTACGCATCTTTTTTTTCTTCATTATTTCGAAAAAAAAACAATGGCCACTTTGGAATATATTTTTTATTTCCTAATAAAATTTATTTGTTAACAAAATACGTATGTGGAAACTGCTGTTCAGAGAATGTAATGGTTAATGGTGTTTATTTCGTATTAGTGGCAATTATTAATCGGAATAATAATAACAATAATTAAAATTTCAGTTTTGATGCATTTGAAAGTCGAACAAAGCTTTTATAGATTTCTCTTTAATATTAATTTAATCTGGTTACACGCGGCTGTTTGTGTTCATCGAGTACGTTCACAATTTTAATTGCAAACCATTGTTTTATTGCTTCGATTATTGTTTATTTACTTTCATATGAAATTTCTGAGGTACCTACTGTAGTAAAAACAACCTAGTTTCTAAATATATCCGGTGCTATTAAGATATTATTATACAGGGTGTTCCAGAAATAAGTGCAAGCATTTTAAGAGTCTATTACGCTGTATTGTTCAGATCGCTCTGGGGGGTCTGGCTTTTTTTCTCATTAAATATCTGCTTTCATTATAAAATTTCTGGTGACGCCACTGCGTGTTACTAAAGTCTAATTTACAAGGAAATAAAAATGCGCTATCCGCAGGAATTCATGTTCAGTGAATTGCAGTGATTCGATTTACGTGCTAAAGTACTTGGAAATAATTCTGTTATAATCGCTATAATTAAGACATAACTTACTTAATTCATCTATTATTATAATATTTCAATCATAATAATAAAAAAAATAACATGTTGTTTTTATTGCATACCAGATATTATTAAGAGAATATTTACAGTGTGGTCTACTTTTTATAAGCAAGATTTTAGAGTAGATTATTAGAGTTGACTTAAAACTTATACCTTTTACTTTTTTAAGATCATCTAAAGGGGAAATTAAAGGCAGTTGTGAAAAAGTGTTAAGAGTCTATTATGCAGTACTTTTCGGGTCGCTCTCATGGGTCGGGTAAAGCGGGTATATGACCGAAAAAAATATATATTATATTTCAGAAATTTGCCTAAGGTTTACCCCCTTCCTGTCGTGTTAAGCCACACCCAAAATACCAAACACACGTGCTTGGATTAAGGTTTGCAGAGCTTCAGGATTTGCCATAAACTAGCGAGCAATTTGTTACAAAACCATATAAATTATGAATCACTGTAATCACAAAACTTCAATCTATTTCCGTATTGTAACGGAATTTTAAATTATGTCTTTATTTTCGAGAATATTTAGTCCAAACATGAGGAATATTTTGTCGATATTTGACCATCAAAATCTTAAAAATAAAGAAGTTGCCTAAAAATGTTCTACAATACGGATATAGTACAATCCTTTTTCTTTATATTTCCTCTTCATTTGTGTAAAAATACCTAGCCAAATGCCGAACCCGTATTTTACTACTTTTTCGGACTAGTGAAATGGATTCTTAAGTATAAGTATACTATTTTGCCTTAGTGAGAAGTCCCAATGTTTGTATTGCATATACTTTACAAATGACATCAGATTAAGATTATCTCTTTTTAATAGAAGATAAAACTTTGATCATTTCATTAGTTACAAGTTACAACATACTTTCGGTTTGGGATTATTAATTGCTTAATTTTATTGGTAAAATTAAATATTGTACGTTATATACGATACCTCCAAACCAACCCATACAGCCACGGTACGTACTATGTACGTACCTGGTACGTAATGTTGGGACGAACGTCAGGTCCCTGGTACGTATAGGTACGTACTATGTACGTACATTTTTCAACGCTCTGTACGTTCCCGGTACGTCCCTGGAACGTGGCAATGTACGTACTATGATGTACGTACATTCCAGGTACGTACATTTTATGTTTTGTTCCGGACCAAAACTGGACGTAAAATGATCGAAAGTACGTACTATGAACGTACAATGCACGTACTATGGACGTACATTTTTCAACGACGTATACGACCTAGGAATTTAATTAGAAATAATTCAATGGAAGTCAGCTTTAAATATTTATTAATATAAAAACTCAGGTACAGGGTCATCCCTTATGTCTTGATACACCCGTGAGTCTGGCTTCGGTCCGGCAACTACACCCTTAGCGCACTCTGTCTTTTATTGGATGTTGATAGATATTTTATTTTTTTATTCTCGAACTGCTTCTAACTAAAAAATACAAAAAAAAACTAAGTATTCAAATATCTAATTCTTGCCTCTGTTTTGAAAAAAATTGAATGAGCCGATTCTCAATCATTCGAGGTTGTGACTGTGCTAGGTGAAATAGTCACATTATATTATTACACTTTAACTTACCTTGAAACAACGAGCAACGAAGGCAACGAGAAAAGAAAATAAGGTGGAAGCCAAACAACCTACGGCCACCATGACACACAACACAATCGAAAACTGGATCGGAGTAGGTGCGCACTCAGCAAATACGTTTTAATAAAATATACGGAGAGTACCGCTTAAATTCCTGTCCCGATGTTGAAGGATGGCTATAGAATGTCAATGCATTTCCTACATAAGTCTATCCTTGTTCGGGAGGAGGTTTTCTGCGCTTGCTCGATCTGTAAGCACTTTGATTGGACAGTTCCAAATCATATGATATGTTTTGTTTTGGTTTTATTTATTTTAAGTTGAGGTTAAAGACGTTCTAATAATTGAATTAAATCTTTCGAAAAATTGGAAGTTTTTTGTTAAATATTCTGAAATCAAATAAGTTTGATAATGTAACATTATGCGCATATTTATCAATTGAGATATTTTAATCGTATCCAACATGTTATGGCAAAACACTTTTTCAACCAAAAGTTTTCAGATATCTTCGATTTAGTTATTTTCGAATGTTTATTTTGTTTATATCTATTACAAACTCAAGGAGCAACAGTTTTTTACAAGTAGTGTTAATTTTGATGCTGGTGCAATACTTCTACTCGTTAAAATAAGTTTATTATAAATATTACAGACATTTAAAAAAATAGGCTATGGAATAGGTATATAAAAATTATTTTATATCTGTCTCACAATGGGGGGCTCCTAGTAGCGTAATAGGTATCTGCAGTGCGATTCTGTAAACATTTCCCTGTCTAGTGACTCATCAATCGTATACAAATAGCATAGGCTCGATAGGAAATTTCTTGCTACAGAGCTTACAGAATCCCATTGCTGATTTCTAAAATTCTTTTTCTAGATAGGCTTCCCGCATCGAAAAACTCCTATTTTATGGTATGTAATTAGTATTCTGAAGGTATTAAAATATTTTAATATCAATATAGTTTTTTCACTGAAACTCGAGTTAAATCTTAATATACATTATTCATATTGTCGTTTTAGAGATTGTGCTTTTATACTTACTATTATGAAAATTTACTGAATAAAATATATAGTTGCAATCCTTTTACTGAACTCCTTAATTTCTTGTTTTATGAGGGGATAATTTTTGCTTATTTAGGTACTAATTTTAATCAGACCATTTTTTAATGAACTCATTTATATTTATATCATATCGTTCTAAGTAGACTTTGTTGTGTTAGACAATTATTATTAAATAAAACGAATGAAAAAAAGTGACAGGTACGATATTTTTTTTTTAAATTCAAAAAATAATTTAGTAAAACCACAATTATTAAGAAATTGTCTTAAAAACTTCGTAGTACAAATTGCATATCTATTTCACTTTTTTTAAAATTCAAAAAATAATTTAGTAAAACCTCAATTAAGGAACTGTCTTAAGAACTTAGTATTACAAATTGCATATCTATTTCACTCGACTTAAAAATTGCAGCAAAACAAAGTATAACAGTACATTTTTTACTGTCTATTGTTTCTTTTACTGCCCATGTATTTATGATCAATAATCAACATCAGTCCTGGTTTAAAATGAAACAAAAGTAATTCTTTATTATTAACATATTTTTTATTAAACAAATATAACTAAAAGTATGTACATATTAAGTTTATACATAAATCAAGCTAGATACAAAAAATATAATTATTTACATTGTTGCATTGTAAATACTCTTTTATATTATGAAAAAAAAAACAATAATAATTTACAATAAGACGGTTTGTGTGTAACTGTGTAAGCATTATAATTAGCCTTATGTAGTCTCTATTTTTAGTCTTTACATTATAATGTATTTTTATTTAAAATAGTAAGACTAAATATAATGCTTTTAACAATAATTATTGATTTTTGAATAAAATTAGTTTCGTATATTTTTGTCTTATATTAACATCCTTTTATTTCTGATTTTGCTTTCATGATACAAACGAACATCGAGAAAAATTTCTATTATTAATTTTGTTAGTTGGCTTCTACCACACAAAAAGCAGTAGCCCATTCCCATTGTTCTATTAATTAAACTACAGGACAAGTCTTTAAAACTAAATCACAAAATTGTCAATAAACGCACAAAGATTAAAATACAAACGAAAACACAGTACACGTGGAAAACACAGAAAGTTAGAGAAAACACTAATGACACTAATGGCGACTGCCCAAGTCAAACTGAAAACAAAATCCACGCCGACGACGCGTCCAAAAATAAATCGATAACCCATCTCGACACCATTCGGCCAATAGAAAAGTAGCATTTCGGCGCATGTGCATTACATCCAGCTACTGAACAAGGATGGACTTATGTCAAACTCGATCTTCTGTCCTTCAATCCTGGGACATAAATTCTCTCATTGCTCTTATGGGGAGGCCGCGGTATATGTAAATTTAAATGTATTTGGCACTCAGTGTATTGTTGTTTTTATTTTTTACGTTGATTAATAAAAGATGGAACTACACTGAGTGCGCACGTGCGCTCTAGCTCTGCCAATCGAAAACGCCATTAGAAACCGCCCGACTTCCGATTCCGACAAGACTCGAATGTGAACGAATAACTTAGCGGGAAATTTAAACATAGGACTGCATAATTTTCCTGTTAGGCTTGATTGCATAATATATTGCATTTTTAACCCATCAGATTTCTTCAAAGGCTGTCATGCATTATGGTCATTGGATAATTTAGGAAATCATTTTTTATAGCGGTCGGGTTAGATTTATTAATAAAAGAAGTAGAGGTAGGTTAGAGTGACTTGAATTAACAATGACTAAAGAATATAAGGACATGTAACGCCCCTGTACGGGCTGTAGTACAATTTGTGACGTTAGACGCCATTCGTTTGATGCCAAACAGTGAGTCATCATCCAGTCACCAGCGACAATTTTAGCGATTTTTAATAGTTTGTTGTGTGTAGTGAACTTTGTATAAACTTTGTTACAATGGTGAATTGTCTAGCTTTCAAGTGTAAAAGCCACAGCGAGAAGAAAGAGCCAGGAGTTACGTTTCATAGGTAAATAAACAGTCCACTCCAACTTTTTAGCGTTTTCTTATTGAATTCGATAATTATTCTTCAATTTCAATTAACATCTATATGTACTTGATATGTGCTATACGTCGATACAGTTTTGTATCTTTTGTTAACATTTTAGTACGTTTTTTTCGTAATTAGTTAGGATGATACACCATAGGCGTAGTCAAAACAATTATCAAAAAATATAAATATTGCTTCAAACAGCTAGGTTAAGAAAAATATGTGCCACGGCACTGTTTGATGCCAGCGTCACAATTTGCTGTCGGGTGTTATTTGTCCTTGGATTCTTTAGTCATTGTGAATTAACGTTAGCCTAGAAAAGATCCACTGATCCAGTCCATTCATTATTATTGGGTATATCTGACCAAGATAATCCAGTCATGATATTAAAATTAAATAACATTTTGTAATGCGTTTTCAAAAATTTTCAAGATACGTACGTAGTACGTACTCACATGTACGTCCGTAGTACGTACTCACATGTACGTCCGTAGTACGTACTCGCATGTACGTCCGTAGTATGTACTCGCATGTACGTCCGTAGTACGTACTCGCATGTACGTCCGTAGTGAACTCCTACAATGTACGTAAATAGTACGTCCCTAATTGGTCCCGGGACGTACCGACGTAAAACGGACATAAAATGTACGTCCCTGGGACGAAATGTGCTGTATGGGAATTTACCAGTTACTTATACAATTAATTTGTGCGAAAGTCTGTCCAAAGAGCCAGGGAGGATTTCGATAGATGACATTCAAAAAATGACAGAAAATAAAATATACTTGTGAATTAAAATGACAGGCATAACTGTCACTGTAGTAGATCGTTAGACAGATTTATATTCATAAAGCGCACGCAATCATAATAAAATAAATATGAAAGAATTTACAATTCACATCCAGAAGTGCACCGAAAACACTGAAGAGGTAGATATCAGTACTTTCGAACAATGTCTGATTAGTAGATATGCGGCAACGATTAAAATATTCAACAAAGTCAACTTGGGCATCTTTTAACCGGCCAGGACAAGACACGAAAAACATTAGATGATCAAAACTATTTTTCCAAGGCTCCTTGATTAAAAATTAGTTTTTTTAACACAGGCACTCTAGATTGAAATTTAAAATACGATTTGTTTTTAAGAGGAAATTTCAAAAGTTGACATATGATATGTCATTCTATTCAGAGTGTCATTTTCTATTGAATAAAGTCGAAATATACCGAGGGTGCTATTTAAAAATCAAAAGTTGTAGTCAATTCCGGTGAAACAGGAAGTGACCAAACTGAATACGTCAATCAATCCTAATTTATGTCGTATACTAACATACCAAATTTCGTTTTTTTTATTAAAAAAAAATAAAAAAGTTATAGGGGAGAGCCACTTTCGATACGCACCTGGTATATTATAATTTTTAGAAAAGCATCTACTATCTGATTTTTTTGGGCTTTGTTGTTTTATACATTGAAATTGGAATTAATTGGAATCTTTAAAAACAAGGCTATTAATGACCAAATTAGTAAGTAAATTGAAACTTATATTGGTCATTTCTAATATTAGATGTGACAAATATAATTCTAAACTCGATCTATCATAATTATAAATTTGAAATTAAATCGTTAACATTTTTTTTTAAATCAAAAAACACGTTTATATGCTATTTTTATTAAGAACAAAACAAAAAAGATACTTGTGTTTAATAAGTTTATCTCGAACGCGTTCCTTAATTAAATCAGAAAATTATGCAAGTGCATATAAAGCCTTCGTAGTACCGCTATTATACGGATTATTAGTCATCAGAAGTTGTTTGTTGGTCCGTATTGCAAGGACCAATTTTTAATTACCAATTACATCATTAACAAAGTTAATGGTCATCGTTATCTGCCCACGTGTTTGTATAATTAAAATATAAACTATTTGGGAAGGTTGCTTAAAAATAGAGCAAAGTAAAAACTTAGATGGTTTAGATACTTGCTATCTATTCTTAAGACCTTTAATTGATCTTAATTGTTTGTTATTTATTGTTTCTTATCTAACTTGAATTAAATATGTGAATTGAAGATGGCTCTTCATAGTTACTCTGAACTAGTGATGTGTCGGTATTTGAGTAACGCGATTTTGAAGCGGTATTTTTTTGTAACGTCGTGTCGCACTCCAAAACGAATCAGGAACCTGTTACTGAAGAACGACGATTATAATAACGACGAAATTATAAATTATTTATAATTTACAAATAAATTATTTATAATTGGAGCTTGGAGTTTTTTTTCCACAACAAGGGATCGTCCTCTGCCGGAAACACTGCGACCTGTAAGGCCTATTGTGTTTGTCCCCTTTCTATATCTGCACCCATTCTCCTATCCCTGTGCCCTGCACTAACTTATGCAGGTCCTTGATAGGATGGGAGTATAGTTCCTCCGGTTCTAGCCTAGCTTTCCCAAATAAAAAGCGTCGCTTGTGATAGCTGCTTCAGAATCTTTATCGCATAGTCTGCAGCAAAGACTTCCTTGATACAGGTTGAGCTTGTTCAGGTAACACTTGACAGCCATGTGTCCTGCCAAGAGGCCTGTTGTAATCCGCACTTTATTCCTGCTAAGCATTAGCAGTTATTTTGCGGTTTTGGAGTTGGCTCGAACCGCAGTAACCGCATAGTGACGTGTTTCGTTCCAGCCGTCGCGCTCCTAGAGTCGCGGGAATCTGTCGCGAACAGATTAAACTTGTAACGACCTATACCGCGACGTGTTTCGCTCCAATGCCAGTGCCAGTGACAGTGGTCGCGCGACTGCTGTAGTATTCCTAGGGTCTAGTTATTGGCGTTGATGCTCACATTACAGTCGTTACATTACTATCAAGATCGCGATTTTTGGTAGGTCTAGATACTAGGAATTTTTGATTGATAATAAATACTTACATGTTAGGTACATTAGATAGTTACAAATAAACATTTTTCCAATAATAAATATGTATAAACAAAGAAGAAATATGACCGAAAAAGGGAAATTTATAAAGCTACTTTCAATTTATAAAAATATAATCCCATTTAGAGTTATACAGGGTGAGTCTTATATAAGTGCAAATATTTTCAGGGCTGGTATATTTCGACCCCAGGAAGACGTCTATGAGGTTTTTTTTCGCAAAAAAAAGATGTTGAAAATTTTCTTTTAAATTTCCCTGTATATTTTTCGAAAACTTTTTAGAACTGCCTGTTCACCGCAAATTTTCCCACGGTATAATTTCTTAATCTGTGATATTACCGTAGTTACGGCTTTAATCTATGGTTACGGCCTTAGATTAACAATAAAAAGTTACGGCAATAAAAGGGATGCAATTACAGAAAAAATCCGGTGGCTCTCAAATTTTTAAAGAAAATATAATTTTTTTTCAAATTTTCGAACTTAATAACTCGGTTATTTTTATTATTTTTTGATTATGTTATCTAAAAAATGGTAAAGATTATTTAAGACTCACCCTGTATAGTCTGCAGTGAAAGAGAATAATTATATTTTACTAACACACGGGAATAAAGTAAGACTGATTTTATTTTGGTTATCTGACATGAATATTTTACTTCTAACTTTTCCACAAATAAGGAATATACGATATACGTAGAGAAAAACATACACGTAGAAAAACGAAAAATTTAATAATCTTACAAATGTATCTAACCGTTATAACGTGTGTCAGAAGAATATAAATCTAAATACTAATAAATATAAATGTAAAACTTATAAAAATCTATTCTTCAGTCAGGCAAAAGATAGCGAATAAAAAGTCTTAAATACCAATAAATTATGTTTTTTAGTTTTATTTTCAAAATTGAAAGCTAACATAACTAAATTCTTCTAGTCATCTGCATGTTGTTTATTGTTTACAAATTTGGTTAGGACACAAAATTTTACTCAAAAGTACATGTTGAGGAGTCGTTTCTGACAAAATAAATTAATAATATCGTATTACGTGGCTGAAACCAGGGGTGACTTGAGCCACCGAAGCCTTTATAGGCTGGTTTTACAAAAACCACATCCTTCTGTGTTTTTTACACCCATTTCAATCAACTAAGGTTGCTGAAACCTCCTAGAGTTCTTTACAACCTGCCAGGAACAAAATCTGTTACAGAGCGCAATATACAAAAATGTCACAAAATTACCACAAAATAAAACACCGTAACTTTTGTTAAATTACTATTATTTTTTATGTCAACCCATTTGACAACCTCTTTGAACAATTTTTATTGTTGTTTAACGGTTAATGTTATTAACATATAAATAAGGTAGAAAGTTAATTAAGAACCTTACTTTTAAGGCGATACGAACCACTTAAACTTAAAGGCAAACGAACAAGCGTAGTACCTTGCAGCAGTCAAGGAATGCACCTGGTACTCGTCGATGCATATAAGCTTATCGCATCAATCTTGCAAATTGTAATTTTACATGACAGAAATAATAAAAAAAAGTTATAACCACCACTGTCTCTTGGTATTCTGAAATTTATTGTTATTGGTTTGCGGTACAAGAGTAATAGCACTTTTATATATAATATATATTTGGTATATTTGTTTTATATAATATCACTCCAAAAAATTGGCGCCGGGAGCCACGTATAGCCGCCCATACTAAAATATGTTAATAAAAAGTTGGTAGGCAGTTCTTTTAGTTTCAAAGTAAAGGAATTTTTCCAATATTTTTGTTATCTCAAAAACTGCGACTTTGGCTGATTTTAATGTTATTACAAATTTTGTTGCAAATATTATTCCTAATCTTAAATTGAAAACTGCGTTTCGCTAGCTACTGTAATTTTGGAGTTACGATTTTTTAAAAATTTTAACCTCCTCCCATACCCCCTTACCAGACCCCCACCCCCACCAAAAACTAATGGCCAGATTCTCGGGTGCCACAGTATTTTCGTGCCAAATTTGGTTAAAATCGGTTTAGCGGTTTTTGAGTTATCGTGTTACAGACAGACGGACAGACAGACATCATGAAAATATTTTGTATTTAGGTCATTTATGGGCCAAATAACTCATTTTGAGTAAAATTAAAAAACTTTTTTTTGCAGATCTTAATAGCCTACCATACCTATTGGTATGGTCGACTACAAATACAGAAATAAGTCATTTTGAGTGAAATTAAAAAAAAACTGTTTTTTGCCAATCTTAATAGCCTACCATACCTGTTGGTATGGTCGGCTAAAAAACAGGACGCTGTCATCGATAGCTAGCAACGTAAAATCGGGGAATTATTTTGAGCTTTGAGCAGTAGTTTTAGTTTCAAAAGCCTATCTAAACAGTAGTCAGCAGTTTTTTGTTGTTAAGTTGTAACTGTTGTTGCGGAACTGAAGTTGAGGACATAACAGATTTTAGCTTTTTACTTGTTTTTCTTGTTTATTGCTCCCACTGCATGCAAAATCCTTAAACTGCCAACTATAAGAGGACACTTTAGACATTATTGTGAACTGTATCAATATATAATTCACAAAGTATCGCGAAAAAGAAGTAGCTTTCTATTGTATGAAATTTAGAGAGATGAATGGCGCTGAAACCAGATTTTTGAGTCTTAATCACAGATCTCTCGATATAAATATCCGTTCGTCTTCAAGAAATGTATAAATGATACTGAAGTCTTGTTTTAATCCCCCTAAATAAGAAAGAAAATAATAATCTGGTATTACAAATAACTATTTATCTTGGAGTCCCTAGGAACCGCACAACGTTGCTAGTATTTAAAAAAAAGTATGGAAACCACCGAAAAAAAATAAGTAAAAAGGATTAGTTCGTTCTCGCTTGCTTAAAGGCTTCCTGGAAGTCCACTTTTTGGGACTTTCAATCGTACGAATTTCCTATTGTCGACCGGCCCTCCGTTATTTTAATAATAGACCGAAATGAGACGGGGGCAAGACAAAAAAAGAGGACGGAGACCTGAGATTCTCGGAACCGTACCGAGGATGCGGGCTCGGCTCAAAGGGCACCTAAATTGGACGATATTCGTTCAAGGTCTGATGTCTCTTAAAAGACCGTACCAGTGATTCAACGAGATCTAAATTAATGTTATCACACTTCGTGTTTCTGGGCATCCAATTACGACATCAGTTAAAATACACACATGGCCAAAATTATTGCATATTATATCGTTTAAAAATAATATACGGAAAGGAATTTAAATAATCTTTTTTATACATAGCTTTGATAATCTGTAATAAACATTATTTTGTTAAAATGGATATGGTAAACAATGTTTATCGTTCAGACCCAATATTATTACAAATTCTTGCACATTTCGATTTGTTGTCTCTTGGGTTTCAGAAGAAATTTGACCATTGTTTTGGCCTTAAAATGCCTAGGAACATTATTTCACAGTTTAATAGAGTCAGAATAGTAACACTTTCTCAACAGGGCTACCTGCAAGTTGCAACAGCTGAAATTGTAGGAGTTAAGCAAAGCGATGTCTCTCGAATATTAAAAAAATTCAGGGAGATAAACGAGGTTACAGACCGGCCTGGAAGAGGTAGAAAGAGAGTTACTACTGCTGTGCAAGACCATCAAATATTCCTAATTACACGAAGCAATTCCCTGCTTTCTAGTACTACTATTAAAAATGAGTTAGCTCGCCTTGAAGGAGTAAATGTTTCAAGAAAGACGATAGCAAGAAGACTCCATGACAGAGGATTACATTTAAGGAGGCCTCTACGTGTTTCGAAGCTTAATTTACAGCACAAAATTACACGACTACAATGGGCTGAGGAGATGAGAGCAAATGGACCTAATTGGAATTTCGTCATGTTTAGTGATGAAACAAGATTAGGCCTAGTGTCAGACTCGCGACGAACTTTGGTCTGGAGAGCATCTGGAAGACCAGCACACTTGAATGCAGCTCAACCCCGTGTCCCGTTTCAAGGGGGAAGCATTATGGTTTGGGCAGGTATAATGCATGGAGCTCGAACTCCTCTTGTTTTTATTGATGGCACAATGACAGGTGCCTCATATCTTAGAGACGTTTTAGAGCCTATTGTGCGTCGATTTCGAGGGGCAGTATGGGTTGAATTTGTTTACATAGACGATAATGCTCCCCATCGCACTTTAGCGGTTCGCCAATTTTGTGAGGAAGAGGGTATATGGAAAACTGTGGTGGCCACCGATGTCTCCAGATATGAATGTAATCGAGCATACTTGGGACATGCTAAAACGCCATATTGCCAAAAGGAATGATCCCCCCCGTACCTTAAATGAATTGAAAATTGCTGCATGCGCGCAAAACATGGGAAGCCATTCCTCAACATCTTCTGGACCACTTAATTGAGAGCATTGTCACGTCGTTTCACAGCTTGCATTGAGGCTCGAGGAGGCAATACAGACTATTAGTTGTGAGAAATAATTAAAAATGTTTTCAATATTTTCTGTTTAAAGTGAAATTTATTTTTGTTGATTTTCACTCATTATGAAATAAAATTATAATATCAGCCTAGTTGCACTTAGGTTTTTAATTTTATATTAGTTAGTCGTGTAGTAAGCCAATATGTCCAAAAATATAAAAAAGAATCATATTAGGTCCAAAATAAAATAAAAATATCGTTATATGCAATAATTTTGGCCATGTGTGTATACAGTGTATATTATTATTATAGTTATTCTAGATATTTTAATTTCTATGATTTTGCGTCAATAGATCTTTATTATTTGAAAAAAATCTAGGTGGCTGAGTAATTTTGCAGTTAAAAATATAATTTATGTTTTAAACTATAGAAAATTTAGTATGGATACAAATATGATAGAAGGATATGTAAAGTTTTCGGTATATATTTGACCTTCTTCATAACTCTTCAGCAATATGTCGCATTATATTCACGACATGTAATAAAAACTAATGTGTTTTAAAGGTTAAAAAATGTAAAAATTACTAAAGTCGTGTATAAAGTGTTACGTTTTTCTTGGGCTGTATGAGATTGCTGCACGAAGATACAGAGCTCACGCGGTCAATATTCCCATTAAAAAAACATGCCCACTTATTGCATAAGAACTACTTAAATACTTAAGTAGAGATAAGAGAATTTAGTAGATTAGTAAAAAATTAAAATGATTTCTATTAGATTTATCAAAAAATTTGAGATATTCACTAGTACATACTTCATTTAAAAAAAGTAGAAAAAAATAGGAAAAAAGAAAAAAGCTCCCAATAAAAATGATATTTTAAAGTGAAACTTCTTTAAGCGCGTTGGGAGTAAAAATCCAAGGCCGTGACTCACGAGCTAGCGAGAGGAAGAGTGGTAACAGCATTGTTGCCACAGCCCCCCCATTTGGGGATGCCCCTTTCTAAAACAATTTAACCCCGCTATCAACGTAGAGCAAGGCAAAGCCTGTGCAAAGTACAGAGACTGGCATGTATCTGCATCACAGAGGCTATGAAAACATGTAAACAGCAGCAATGGAGTTCCACTTCTCCAACTCCCAGTAGATGACATACCAAGAATTTACAACTTTGTGAAACATCTCACTGTAAAATTGAGTAATAAAAAGGATTGGAAGGAAGAAACGCTTACTCGGCATGTAAAAGACCATACCATAACGTGGTATACTGATGCTTCCAAAACCAAAGCAGGGACAGGAAGAGGAGTATTTGGGCCGAAAACTAAATACTGTGAACCTATGGGCACCTACTTCAGTAGCCTTCAGGCAGAAATTTACGCTATCGAAAGATGCGTACAATTTATCTTAGATAGGAACTATCGAAAACAGGAAATTGCCATCCTATCCGATAGTCAAGCAGCACTAAACGCGATCAACTCAGTAACCGTCAACAAGAAGTTGGTCAAAGAATGCTTAGAGAAGCTCAACAAATTAAGCAAAGAAAATAATGTCCTCCTATTCTGAGTGCCTGCTCACCAAGAGATAGAAGGCAATTAAAAAGCAAATAATCTAGCTAGAAAAGGAGCGAGCACTCCACTAACTGGACCAGAACCGTTCTGTTTTCCAAACGGAAATCAACTGAAAGCGGAACTGAAGAATCTGGAAGACTCCATCCGTAACTTGGATTGGGTGTCCTCAAACGGTCTATAAGACACTCGAAAAATTTCCTCAGAACTTACAACCGAGAGAAATCAAAGGTTTTCCTTGAGTTAAGTAAAAACAATCTTGGGATTGTCACGGAGTTTCTAACAGGACACTGTCTCCTCAACGAACACCTCAGTAGGCTGAAGCTGAGAAACAACGGCGAATGCAGATTCTGTGGGGAAAATGGGGAAACACCAGAACACCTTATCACTGAGGGCTCCGAGACGACGACCATTCGTGCCATGAACTTTGGTACGGCTGATGGCGAGGATGGAGAGCTGGCTTCTGTGGAGCCGTCTCAGATACTGGCTTTTGTTAAAGCCCTGAGACTGTATGATGAGTTATAACTCGTTATATCTCAAGAAAGGGGAACACACAATAGATCTGTAAGGTCGCGGTGATTAACTCCCCTCCTAAACATTTTACATTCTACAACTCTATTTTTTTGAAGTTTATAAAAAGCATTCATAAAAAATATATATCCTTCAAATCCTTCAGTTCACTGTTTTTTTTTATTATTGTATGTTGAGAACAGGGGGGATTATATCATAGCAAAATATGGAATATTGTTGACAAGAACAGTTGTTCAGAATTTACAGAATAAAAGTTTGACACTGTACTGAGAAAAAAGTATACGTGGATTCTACACCACTACACCCATTGGCTTTTAAAAACAAATAAATTATTATATGTATATAGGCATATATTATCCTTATGTACATAATAAAGAAAGACAATGTAGTACAACTTTCGTTTCTTTTATGGTGAAAATGTTTTGTTCTCCGCCGAGCGTGAAATTAGAGATGGGTAGCCCCGGGGTGGCCATGACGAAAGGCCTATGATTTATGTCAAGGAGGGGTAGGGGGCGCTGCATAGGTTTAGAAATTACAGGTACGCTTTTAGCGCCCCGGGTCGTACTCGACCTTCCCACCATCGGAATAGAGCGCCTTCAATTACGTTTTCAGTTTGGTGCGTACCTATGCTGATTTTAAAACTTTGTTATTTTGAAATTTTGCAGGTGCGTATTTTGGAGTCATTGATTTTGGTGTCATTGATTTTAAATTGTATTTATGTTTATTAATAATGTATTTTTTTTTATTATTAATTTATAAATTGTATTTATGTTTATTAATAATGTATTTTTTTTTATTATTAATTTATTAAAAATTGTGTCTTATTTGGGTATTTTCTTGTTTAATTCCGCTCTCATGTTCTTCACACAAAATGACGTTATTTACTCAAATTCAATGCAAAATCCAATATTAATATACCGATTTGGTCATTTTAGAAGTGTGGTCTGGATTTTAACGTGTAAGACAGAATAATATAAAAGACCGGTTGACAGAGAGAGAGAGGCAAAATCAAAAGCAGCATACAGTGTTGTCGGTTAGTACGTTTGTAGGAAAATTTGTGTAGAAAAAAATACACTATTTTAAAGTCATGTATACTACTGAAATGAAGATAATATATCTAAGCTAAATATAATCTATTACATCTGTAGTAAAATTTGTAACTAATTGATATTTAATAGGTTCCAATCCTAGATGCAACATTTTCCATAAACGCCTACTTGTGCGGTTTCAACTTTTGATGCAAAACGGCAATACCGCATAGAAGAAATGTATCAACTCAACTTTTATCTCTTTTTAATAAATTTGATTTTCCATTAAGCTCCCTAGATCACTGTCTTACACGTTAAAATCTAGACCACACTTCTAAAATGACCAAATCGGTATAAAATCCTTAAGTGACTCACTGATTAATCACGATCCTGCTCAAACCACTCAATGTAAGAAGCTTTTGGCATACAGGTTGATTCTAGGGTGTTCTGAGGTTCGATAAGAAGAGATTTTTCGAAATTCCAGTTCCAAGGGGGTGAAACCACCCCTCAAATATTACAATATTTTTTATTTAAAAAACGGTCAAGTTTCCGAAAAAAACGCTTAAACACGTATATTTTATTTTGTTTTTTTACATATTTTAAGATTTTTTAAAAATGTATACAGGGTGTTTCGAAAAATCTGGTCATTGATTAATCATAATCACGATCCTGCTTAAAGCGCTTAACGTAAAAAACTGATTTTTGGAAAACAGATTGACTTTAGGGTGTAGAGGTTCGATAAGAAGAAATTTTTCGAAACTCGAATTCTAAGGGGGTGAAACCACCCCTCAAATATTAGAATATTTTTTTTATTTAAAAACCGGCGAGTTTTTCGGAAAAACTCTTAAACACGTATATTTTATTTTGTTGTTTTACATATCTTAAGATTTTTTTAAAAATTTATACAGGGCGTTTCATAAAATATGACCATTGAGTAATCCCGATTCTGCTTAAACTGCTTGACGTTTAAAGCTGATTTTTGGCAAACGGATTGACTGTGGGGTGTAGAGGTTCGATAAGGAGGAGTTTGTCGAATCTCAAATTCCAAGAGGGTGAAAACGGCCCTCAAATATTACAATATTTGTTATTTAAAAAACGGTTAGTCTTTCGTGAAAACGCTTGGACACGCATAATTTATTTTGTACATATTTTGAATTTTTTTTAAAAATCATACAGGGTGTTCCAAAAAGTTGGGTAATTGATTAACCACGATTCTGCTTAAACTGCTTGACGTAAAAAGCTTATTTTTGGCAAACGGATTTTTCGAAAGTCAAATTCCAACGAGATAAAACTACCCCTCAAATATTATTACCAAGTTATATAATAATATCGCCATATTGTTTTTTCTCATGTTGACATAAATGTGACAAAATTTTTATTAAAATAAAAATAGTTTGGGTACCTAGGTCGACTCAGCCTTAAATGAGTACTTGGGATTCACAATCCTGAGGTAATAATAGGCGGTTGAAGCGTAGTGCTAGCCACATTACCTTCCTTGTATACCGAACGGCTCTAGTATAGCAAACTGTACCTTGCTACTCCCAAGGCGTTAAACGCTATACAGAAAGGTCCACAGACTTTGAGACATAGGAAAATCAACTCCATTTAGCGTGTGTCGCAATTTTCACACCTTAAAAAATTAGTTTTGACATTAATGTCAAAATAGCTATAGCAACTGCAGCGACTATGAAAAAAGCTGTGTGGTTTTCATAGAAAATAAGGGCACCTGTTGAGATTGTCTGAAAATAATCTGCACCAATATGTTATCGAGGCATACAAAAAGGACCACAGACTTCGGACATACGAAAAATCAAGTCCATTTAGCGTGTGTCGCAATTTTCACACATTAAAAAATTAGTTTTTTATAGCTATAGCAACTGCAGCGACTATGAAAAAAGCTGTGTGATTTTCATAGAAAATAAGGGCACCTGTAATTCATTTGAGAATGTTATAAGTCGCTAAAAGAGGTTTCAAATCTCTTGGATTTCTATTAATATTAAATAAATTTTATTAAAAATTGAACTAAAATTGTTAGTATCATTAAAAACAATTCAAATTCAAAAATTGTATCAGTCAAATTCCCTCATTTAAGGTGAATATTAAAGTAAATATAAATACAAAACTGTTATTTTTGAAAACTTGTCAAAATTTGGACACACGCTAAATGGACTTGATTTTCCTATGTCTCGAAGTATGTGGAGCTTTCTGTATACGGGAGCTATTATTATTATTATATGTTTTCTTTAAGCTTATTAAAACATTTTATTATGACTCTGTGGTTGCTGATGAAAATTTTAGGACAATGACACGTTTATAACTTGACGAATGTGTGTTATATTTCAAGTTATACGACATAGGTGGTATTGTTTAAAGCAACAACGCCATCAAACCAGTAAAAATACTTGTTTTTCTTCTCGGTGATTTACTGCATGTATTTTAATTGATTGTATATGTCTTGGACCACGTTTTATTACACTCCGGGGCCGTATACGTTGCAGTTAGAATTTAGAAATCAATAGTTGGAACGAGGGCTAGAATGTACCGGTCCTCCCACAGCAGAATTCGAACAACCTTTGGACCATGCTATTCGTCTGTTACCTTGTTTCGGAGATATTTAGATTGCTTAATATACACACAACCAAACTTATATGGAATTACTCTTTATTTTTGACTAAATTTCTTGCAAGGATAAAAATGGGTATACAACTTTAAGGTAAGGTTTTTTGTTGTAAATAAACATGACAATAAAGAATAAACGACTGCTGCGATTTATTTTCTTTTGAATTTTGTGTTCAGTAGTAAAATCACGATTGTCCGGTAATTTTCATTCAATGCAAAAAAATTAAAAAATGCCTTATGTAGGATTAACAGATGTACAGGGTGAGTCAACGATAGAGTAAAGTCCATTATCTCATTTGTTTCGAGGTTTACAAAAAAATGTTAAAAACAAAAGTTATAGGGAAGGTTAAGATACACATTTTAAAATTATTATAGAGTATACGGGGTGCTTCAAAAAAGTGTGGCGGATATAACATATGTTTTTTTAAATACAACACCCTATTTTTTATTTTATTTTTGAATTCTGCCGAAAATTCTATAATTTTTTTATATATAATGTTATATACCTAAAATTAATAGTTTTTGTAATATTTAAATTTGTTTATACAAATGTTAAATTGCAGTGTGGTAAAAAATTGTCAGTGGTACCATTGTTTCTGAAGTTGGAATACCAAAATTTGGTATGAGAGTTCTATAGAGATTAAAAAGAAGATATATGTTAAGATATTTTAGTTAAATGTTACAGGGTGTTCAAAATATATTTATGAATTTCAACTAATTAAAATTAAAAATTCTCAAATTTTTTAAATGGTACACCCTATATATTTTGATTTTTTCTGATAGATTTTGCAAAGCTCTTCAACTTTTATTAAGTGTGTCATATACCTACTTTTAATAATTTGCGATTTATTCCAATTTTTTCTATTTTTCCCACATCTTTAATACAATTACGCTATAACATCATAGTTGTCACGACAAAAAATAATAATTTTTATCAAAATTTCATATGTCGAAGAAAATTTCAATATCAGTAGTCGTCAACAATTAGGTAATCTAGTTAGTATTACCCTAATCTGTGGCTATTCGTCCCGACGGAACATCCAAGTGTCATCTTTCATAATATAGAAATACACCAAGAAATCCACGACTACGATTTTAGTTTATTTGAGTAAAGAATTAATTTTAACTAATAATAACAACTGTAACTAATTATTAAACTATTTGTTAAAAATAATTAATAAATATTTTTGTTTTGTCACGGTAACTATGATGTTATAGCGTAATTGTATTAAAAATTAGGGTAAAAATAGAAAAAATTGGAATAAATCGCAAACTATTAAAAATAGGTATATGACATACTTAATAATAGTTGAAGAGCTTTGCAAAATCTATCAGAAAAAAAGAAAATATATAGGGTGTACCATTTAAAAAATTTGAGATTTTTTAATTTTAAGTAGTTGAAATTCATAAATATATTTTGAACACCCTGTAACATTTAACTAAAATATCTTAACATATATCTTCTTTTTAATCTCTATAGAACTCTCATACCAAATTTTGGTGTTCCAATTTCAGAAACAATGGTACCACTGACAATTTTTTGCCACACTGCAATTTAACATTTGTATAAACAAATTTAAATATTACAATAACTATTAATTTTAGGTATATAACATTATATACTAAAAAGTTATAGAATTTTACGCAGAATCCAAAAATAAAATAAAAAACGGGGTGTTGAATTTAAAAAAACATGTTATATCCGCCACACTTTTTTGAATCACCCTGTATACTCTATAATAATTTTAGAATGTGTAACATAATCTTCTCTATAACTTCTGCATTTAACATTTTTTTGTAAACCTTGAAACAAATGAGATAATAGACTTTACTCTATCGTTGACTCACCCTGTATAGAGGGGAAGAATTATTACTCTCACCGAACAAGGAATGTTCCAGAGAGACGTAGCAGAGATAGTAGGCGTTACCAAGGGTGTTGTTTCGAAAACATATGGAAGGTACTTGGAATTAGGAACATACAAGGATAGGCCCAGACAGGGTCGTCAAAGAGTCACATCTGAACAACAAGACCGCCTTGTGTGCTAAATTGCTAGAATAAATCCCAATGTTTCTTATCCATAGCTACAAAGACAACTTCTGGCAACTACAAGTGTGAACGTTTCAGTTGGAACCATAAGAAAAAGGCTTCGTGTACGAGGGTTTTACAGTAGGAGAGCATTACGGATCCCACAGTTATCTCGGCAAAATAAAATTGACCGACTATATTGACGCCTTCAACATCAAAACTGGACAACTGAGAATTCGGATTCTCAGAGCTCTAGGAAGACCAGCGAGACTTCAGGCTGCCAAATCTGTACCAAGATATAAAGGAGGAACTGTAATGTTCTGGGGAGGTATTATACTGGGAGAAAAAACTCCATTGTTACCACTTCAACAAATTTTAACGGGTCGGAGATACGTTTTTTTGGTGCTAGAACCAATCGTTAGTCTTTGGAGAGCTGCAATTAAAGATAATTTTGACTTCATGCACGATAGTGCACCTCCCCATACAAGCAGAGTGACTAGAGAATGTCTTGAAACGGAAGGTGTCATAGTTTTGGACTGGTCTGCCTATTTATCAGATCTAAACCCTATTGAACACTTGTGGGACTAGCTCAAAAGAAGGGTTAGAGCTCGTCGAAACAATCCAGGAAATTTTGCACAGCTTATTGATGCAGCATTAGCAGAATGGGAAAACATACCCCAAGACAACATGGATAATTTAATAAGAAGTATGTCAGCGCTGATAGAAGCTTGCATAAGGGCTAGAGGTGGCAACAAGAAATATTAAAATTATCAATTTTCTTTTTGTTTATGCTTTTTGGCCATTAAAAATTTAAATCTTAATTTCGTTTCAGAAACCAAAAAAATACCATTTTGTTTTATTTGTTTTTTTTTATTGCTATATGGATTATTTTTCATTAAAAGTCATTGGTAAGGACCGAGTTCTATTCATAAACACAAAATTTTCATACATCACAAAAATTATGAAAAATAATAGATGATTCCATATAACTTTGGTTTTGTGTAGAGTCAATATAATTCTAGCCTAAAGCGGGATTTACACTGTATGACTTTGGATGCACATCCAAAATGAATACTGTATACAGGGTAGTCCGGAACAGTATTCCGGAAACTTTGGTAGCATATTCTCCAGATAAAAATAAATAAAAAAGTTCGTATAAATGTATGTCTTAAAATGTTTAGTTTCGGAGATACAAGGATGTAGAAGTTTCATTTTTATTTCGATTTTTTCCAAATAATTTCTGAAGTAACGTAAATATTTGGATGAAAATTGGTGTCTGGGAGTTTTTTGACTTGAGAAATTTGATTTTGATATCAAGATGACGTGGTACCCGGTGGCGTAGAGGTACACGCTCTCGTCTATCAATCTGAAGGTAGCGGGTTCGAATCCTGGCATTTCATCAGCCGACTATTTTTTATTTATTTTTAAAATAAAAATAATTTGGGTACCTAGGTCGACCCAGCCTTAAATGAGTACTTGGGATTCACAATCCTGAGGTAATAATAGGCGGTTGAATCGTAGTGCTAGCCCATTACCTTCCTTGTATACCGAACGGCTCTAGCATGGCTAGCTGTACCTTGCTACTCCCAAGGCGTTAAACGCTATACACGGTATACGGGAGCTATTATTATTATTATATCAATATAACTCTCTATTTGTAGGGAGCGCCACCAACGTGTGTTTTAACTGTTTTGAAGAATAATAACTTTTCTCTCTCTCTCTCTCGTCCGTACCTGTATAAACTACTGAGTGAAAAAATACACATTTCCATGATTTTTTACGTAAAAAATGTCTATAAAAAATCACTACGGGCAACCGTTCTCCAGATATTTAGAATGGAAACAGTCAATACATATCAATAATGACAAAAAATAAACACGTTGCGTTGGGTAGATAGTTATTTGACTGAAATGATAAATTTGGGAACTTTTTTATTTTATAAATTAATCATAAATTTTTCTGTTGAACTTTTACATTTATACGAACTTTTCTGCTTATTTTTATGTACAGAATATGCTGCTGAAGTTTTCGGAATACAATTCGGACCACCCTGTATACGCTTCTGTCTGAAAAATACTAAATTGTGAGAAGTTATTTTTTCATTTCTGTTCTAAACCCACATATCATCATTATACCGTATATCATCACAAATAACATAGAATACGTTACCTGTGATTTCACACCGCATTTTTTCTAGCTTTGATAAAAAAATCTGAATCAAAACGTCTAAATGCAGATTTTAATGCATTCATTTTTGGACTACCCTCGTAACGTGGCTTTATATATGAACATTTTTTATTTTTAATAATTAAACCTTATTAAACCAAATTGTCCAGATGAGTCAATGAGTCAATAATTTCAATTTGTATAATGTATAAAATACTTAACGACGTAATTGTGCTACTGTTAATCTCGTTAGAAATACCATTGCCAGTGTCACCTTGAGATGTTATCTCAAATAGTTTCGAAGAAAAATGCAATACAATAAAATTAGCTGCCAATCTTATGCAGCACGCCCGACCTAATCCTAATATCAAATAGCTGAAATAAGTAGATATGTGTCAGCTTAATGACCAGCACTGTAACACTACCTATTCATTTTTTTATAAATACTTTGTTATTGTTCTATCTAGCAGTTATATTAACTATTTGAAATATTCTTTTACATT